>NC_056745.1:590319178-590389178 GCF_019279795.1 Protopterus annectens | reverse complement strand
TGCTGTAGAGGGGATGATGGGTATTCAATTATGCATCCAGGTGTGTTGCAGTTGGATGGCTCAGTTCCATCCAGACCATTCTGTGGGTATGTGCCAGTGACGTTTCTGTACATGTGTATCGCACATTTTAATATTCATATGTTTGTGTGATTGTGTTCTACAGTATGGCCTGTCAGGTTGTATTGCGGATGTGTATGTTTGTCCTTTGTGTTTCTTTCTGATTCACCCACTGCTCCCTCATACACCTCCAGTTCACCTATTGTGCATCCAACACAGTCTCGCCTTTGTGGATTATAACATTACCCACCCCCCCACACACATATTCCAAACACTCCATCCATCCCTTCTTTGGTTGATGGCCCATGGCACAGTCAAGGGAACACATTGCATACACTACATATGTCAGGTACCTCTATGGTTGTGAGGACTATCCTGGCATTTTTCACCTTCCACATGCTGTACATCACACACATAGGTGCATGCAAATACTTATCTTTCATGACATGGTAGGTGCACCCGGGTAATACCCGTTCAACTTTGACACATCCTGACAAGAACAGCTTGGACCACATATGGGCGGATTTTGGACGAATGCTCTGACCATTGGTATGGTTGCCACCTTTTCATATGGCCAGGATGGGATATATTCCGGACACAAATCAGATTCTACAGGACAACACATACCCACGGTCAGTACAATGGATAATACTTTTGTTTTATGCCTACATGTTAGCTTATTGTTGTAGCAGTTTATATGCTCCTTCTGTTTCGTTTACCTGCTTATTCTATTTCTTGTAACATGTGGTATGTTACATATGGAAATAACTATTGTATGTGACTATTACATGCGATGTGGGATATAATTATGTCATACGGTCGCAGGATATTTTACATTTATAGTGGTTTTGGTATGGACACAACTGCCCAGCTGTGTACTATCACTCACAATGTGGAACAGGTGGTAACCCTGACCATTGGCCTAGACTTAGCTATTGGCGGCACGCTAACATGATGCGTTTCACTTCCACTTGGTATAACTATCAACACTGCATTAGAATACGGGCACACGGTTTTAAATGTCATTTGTTCGAGGGCTGGAGACTCGATATTCGCTAATGTGCATTTGTCTTTGCTTCTTAATTTTGTGTTCACAAGAACTGTCTTGCATGCTTTGCATACATTTCAGTATCCATGGGCACTGACAGGTGTGATTACTATTGCAGGCCGACTGTAATATTTAGCATTTTAGGTTGCACGTGAACAGCTGACATTTCCACGCCTCTGTGCAGCACTTCGACATGCTCCATGCACTCACGCTCATTTCCTATGCACGTGGCTGTGGCAGCAGCGCATCTTCATTAATATCCGTATGGCACTACTACGCCATCTGTACACCACACGGTCAGCACAAGCCTAATGCCGGCCTTGCGCCGAGCTTCATGAATCACTGGGATTATCTTTTATTCCTAAGGTGTTTTTTTATTTTATGATTTTATATTTTAACAACTCCCAGGCTGAGGCATTTAACATTTTCTTTTTATAATAAACATCAAGTTATTCCAGCTGTAAAGAAATAATGATCACTTCTCCCTTAAAATTTTATGGAACACCAGGTACACAACAATCTCAGCAAAGATTTTGAATTTTGTTTTTGTCATATGCTTAAAATGGTACCACTAATACTTTCTCATAAGGGTGGTCATTTTAGAGACTGTTGTATAGGTTTAGATGGTAGCCCAAGTTAAGCAATGTTTGTATCAGAACAAACTCACTTAATGAATATAGTAGCATATTCTTGAAACTCATAAAAATACATACAAGAAAAAATGTCAGAGATGAGTTCTCATGTGTATTCAACATCTCAAGCATTCCACTACAAAAGGAATGGAGTATATGCTTTCAGTACTTGGTTGAACTATCAGAAACTGGGAGTAGAGTTCTGGTGTGCAAGAAACTGTGAAACCATTGCAGTTAAGTAAGGGTCTCTTTTACTTACTTAGTTTAATGGTTATTTATTGATTTACTGACTTATTTATCATTTATTTCACAGATAACTGAGCTGGACCATCAAGGTCTAGTTTAAGTCACCACAGTTACAATGAAGAAGTAAATAATTAGGAATCAAGTAAAACAGAACAATACTATAAGATTCAACAAGAAATGGGAGGAATGATTTAATACCAGCAATGAATAATAAAATATTGTGGAACACTGTACATATAACAGTGGCTGAATGCCACAAGAAAGCTGTGGACAGTGCAGCATGCCAAAGAATGCCATCACCCCTTAGTGGGGAATGTGTTTTCATACTATACCCTAAAACAAGACCAAGTAACTATGTACTCAATGTAGAATAATTACAGACTCCATGCATGCCTGCCAGATTCTAAAACACAATGGGCATGCTCAATGCAACTTAAAAGTGAGAATGAACTTATTGACATCTTTCTGAAAGCACTTGGTGGAGGCCATTGGTGCCTTATTTAATGAAACTATGTTTCACATATTCCCAGGACATCCTGTGGAAACTGCAAACTTTAGTTAAAAAAAATGTGACTGGCATTTCATGCACTTCAGCAGACTTGGATAATACAAGCCATATTAGAGGATGATCTGCAAATGCATCTCAGAAGGCAACCAACTAGGTGCTGTGCCAGGCTACAGTTAGGCCATTTTTCTGACCTGGAAATAATATACTTGTGCAGGCTATGTGCAGGATGCGCGCAATTCTACCTCAGTGATGGAGGATGCATTGCAGATATTATTGCAGTCAGTAATAGACCGCATCACAAATTTAACTTTCATGATAGGTACACAACACACACAACACAGATACTGACATCTATACAGAAACAAGGCAGTAAAACAACAGCATACAACTACATATCACCACACTAAATTGCGCAAATACTAACATATCCTAATATCTCCTATATCCCATTGAATGTAATTGCAACTACTGCTTTATGAGCCAGTATCAGAGAGGGTCAGTAAATCAGTCACTGAACAGACAATTTGTGGACAGCTCCATAAGTCACTGGTATTTACAAATATACTTCAGATGTTAAAAGGTATATATGAAGAAGCTCTCCTTGTAACTGATGGATGTGTATCCATATGCAAGCAAGCATATATTGAAAATCTACCCCCCTTTATGTAACTGATGAATTGTAATATTGAGAATTTTTAAACATTATATTCATGAAAACATGTTTCAGTTGTTTTACACAGCATAATATGAACCTAAGTATGTTATAATAGCAACGTATTCTACCACAGCAATGTAAGCAGGTGGCATCTTACTGTTGGAAGCTAGCTGTGATTCAGCTATATCCCAGGGTGAAGTTAGCTAAGTGCACACACCCTTTAAGTACCATTGCACCAAATGTAATTAACGAGGTACATTAGCATTCAATGTTTTGGAATCCCAATAGCGAACATCCACATAATGTCTCAAAACGTAGCGCATTGACTAATACCTCAATGTAAGTGTAGAATGCTCAGCACAACTGCCCAACAGTTATCAATAAACAGGAATATCTGTAACACAAACTCAATGCCCTCCAATAGTCTGGCAACATCCCATCTGCTCCAACTTTAAAATGTAATACTGATACATATTCCTATCATACCATTGCTAACAGCAAACTGTGTGGGACCTCTACTAGCATTTTTGGAAGGTGCTTTTCTGCAATGTTATGTTACTTCAGAAAGAATGTTAACTGAGAGGATGTGTAGGCAAGTCCAGGTGCCAGTCTGGAAAGAAGAAATGACACAGATGCTCACTGTCTATGCTGGACATAAGCAGAGGAAGCAAGCACTCCACAGGAGCTTTGCAATGATCAACCACCAAAACTGGATTGTGAGGGAGCTCTGTGGACAAGCTGGGATCTACTGAGCTGGCATGCAGGTTTTCCATCCAGTGATGGCATCAAAGAGACACAGGATCATTGCTGGAGGGTCACAGAGGTCCCATGCCAACTACCACATGCCTAAAGTAAGTATCATGTTCCACACCTTGACATCTACATTATCATATATGTCTCTGCTAAGCATACCTATCTAGGTAATGCATTGTGTTTCAAGTGTATTCCATGAGTATCTGAATTAATCATAGTAATTTACATGAAGTGAATTATCTTCTGCTCATTAAAGTTAACAGTCATGTGTTGACACATTCTGCGGTTATCCGCAACTACACTACTCTGTATCAGTTTAAACTTTATACAGCACTGTCGGTGATAACTGTATATTAATACAAAATTCAAACATACTATTTTTATTGTTATTCCATAATATCTGATTTTAATAGATCACATGAACTGTGATGTCCTTTTGCTCAACTGGATAAACAGTATGGCAAAGGGAATGGTGTTTGCCTATGTGTAGGTTCAAGTTGCAGTATTGCCTATTTTTTAAACATTATTGACAGCAATTTATGTACTATTACACATTATATATGATAGATCTATATTTATATAGTATCTTGCACAGTACAGTACAGATTTTTACATATCTAGCATGGCCATGATAAATTGATGCCTATAGTGTTTAGGCTACGGATAATTATCATTTCTGCATTATCCGCAAAGCTTCTAGAAACATCTTATGGTATACTTCTGTTTGTTTGAATGCTGAGTAATACATACATTAGTAAACACTAAAGTTTAAAAATTACAGTCCTTTATAATCCGTGTCTGCTTCATCAGTTTAATGAATATCAATGCAGGTCATCATGCCTGAAATATGTATGAGCCTTGTTAACACAATGCAAGCACTGGAAGTGTGGATCTCTAAGCCTTGTCTTATGGCTAAAGGGTTAGCACAGTATGTGCTGACTGTTGTCATACCCAATTTACATCTGTAGGTTTGAATCTCACAGTTGTGTAATAATTTGTGTTATGGCTTTTTATTTATTTATTTTTAAGTACATATGATTATCTTTATGCAAACTTTGAAAGTTAAACTAATTGTGCTGACATATGATAGCATTATACATTATTGTCAGTAATTCATCATGTACTATTGCATATAACATACTGAAATTCTATAGTTGTTTGATAACTTATACAGTATATTTTTATGCATCTAGCATGGCTGTGTTGCATTGATGCCTATAGTGCTTAAGCCATGGATGACTACTCACAGCTCCATTATTTGCAAAGTTTCTAGAAACATCACATAGTAGACTTCCCTTGCTAATCCTATATATGTGAATCCTGGGTATCAAAGGAAGTCAGCACAATGAGTTTAAGTTTCAGAGTTTGCATGACCTTCATTATACTTCAGTAACATTTATTGTGCATAGTTTAATCTGTTTGTTATACAATCATATGCATATGATTACGGTAATATTTTGTAACAGATCTGTCATAGCATCACATTGTACAAGGTCACACCATGACCCTATATACATATGTAATGGAAATATATTTTAACTGGCATATGCATTTCTATGCATGCCTTATCACTGATTGAGTTTTACTTCAGATATGTTTTTCATTGGATGATGATGTACATTACACACCATGTTGTAATTTATTGGTGATTGGATGTATGGCTTATCCCATATAAGTTGTTATACTAGGATAAAGTCAGAGGGTGGTGTAATATCACATATGTAATAGTTATAGCATGTAGTCTGTGTAACTTTTGTATACATTTTCAATTATTCATTGATTTTTTGGTTAATACGTATTATGTATGGAAAATGTTTTGTTCCTGTGTTCATTGGGACCTGTGCCAGACCCTTAACTGGATGAAGGGAACTTGGACAGGAGGACCAGGGTGATGACCATGATGGGGACAATGACGATGATGATGGCTTTCCAGGACCTGCACGTGCCATTGTTCCTGTGGCTCAGTGAAGAAGATATCCACCACCACACTGAGCAAACAATATTTGGGACTGGATAGATGCCTTCCAGATGCAGATGAGGAACATGACTGGTAACTTCTTTCAGGACATGGCATGAGCCATGTGTGACTCCTTCCAGGAGATCACTATAGAGATTTTTCAGGATGTTTGACCCCAGCAGGTTGGTCCTTCAGGAATGTAAGTATTATCTGTATGATCCACTTTTGTAATGCTGCCTCCATGATATTTTTCTTATTCAAATCTGTATGGCCTAGGCACACTTGTGCAGACATCTCATATTGCTGTCACATTTTTTCATTGTACGTTGTAATGTGCACTGCACATATCAGGTCATATGTGGCTTTATCTTGCTGGTGTAGTATCACACACATTACCAAATGCACGTGTTTCCATTATAATTTACATAATCATTACATCCTGTCTTTACTGCATACATTCCTCCATATGGGCAGGGGTGCTACTCCTTCAAACTGTATATGAGTGTACTCCTATGTATGCAGTACAGCATAATATTATGTCCAATACACTGTGGCCCTGTAAGTGACAGATATGACTGTTGAAGTTAGCATAATTTGAGTGGGTCACAACTGTTCTACTTGTGTTGTTCCTGTCTATACTTATGGGGATGACAGCAACTTACATGCTACGTTATTCCCATTCTTATCACATAGCACTGTGAGGTTTGTCAAGTGTGTTAGTTTCTTCTTTATCCACGTGTGTGTATTGCACACATTTGTGTATTGACAGTTGCTGTCTTATTTCTGTTTAACAACATGACATGTCCTTGATTTTGTAACTTATGTAACATTTTTGGGTCATGATGTTTCGGTGTCACAATGACCTTGTGTGTGCCATGTACTGGCAATTATTGTGCCATGTTGCTGTATAGTACTGTGACAGGTAAATATGAACCTGTATCCTTTACATACAACATTGACATTCACTGGTCTCTTAATGAAGATATGGAGGAGACGCTTTACTTGGAATCATTCATGATTCCTTTTTTGTCTATTTATTGCTTACAGTGCTAGCTAATCTTTTTAAAACTTACTTATATTAAGACATGTATACATGAGTTAGCATACACTTTCATGTGTATAACTTTGTAGTATATATGGACTGATATAAAAGGATTTACATGTTTATGGACATAATGCGATCAACACACAACCACCCTTGTAATATATAACTTGGTAAATCAGCGTATTCCATTTTATTGTGCTGTACTTTTGGACACAGGACTGTTCTTTGATCAAGCCTACTCATGTACTTTGATATTTATATTAATAACAGCGATTGAACCACACATTGTATTATATTTGCATGGCAGTATACATGAATATGTTATATTCAAAAGTGTTTCTGTTATGTACACATTATTTGCTCTTTAATTATTGCACATTCTTGTGCTGTTTGTGTCATTTGTACACAGACATGTTTATAGCCATCCCCTGTGCAGTAGGCATGTGTCAGAAGTTGGCCATTTGCGAGGACTTACAGTCCATCTTGAGATGGGAACACATGCACGTACACTTGTGGCTCCTTAGCTTTTTTCTGTGTCTACTTTCTCTTGCTGGGATTTTTTCACTGCTGTGGGCCTTTGTTGTCCATCTCCCTTCCCCATTATAGCTTTGCCTTACTTGTTTCAAGAATACATGCTATATGTTATGTGTATGTTTACCTTCCTGAAATATATCCTCATTGTAGTATAGATGCAGTGGTGCTCCACCAAGAAAGGTGTCAAACACATGCAAGGAATAGGCATACAAGGTGCTAACAATTCATTAGATTCCATCAGTATTTATGCTGCACTTGTGTGTTGTGGATTACCCAGATATATCTATGCTACCAAGCAACAGAGACCTCCAAAGCAGAAACGCAAACAACCTCCACCCCCCCAACATAACCCAAATGACAACCAGCCCACAAACTCAGTGTGCCCCTCAGCCACAGCCCATAAGGCATAACAATGTACCCAACACTCTAGTCATAGGTGACTCTATAGTCAGGCACACTGATGTTCCACTCACCAGGCTAAACAAGGAGAAAGTTACTGTCAGCTGCCTGTCGGGTGCCAGGATCCGCCACATAATGCATGCACTCAGTTCACTCCACAAGTACAAATATGACTCTGTCATTGTCCATATTGGTGTGAATGACCTGAGATGTACCTCCCTGGACTATATGAAAAGAGACATGGAGGACCTCTCCAATCTTGTAGCTGAGGCAGGTATGACCCTAGCCCTGAGCAGCATCCTGCCATCACCTAGAATGATACCACAGTACAAGGACAACATGACTGACTTCAACAATTGGCTAAGTTTCTGGTGTCATTCTAAGGGGATCCAGTATCCGTCTGCCTGGGATGACATGATCGACAGACCACGATGCTTTACCAGAGATGGCCTGCACCTATCACCCTTGGGATTCTGGATACTGGCTAAGGCTCTTGCCACCCCTATAATGGCTGTTTTAGGCAAGGTTCAAATGACAAATTCACCACCATAACAGGTACAAGCAAGCAAAATCTGAGGGTATTGCTACTCAATGCTAGAAGTCTAAACCTAAAAATGCACTAACTGGAGGCACTCCTTTAAATGGAGAACGCCAACATCTGTGCAGTGACAGAGACCTGATTCAAGGCTCCAGAGAGCACCCCTACATTATCAGGCTATAATTCATACCACACCTTTTGGCCACTTAACCTGGACCGAAACACTAAAGACAGAGGCGTGTCGATATTCATTAAGGACATCCACACCTTCAAGCTGCATAATGCATCTCAGATTATCCAAGTGCAATTAACTCTGGACAAGACCACAATCCAAATTGCAGCTTGCTACAGATCCCCCACCAAGCCCCAAGATTCCCACTCCTCATTTTTGATACACTGGCAAATATTAGGGTACAAACCAACACCCTAATAATGGGCGATTTCGACTACCCCACCATTAACTGGGAAAACTACTCATGTACCAAATCTTGTGCTCAACGTTTTCTGGAATTCATAAATTCCACTGCCTTGGATTAACTTATCCACACCCCCACCAGGGTCAGCAATATCCTAAACCTGATCATTACCAACATGGGTGACCGGTGATCCAAACCAGAGGTCAACTCCTCATTGGTCAAATCCAACCACAAGCTAATCACCCTAGACATCCACATCCCGCACCCACCCCTAATCAGGGAAACCACTGTAAAAAATGTCTCCAAAGCCAACTTCATGCTTCTTAAAACAGAAGTGGCAAACTTCACGATGCCCATGCCGATGAACAATAGAGGTATGACTGCTGAATTCCACACACATGCACTTTATAAGCACTTACACAAGTGCATGGATTGTGCTATCCCTAACAGAACCAAGATGCTATCCTCCAAAAAAAGGAAGCGAATGTGGTGGTCTCCTGCCATAAACAAACTATACAACAGAAGAAAGAAACTGTTGCAAAAAAAGAGTAAAATCCCATGATTGGAGGAGCTCCATGGTCAGCCTCAGTAAGAAGCTGAGATCCCTCATAAAATCCTTCAAAGCTAGTTATGAAAACAAAATCGCCACTGATTCTAAAGACAACCAAAAGCATTCTATAGCTATATCAAGAATCATAATGGCAACACTCAGATCTGCTCTGAGTTACAGCACAATGGCACTAAATATACAGAACCAACTGATATTGCCAACATCCTGGCAGATAGGTTTAGTGCTAACTTTACCCCCCTCTCACCCCCTAAAGGGCCCATCTCTATCCTGGAAGAATGCAAAGTTCCGGTAATCACTGCTGCACAGGTAAAAACAACACTCTCCAAAGTCAAGAACACAGCATCCATGGGACCTGACAACATCCCAGGCTGCATTCTACATGAACTACAGAACGAACTGGCACCCCACCTAAGTACCATGTTCAAACATAACCTCACATCAGGCTTTCTGCCCACTGAATGTTGCACATTGACGTTTATCCCACTCCACAAATGGGGAGCCATCACGGACCCCGGGAACTACCGCCCCATTAGCCTGATGAGCCTGGTCTGCAAGGCCAAGGAATGTATCATCACGGAACTTATAAACAAAGACATTGGTAATCTACAAACTCTGGACCTCACCCAGTTCAGGTTTGTAAAAGGCAGATCATGTCTCCTAAACCTGATAGACTTCTTTGAAGCAGTCACCAAAGCCACAGATGAGGGCAAGGTGGTTCACATAGCCTATCTAGAGCTCACCAAGGCTTTTGACACCATCTCCCACTATGGAATTATAGATAAATTCACTAAACTAGATATAAATCCCTGTGTCATAAGATGGGTTGCCAAATGGCTCACTGACAGAACCCACACTGTGAAAGTAGCAGACTCCAAATCCGACTTCAGACCAGTGACAAGTGGAGTACCACAGGGTTCAGTCCTGGGTCCTCTCCTGTTTAGTATCTACTTCTCTAAAGTACAGGCTAACACAGAACATCTTTGGCTAATAAAGTTCACAGATGGCTGCAAACTAGGAGCCATAATCGAAACTCCTAATGATGTGGACATCCTACAAAAGGGCCTCACCGAGACAGGTGCCTGGTGTCAAAGCCATGGCCTCAAGCTCAATGCCAAAAAGTGCATTGTCATCCCCTTTGGAAAAAGTCTGTACCCATGAATTACCACATAGGCGATAGTCTACTTAACACCAAAAGTGTGATAAGAGACCTTGGGACACAGGTGGACAGTAGTCTCTCCTTTGATAATCACATCACCATAGTAGTCAGGAAATCCTTCTACGTGGTACACCTCATCACAAAAGGTTTCTCCTGCAGGAAAAAAGAGGTCATTGTTTCCCTCTACTCGTCACTCATTAGACCCATTATAGAGTACAATGCCCCTTTTGGCATGTACCTCACAAGACATTTACAACAACTGGAAAGGCCATAGAAATACCTCACAAAGAGGATTACCAGCCTCAAACAGATGCCGTATGCAGACAGTCTCAAAAAACTCCAGCTTTACTCCATTACATATCACCTACTCAGAGGCGATCTCTGCCTAACATGCAAAGCTATGTCAAACTCAGAGCTGTTGGACATGCTCCACTTAAAGAAATCCCAATCCCTCTGAGTTACATGCTCTAGGAACTTAAACCTTGTCACCACAATAGACAGAACATGCTGGAGGGATAGATTCCTGTCCCAGAAACTTCCCATACTCTGGGAAAAACTACCTATCTATATCAAACAAAGGTCCTCATTAGCACTCTTCAAGAAAAATCTTGATGATTGGATGGAAAATAGGAAATTGACCCCGGGGATTACTTCTGTGGCTCTGCTCGACAGGAACACAGGAAAAATTTGTTCTTGGATGGCAAAAGCCAGGGTACCTTTTTGGTTAGGCTTATATAGGCCCTAGGGCCAATAGCCTAGTACCTACCTACCTATGAACCTATGCAAATCTTTCATTAATCACATATATATCACCATTTAAGTAAAAGTCCATGTCATTGCGGTTAGCATAAGTGATGAGCATTCTTTTAGTTTGGTTTCTGTAATGCCATTGCATGTCACACAGCTATATTGTATACCTTAACACTTATAAGTGTTGCCTCTGGCATGGCATGTGCCTTTGCTATATGGATCCCATTTCTCTGTGTTTTTGGTGTTTATACATATTTATTTACTACACAGTAATATTAATCTTTGGCTGTGGTACTGAGGTTTGGCACTGTGTTTAATTGTTGGCCTTACTCATGCAGGGTTGGAGGTTCTAGTCTGCTCCTCCATTTCTGGACCTGCATTTGCTTATCATTGCTGTTGCTTGGTTTACACTTGTACTGATGACAGCAAGTGGATGATTGCATTTGATATCCATTGTGATTGTGTACTGGAATAATAGCAATCCCCATTTAGCGTTGTCTAACACACACCAGTCATTGGTCATACTTGCTCTGGTATGATCGATGGTAGGTCATGCCAGCAATGACTTGCACTTTTGTATATATGTATTTTTGCAATGTGCAATGTCTGGTATGTATCTCTAGCCTGTATGCAATTTTTCTTTACCCATCTTATGTGGTTTATATGTGTGCTGTCTGTGTACCTTACCTATCCTTTGTCTGTATTTCTGACCTAGGTCTGTCATGTCTTGATATTTGTTATATGTTGTACCTGCTCTTTTGTCTACTTCCTCCTTCCATGTTTTTCCATGCCTTCTATTCTTCAAAAAAATAAATAAATTGCGCATGCCCCCCTGAATCTCCCTATGATCTTCCTATTCCATCATATCTCTTCTTTCCACTTCTTCTTCACTGTCATCCCAATCTGCTTTTCTATCACCTTATTTCCCTGGATGTGTTTATGTGCCCCACACATGTCCTGCACTCATGGTTTGCTACTGATAGCCATGGCAAAGTTGCCAGTTAATTGATTGTTATTAGAAATGTTATATTATGACAGATTCTGCAAATATTGAGGGGTGCAGTTATGTCTGTCTGTCTATGGATTACGGCAATATCCTTAAGTGTTTGTGGATGTTTGTCATTTTTTTCGTTGTTATACTCAGCTGATTACTATTCTTTATTCATTGTTTTTTTTTTTCATTCATATATGTATGTATCTTCATTAATCCATTTCAGGGTCACAGGTGAAATAGATCCCATCATTGTTATCGGAGTATGTGTGAAGCTGTGTAATTATCCTGAATGGATTCAACACACACACACACACGTGCACACACACACACACACACACACACACACACACACACACACACACACACACACACACACACACACACACACATGCACACCCACTGACACTTCAGAGAAATGGAAAATATAATGTTTTTGGAATGGGGAAGAATGAACTTAGGAAGAACAGGAGGATTCCACAAAAGAGACATACTCCGTAATATTCAAAATGGATACTCCCATGTAGGGAGGTAGTAATGCCAACCACTGCACCTCTATGGCAACCTCCATTTATTTAGTTATGTTTTTACCTATATTTGTGTGATTGTGTGCTCCTCATAGCTACACTGCTTTTTAATTATGGAAATAAAAAAAAAGATTAATATAAATTTGTGTGCATCTCTGCATGAGGCTACAAGGCCTGTTAAACAGTCTTTTTACTTGTTTACAACTAAAATGTCTTTAATATGTGTAGACTGATGGATAAGTGACACTGATCAACGCTGAAAATTTGTTATAATATTCCAAATTTTTGTAATAGTTTTCATTATGTACTAACAGAAAAAATGCATTATTGACCTTTTTCCCTTCCCAAATCAAATAAGCCAATAATCCATATTAAACAAAGTATGACATATACAGAACCCCTTACCGCAAGTATGTGTCAGATCTCACATGCTCTGTTTGTTTTCAGCGGTGCAGACAACTGTGTATGCAATCTCATTAGCAAAGATACTTGTTTTGGGTATGAAATTAAGAAATCGTGTGAATATAGCAAAGACAATAAGGTAAAAAGTAGGAAGGTCTCCAATGAGCAATTTGCTATAAATTCTTACTATGCATCTTGGTTACCAAATTTATATAGCATCATTTTAATTCCATTTTGCAGGTGCAAGGGATGTTTATCTCCATGCTTGCCATTTACACTGCTGATGAAGGATTTAACACCACCTATTTTCTAAATATTTTATGCATCTAGATCTTTAGTACTAACTAAATAACTATCATGTTTTTTTTCCATATGTATCTATTTATTAACATCAAGAGAAGGCAAATACATGTATAATTTAATTTAGTCTGAACACATCATTCCACATGAACAATTTCACAGCATAAGTTTTGGTCAGAATAGGAAAAAAAATATTTTTTTTCTGTAAGTTTGTATGGAAATATGTTTGCATTCATTCTGTATATATAAAGCAAGCAAGGATAATACACATGCACTAGGCTAAAGGAAACTATATCTCAAATCTGTCTATCTATATTTCTAAATGTGTGTGTGTGTGTGTGTGTGTGTGTGTGTTTGTGTGTGTGTGTGTGTGTGTGTGTGTGTGTGAGAGCGCATGTGCATGCGTGTGTGTGTGTGTGTGTGTGTGTGTGTGTGTGTGTGTGTGTGTGTGTGTATGTGTGTGTGTGTGTGTGTGTGTGTGTGTGTGTGTGTGTGTGTGTGTGTGTGTGTGTGTGGTATAATGCAGTATGCATTTATTTTAGTATATTTTTTAATTCTATGTAGTAACCTAGGAAATATTAAAGACAACCAATGTAAACTCTACCTACTTGTAAAAGTAACATTTTACAATGTGGACACTAATAAAATGAGTCTACGGAAATAGCTTTTTTCAGTTTTTAGACCAGATTTATTTAGAGAGATAAAATAAAAGTACTTTCTTTACACAGCACCAGCTATTCACCACTTTATCCCACAGGTAATGCTTAGCATTTTTTCAGTACAAAACAGCAGCTCTTAATCTCTTTCATACTTCAGTGACACCTTTCAGATGGCCTTACACATAGCACCCTGTAGATTTTTCTGTATAGCCCTGTCTTGATCCAGGATATGAGAATTTACTTCCTTAAGTGGTAGTGCCCCTGATATAACTCTAGAAGCAGCTACTTCCTCTTGCTGCAGGGATGGTTTATCTATTTGCTTCAAGCTTTCTGATGCATCCTCTTTGGCAATAAACAGTATGCCTCTCTGGTTCAAAAGTCACTATGTCACACGACCACAGGCTACAGCATAGATTCATTGGTTCTAATTCTGTAGGATGTGAAGCAAGCCCACGACAAACCATTTGCATTTAAATAACTATGAGTAGATGAAGCTGGATCCTAATATTATAAGGCAGGAGGAAGTCCATGTAGTATATTTTGGGTTGCAATATTTCTTATAATAGAGCCATCATAGAAGGGACAGACCAATGATTAACACAAACTCTCCTCCTGATAAATAGTACTATATAGTGACAATGGCTCAGTTTATGGCAAGGCATTCTATAGCTGAATAAAGTCTCCCAGCATTGCTGAGTTTTATGTATATATAACAGATAGGATGCTTGTTTCCATCTACAGCTTGTGACAATGCAGTACCAATGCCTACCTCAGTGGCATCTCAGTATACTACAAATTTCTTGGAAACTTCTGGAGCCATTAAAATTAGCACTGAATACATATTTGTTTATGGTCTGAAGGCTTACACTGCTTAAATTATCTACTTAACATTCAAGGGATCTTTATTCTTGTTCATTTCAGTCAAGGACAATTAATAGCAACAAAATTAAGAATAAATTTGCAATAATATGTGGCCAGTGTCATACTGTTTCAGTATTCATAGCCTGTGGTTTTATTATATCAGTTTGTTAGCCAGGGAATCTCACTGGGCACAATTGTTCCTTTTCAGTGGGCAACAGAGGAGCAGTGCTTGGTTAAATGACCTGTTCAGAATAGCACAGTGGCAAATGAAGTTTGGCAGGATTCTAACCCTGCATGCTGAGAAGAGGAAGCAGCTCAGAACTGTTGTTCTCTGTACCACCAGACGTTAGATTCTGCTATCCCTTCTCCTACTGCATACTTACAATGGTGGGCCTCTCCTACTGCCTGGACTAACTTGTACTTGAACAAGTTAAAGTCAACCCATCTTGATGCAGACAATCTGAAATAGTTTGAAACTTTATGTGATCTCTTTCCTCATTCTTCAGAGAATATTAGTATTTCCTCCAATTAAGCAAATGCATATGTGCTATGGGTCAAAGATAATTTCCCCATCAGCCTATCCAATGTTGCATGTACTCTGTGGAGAGTAAAAGGCAGGATGCTGCAATAAAACAGTCAAGCTGGCATGGACAATGTAATTCTTTCCTTTGCTTCTGGGGATAGTGGAATTTGCCGATAGCCTTTGATTAACTCCAAAATAGATCAGACCTAACCTTTCCAAAATTTTAAGTCACTCCAATCACATAAAGCATGTGATATCAATCAAATTTAGATATGCTATTTCATGTTTTGACATAAATAACAGCCCACATCAGGCTCTGGCTATTTCACTCACTTTTTGATTCTTTTGTCACCCCAAGCTTAGAACATTTTTTCTAATCCCTTCCTTAGCATTGTGATTTTGGCAGTCTGTACAGTTTAAAATTTACTATATCACCAGACAAGATTATGTTGGATTAAGGTGGTTCTATCAGGTAACTGTAAAAATATGCACGCGTGTGCACATACACACACACACACACACACACACATACATATATATATATATATATATATATATATATATATATATATATACACATATATATATATATATATATATATATATATATATATATATATATATATGGGTCACCTTCTTATGGTTGACATTTCAAAATGTCGACATTCATATGGCCGAGACCATATGATCGAAATGTCGAACCATGGGGAACCGGCATCACGCTACAATACGGAATGGAAAGATTTCCAATTCTGCACTGTAATGTGATCTCGGAGTTGGTATATTAAAGTTATGGAGAATTCGGGGGGCAAAGCCCCCCTGCTAGCAGCATTAAGGTAAAGTTTGTGTTTTGTGGTTTACTTGAATGGTCGAAATTTCAAATGTCGATCACATGGTCTCGGCCATATGAAAGTCGACATTATGAAATTGCGGCCACATCACGTAGACACATACATATACATATATATATATATATATATATATATATATATATATATATATATATATATATATATATATATATGTGTGTGTGTGTGTGTGTGTGTGTTTGTGTATGTTTAGAAATTCCTTTACTTTTTGTTTCTGAGACAATTATAATGTCTTTCCTGCTTTGCCATTAGGCCATGCTTTCTGGTACAGCTTGTTGGTTGACAGTAACATTTTTTAAAAGTAAAGTATTCCTGTTAACAACTGTGCATTATTTTGCTATGTGTCCTGTTTTATAACTTTTTAAACAAATCAGCTTAGAAACATTAACTGAAGATAATCAAGGTGCAAACAATGACATTGTAAGAATGGTTTCTACATATAGAAACCCTTCAATTTGCTCTTTTAAATATCATTAATTTTTAAGAGACCTTGATAAAGAGCATGGCAATACAAATACAATCTAATTTCTAAATATGGGTACTAACTGAAAAACTGTTCTTCTAATTTATTATTTGGTAAAGAGTTTTTGGATATTTTATCTTTTCATGGTTTTACACAATTAGATAAGACAAAGGTCAGGGGTGAAAATGTATTATACATTGTAGCCTCCAACAGTAAACGTATCATTAAAAATTAAAAATGAACTTACCCTTGGTAATATGAGGCAACAGTTCTATTACTTTTGAACTGCATAGATTCACAACATTTAAAATAGCCCTAAAACATATAATTCTGGTATGTCAATCATATTTTAAAATCTACCAAATGGTTGAATGGGAACTTATTAAAACTAGAAAATATGGGTTATTCTAAATTAGGGAATATTCTATGTAACAATATTGAGGCCATAACTAAATATTCTCTTTGTCCGCTTATTAAGAATGCTCTTCCTTAATAGTGCAGTAAAAATTTACAAAAAATTAAAATTTATATTCCTTGTTATTAAAAATATCCCACACATAAAAACAAATCAAAATTGATTAAAATCAGCAAGATTTGTGAGTGAACCTGAATAAAAAAATTAAATAAATATAAGAAATAAAATTAGCATCTGGGAACAATAGCATTAAAGCATATTATAAAAATATTCACTCATTATCAAAACACTCAAAAGCATTCAGATAAAATACAAACATACACTATGATCTGAAGGCCAGTGCTTATAAATTCAACTTATATTTCACAAATAAAAAAGCAGCAAACAATCTGAAATGTGACATTTCAGAAAATACTATTGTGTCAAATGATCTATTTCAAAAGTTATGAAGAACATTCAGAAATGTATCAGTCTAAGACATAATCCTTGGAATTAAGATAACAACATAAAGTGAACTACAGTCAATCATGCACTCAATTTGTAATATTTTATTGAAGATCAGGACAGTACCTATGACTTGGAAAATAGTCAATGTCACACCTATATATAAAAAGGGAGATAAGCTATGGGGGTAATTCAATAAAGCCTACACAGGGCTATTCTCGGTGTAGGAATAGTGTTAATGCTTGGACTGGAACATGTCTACTGAGCAATCCAGGAAACAAGGCTGGAGGCATGCACAAGCCTCCCAGCACTGTGCAGACATGGATGCAATCGCAGAATGCAAATCACCTCATCTGCTGGTGAAAACCATGCAAATTAGGTGATTTTGTGATCCAGGAAGCAGAAAGGTATCCGTGTAAGTGTCGTGTCTGCAGGAAAAATGTATGAGGTTACTAACCGTGTACCTGAATGTAAAAAAAAACGGGCCATGACAACTCAA
The DNA here is from genome assembly GCF_019279795.1 of Protopterus annectens. NCBI lineage: Eukaryota > Metazoa > Chordata > Ceratodontiformes > Protopteridae > Protopterus > Protopterus annectens. Next base: position 590,370,960 of record NC_056745.1, on the reverse strand, counting down.
GTAAAAGCATGTATTAGGTGCATTAGGCATGCAAATGACCAAAAGTATGGCCATTGACATTTAAAAGTGATGCAATTAATGAAAAATTGAACCTTTTTTATCACATATGTCACGTTTAAGTGGTGAGCAGCGAAGTGCAAACATGCTAGCTTGCAAAAAAAATTAAAATAGTAAAATATGATATTTAAAGCTATATTTAAGTTTCCCATTATACTGGCCAGCATGCAGGGTCATAAAATGGCATGCTATAATAGTTGCTAAGAACATAATCTCTGGTGTAGTGCAGTATCTAGGGTATATGCAATTAGGTGTATGTAAATGAGCTAAGTTTACTGAATAGCAAAATGGGCCACTGTGTCCTCAGTTACTAACTGTGTAAGGGCTAAAACCATGGCAGTGTAGGCAGAAGAAACAGCTGACATGAAAAGGGGGAGTGTCATGATTTGTGTAAGCACATTGGAGCTCAGTGGCTCCTGTTTCCGCTCAGCTAAGCACAGCTAAGTGGGTGGGTGGGGGGGGTGTCTGAGGCTGCTAAGCTGTGCTTCACTTGTTAAAGAAAAGCTAAGCATACTCATGTACAAGAGAGGGCCAAATCTGCTGAGCAATGTTTACAATGTATTGTTGTGACTTGCATGGAAGATATATAGCACAATAGGTTGTGCATTTAAATGTATTTTCCAAAGGGTATGAGTTGTGACATGACAATTTCCATCTTTAATCTCTAATGTTAATCTTTCATGATTTGCCACCAATTTGCCAGAAAACCACAATGTTATGATGAACAGAAATAAAATATGTGGCAAACATCAGGACATTCTGCAGAAATATGTATAGTTGAGAGGTATGGCCACCATCAGTACCACCCTGCAGGTTGTAGTCCATGTTTGGCAAGGGGTGACCTGTGACAACAACTAAAACAATACATAGGTCCCCAGAGTATAGGACAACAAACATTTCATAAAGATGTCTACTAATTGCATAGAGCAGTGATTGCACATCAGAAGCACCTTAATGTCATGACAAATAGTGTAACTTAAGGTAATGTCACACAAATAAACCGTCATATTAGCAAACCAAAGGGCATTCTGTGTGTTGCACTTGCCATGGGTATGGTATGTCCTGCCAACTGTCACGTTACTACAAGATGTGTCCCACAGTCCACATTTTATAAGGTGTCAACCACAATCTGTGTCGCCTATGTGCATGCAATATGTAGACATGTGAAAGCCCTTTGACTACCTGCTGCCCCAATGACCCACATGTATCTAGGCATGAATGCTAACTGCAACCACACACATGTAGGTACTGCCTAAGGCTGTGTCAACTATAAGTAGTGTGCAGTATGTCATTGAGCTACAAACTGCTGTTAACACACAATGCAATGGGCCATACAGTGGGTATGGGATGGTGCCAAGATCTTGGCCTCAAGCTGATTGGAGACAACAGTGTCAGCATACCATATGGCAAAGACATGACCCCAATATTTCCCATATCAGCAGCAACCCCATAAACAGACACACTGTGATGACAGACTTGAGTACACAGCATGCTAACAATGTTGCATTCAGTCAACAAGTAGTGGCATTGGTCAGAAAATACTTGTATGCAGTTCACCACATAGGTAAAGGGACTGCATCCAGACAAAAGATGAACATTACCTCTGAGTAGTCCTCAGTCAGTACAACAATACATTAGCAGCATGACTGGTCTGCTATTTACCTATGCAGACATTTGCAGAAACTGTAAAGGCTATTTTAACACCCATAAAGGTTATCTATGGCCCTCAACACCTGTGCCATGCAGACAGCCTCTAATCAGTACTGCCCCAGTGGTTAGTGGTCAGGTTGTCCACAGGTATCTGTGACATGCCTAGATGGTAATGTTGTGATCAGCCCTTTAACAGCTGCCCCATACATGAGAATATAACTCTGTGTGCATTACTGGCATGACAGGCCTGAATCACAAATGACACAGTACAAAAAGTCGATGGAGAGACAGGTTTGACAAACAGAGGCTGCCCTATCTCATGAATGCACTCCCCAAACATGCCAAACACAGTACCACGCAGACCCTCAACTGCTTCAAGATTGAGTGGATGGGAAATAAAATCAAACATCTGTCCCAGGGCTATAACATGTATCCATCAATGGCATGGCCAGCATGTGCTGATCGATGATTGTGTTGGAGGTGAAATAAGGGACCCAGGTCTAGTACTCTAGTAACCTCCTTTGTAACTATGAACCTGTGATCCTAAGGAACACCCAGGTGACATGTATCAGGACTAGATTGCTGTGTCAAGGGGTATGCATGCAAGGTTATGCTGTCTGCCTCCATTGTCCCTCACACACAGTTCCAAACATAACTTGGCAATAAAAAGATGTCCATGTTGCCACACCACAATTTTGAGCTTCTGTAATGGCAGCAGCTCACCATGACTTACACATGCAGATACCTGAAACAGAAACAAAATAAGGTCTGTGAGACAACAGTCAGTCAGCAGTACTAACAGCAATAAATCATCATGGCACAAAGGTACATATATTTTGATGGATACGCATGACAGTTGGCAGAAGACTGCACCTTATAGGGCATAACACTACTACACTACAAAATGCCATTACATGTACTAGAATCACCCTGTGCATCAGACACATATTAGCATGTCTCTGCATTGATGGTATGGATAACAGGGATGTGACATAGGAATCATCACATGCACAGGATGTGGTGTGGGGTTGCCAGAGGCCTAATCTGTGATATACAGTTGACTTCATGTGTGTGTGTCTTGAGGGGTGCTGATCAGCTGGGCCATGTATCGGAGCTGTGTGCATTTGTTGGTGACCTGCATGTGACAGTGATGTGTGAGCATGTGCATGCACACAGACAAGCCATGTGCTATCCCTACACATGAGTATGTTGGACAGCTGTGGACCTTACATGGCAGAATGTACAGTTCACCATCTCTGTCTACAAACATGGGAACTGGTTCTGCCAGAACTGGCACTGACACCACAATGCCCAAGGCCAGATATGGTACTTCTTCCTGACAATGACTGCTGCCTCTGTGTCCCTCATGGGACTGCCCAGGACCACATGCCTATGGTCTGCCATGTTGTGGTGTGGACAGCACCCTCCCTTTGTTAGTACTGGTGGCACTGCCACTACGGGAGTGTGAAAGTGCATGGCCACATGGGTTCTCAGCTGATGTTGTTGCTGTCCTATGTCCACATGTCCGATGCCCTACTCCCACCACATGTTCAAGCACAGACATTGCACGGTTATGGACTGACAATGTCTCACCCCACTGTCTATCCACTACATCAGAAAAATGATGTAATCCATCACTAATGCCATGGAGGGGGTCATGCATGCCAGGCAGTGTTGCATCCATGACCCTGAGCATCTGTCTGGTGTACCATTCACAACATGCCTGTGCCTCCATGATGGACCAAAATATGCGTCAGGTGACACATGCTGTGACACCTCTGACAGGAGCTGGATGGGCAGCAGTCCTCCTTTGAGCACCCCTGTTAATCTGTCTGTGTGGGATCTCACCAGCTGTCTGGCTATGGCTAGTGTCTACAGTCTCAGATGCCATAGTTGCCACACTACCCTGTTCGATACCACCACCCCCTAACTGCCCAATATCTGTGGCTGGGTGGGGTCTGGGTATGTGTGGGCATACTGACTGTGTGTGTGGGGAGACTGGGGATGGAAGTGGGATGTCAACCTATGGGACAGATTCAGCCCCCAACAACACCCTACATGTGCCTCAAAATGGCCACCATCATCATCAGTGTCCGATGAGACACTGACATCAGGGTGTGAGGAGGACAAACTCCAACCCCCATGGTCACCTGTGAGGGAAGACAACATGACTACATTAATTCCTGCCCTATAATGATTGATCACACACACACACACACACACACACACACACACACACACACACACACACACACGCACATGCATGCGCGCGCGCACACACACACACACACACACACACACACACACACACACACACACACACACACACACACACTCAGCTGAGGTGTCACAAAGGCATTTTACAAACCACACCTTCTGAATGATGCCATGCACAACACACAATCAGACCACAGCAGACACACTCTGGACAGGCCCTCAAAAACATGCAGTGTAGCTATGCCCAGTTAATGCTGCTAGTACTATACACCTGTGAGATACATGAGAAGTCAAATTATGTGATGGACCTTCAGCTAACAAACAGTGCACCCGTGTACACAATAGTAATCCACCCCTGTATAGCACAGTGGCTACACCTATACCAAACTATGTGGGAATATGTTACAGCTCCTGCAAATATACTACTGTGATTACCAGTGTGATGCTCTTCAATGAACCCCACCACAAGTGAGCATGGAACATATTGCAATATGGTAATGCTTAACAGTTGTGTGCATGGCAAACTGGCAGCTCTTAATATGCCGAGGGTGTAGGTGACCCATAACATGATAGTTCACACTCAGTGCATAGGGTCTTGGGTTTGAAACTTGCCAAAGATGGTTCTTTTGTTGATGGGCAGAATAATGCTTAAATGAGATAGAGTGATTAAAGTAGTTTTAAGTAGGTTTGTGAGGTTTTGCACACTGTGATGCCAAGCAGTGCTTAGCTCCACTTAGCTTCACTTGGCATCACTTGTCTCCGCTTAAACCCATGCTATTTCCAAAAAAAGAAAAGAAAAAAGGTGATAGGAAAGTGGTAAAATGGGGGTATGAAGGAGGAAAAACATTATAAAAGGCATCTAGGGATGTGCAGGATGGGTGTAGGAAAGGACTATAGTTCTCCATTTCTTGTGAAGCAACAGCTGTGCATGATATGGACAATTTGGAATTTGCAGCCTCACACCCAGTCACCCAATAGGGAGGGGATTGGACAACATACATTTGTTGAGTAATTCATGGGGAAATTGACTAATGTCAGTGTACATGGGGCGAAATGGAGAGCTATGTACAGGATCAATTTTTTTTTTTTTTGGGACAGATGCCCATTTTTTTTTTTAAGATGAGAGTGAGATGATGGCGAAGGGTTGTAGGTATGTTTGGGGAGGTAAGTTGGGTAGGAGAGATTGCTTTGGCAGACAGACAAGACAGCAGACAAGGGGGTGTATGACACATGAGGGGGGTAAACATCTTGGATGGGGAGGGTGGTTGAGAATCAGAGGACCACGTTCCCCCAGATGGAAACAGTGGGTTGTAGGTATGTTTGGGAAAGTAAGTTGGGTAGGAGAGGTTGCTTTTCCAGACAGACAAGACAGCAGATGGGGTGGTTGACACATGAGGGGGGTAAACATCTTGGATGGGGAGGGTGATTGGGAATCAGAGGACCATGTGCCCCCAGATGGAAACAGTGAGACTGAGGTCCCCACCCATGGGCAGTCACCACTGCCCCTTCATGGCCCCGAAGGTGGCTGTGCTGGGCTCCGGGACCAGCCTGCCCCTCAATTTATACCAGTCTGCCCTCTATCTGGCACATGCTGTCATCCAGGTCCTGCTGGATGACCCTGTGCACCATACCTTGGAACTGGTGTACGGTGACAGAGTCCTCTTCGAGCCAGTGCCCAGGGGGATGGGCCCCATCCCCTGAGGTTGTTCCACCTGAGGGTGGTGCAGGAACAGTGGAGGAGGCAGCTCAAGATTGGGTCCCAGATGTTCTGGGACCTGGTGCCATGGCTAGATGAGTCGGGACAGGTGGATCAGATGGGATTGGCCTACACAAACATCCTACAGTGTTTAGCTTTGTCAAAGTGTATTGGTTAGTCATGAACAAAACATTTCAACATTAGTTATAACAGCATGCATAGGTATTCCAATTAACCCAAAACAATAGAATTGAAAAAAAATGCATATCAAATGAAACACATGCATAAATGGAATAACAGTCATTATTGCAACAGCATGCCAGTAACAGTTGTGGCAAAAGGCCACCAACAGTGGAATTTGAACAAGGTATGTTAGTATGCAACCATTGAAATATATGAACAACAATATAAGTCCCAATATTAGGTTTTGAGAACAACATACCCGCAATATATAAATAATATGTAGTGAGGCAGATAAGGGGTGGGGGGAGAGAAAAACATTCCATTAACAACTGTATAGGCTATATTATTCACAACAGTACTGCTCAATACTCTACAAGTTTGCCCTTACTTTACATCTACCTGTGGCCTATAGCTTCTGTAGCACGTACATACCTGTTAAGCTGTCAACCTGGAATGGTATGGGGCAAACTGTGAGAACTCTAGGTACATTACTATAGGGGATTTGTACATGTCAGGGTTAGATATATGACTAACAAGGTGTACCCTGCACTCATGTTGTGTGAATGTGCTACTAACATACTTCAACATACTTCAACTGGATTTATATCTGTGTCCAAGGTTGTTGGCAACAGTGATCACTAGCTGTGGCAGCGTGACACTTGAGAGACATGTATTGGGAAGAGTGAATGGTGTATATACTTATCCTATAGTCATTTGTAGGCATGGGGTTGGACACTAGTACATTTATACATATATTATTATTAGTATACCCTTCAAAGAGCTAATGCAAACATTTTTTTACATGTAATCTCTATGTAGAAAATATCTGTTAACGCTACCTGACTGTTAATACAAATAGTCAGGATTACATGTGTGTAACTAAAAACACATCTTAGTACCAGTCCCTGGATTCAAACTGTGGTCTGTGTGTGCAAAAATGAACAACATACCAATTTCTTTTCACACTGAGCTACTGGGCCAGTGCTGTTGGCTGCTTGACTAATTTCTGCCTAAAATCACTTGGTTACAATGTCTGACAGTTGAACATACATGCATGAGATTCATGCATGGTAGATAGTGAACTCTGTATTAATACTTTCAATGCAGGTGTACACATTTAATCCTTAGTGGATGTGAATATGTGTGATCTGTAAAGACCATAGCAGGGTTGCATACCTGACCCATATGCATTTGCACATCATATATTTGCAGTCTCCACTTATTACAGTCTCATACATGCCTGCATCACCATACCTACATTCAGGACTACATATAGCTGAAATGCAAAGGTTAACACAACACAATGCTTCAGGGAGCACATTACTATTCAAGGTTCGGATCTTAGTACAGAACATATATCAAATTTCATTGTATCTTGTTTTGCAGCTTCACATGTACAGTTTAGAGTAACAGTTAGTTATCAGCCAAACCTCACTCGATTTATGGTCTCATAGTCATATTAGCTGGTAGCACCTGTAGAATTGTATTTCTTCAACAACACACCAGAATAAACACATCGGTTTGTGGAAGTAATGTTTATTGAGGGAGACATAACACAGTGGTTTATTACATTCAAAATTCTAAATTCAGTCATACTGCATATCCTGTAGATGATGAATGAATGTCATTTATTACCTTCACAGTAGCAATCTCAGTGTACTGTATTACCAGATCCTTAGTATTCATATTGTGTGTATACTTAATGTCATTTCTACACTGTATTACTACAGTATTGGCTTTCTTTCATCAAAAGTAACTTGTTTGCTGCCTTCATCTGTATTGCACAGTATCTGGCATTAGTCAGTTATATCAGTGTGGCTCTAACAACACATTTATTCAGTGCACTCAGAACACTATACCTAATTGTAGTAGACAATTACACTTTCTTTTTTATTGTACTATATATTGCAACATAGATCTGTAGTCACCACACTGTCAATGCAGCCTCATCAGACACCCAGTGTGGGTCTCTGCAGCTGTGGGGGGAAAATACGCCATTAAGCATAGCTGTCTATCCGATATTCATACTACAATTTGATAAATCACCAGTTGCTATATTTACAAACTTCTGGGGCATTTCGGATCCAATCATCTTGGATCCACCTGGCCATGAGCACCCCCTTCCTCTGCTTCAGGTCATCATAATGATGATGGACCTGCTCACCAGTGCGGGGGATTCCAGTGGCATTGGTGAGCTCATGTGCCAGACAGTCCCAAGCCTCAGACTTGTATTCTGAGCCCTGGGACTGGCCCTGCAGCAGTCTGCCATCATGTTGCTTAACAAGGAGCCCAGCCATGACCCTGGACTCCAACATGCCCCAGGGGTGCGCTCAAAGGCGTGCTCCCTCTCCCAGCACCTGCCATAGTTCCTGCATGGCTCAAACTCTAACAGGTTCTGCCTGTATTCCCACCTGTGTTGTTTAAATAAGGCCATTTTCCTGCCCTTTGCCACCATTGGACCATTTTTAAAAATGCTAAGCACAGCTCAGCATTGTGCAAATCCACTAAGCTTAGTTGAGTAGTGCTTAGAGTATCAAATGCTTAGCAGTGTTTATCAGTTCAGTTGGCAAATCAGCTTAGCTCAGCTGAGGACTGCTTACAAAGGGAATGCTTAGTAATGCTCAAACTGGCTAAGCGGAGCTAATATTGCTAAGTATTGCTCAGTCAGGTCCTGTTTAAGCATTGCTTGGCTTGGCTTAGCAGGGCTTTAGCAAAACTTAGCTAAGGACGAACAAGATTTTTCATTTAAAAAACTGGATATTAATTACTCATTATTGATACATTATTATTACATGTATGTATTTTACTTTACATGACCTCCCCCTATGTGCTTTCATTACATTACCTTGGGGTCTGACTGTACTGTATCGGACACTTGTGCTTAAATGGTGGTTTTCACCTCATAGCTACACTGACACTGGGATTCTGCACCAGCTACACTACCCTGGTTAACAAATATCAATAACTACATAAATAAATAAAATAAAAATAAAATAAAAATTAATATAAAAATGCTTTCCCATGTAAAAGTTGAGGGGTCTGTTTGCGTATTTGAACTGTGCACGTACTGCAACTCTAACCACTCAGCTAACATGGCTGTGAAGATTTTTGCCATACATTTCTATATAGCTTTTCAATAGTTTTAAGCACTGCTGAGCAAGGCACCATGCAGCACAAACCCACTCAGCTATGCTTAAATTTTAAAGAAAAAGAAATACAAAATAATTAACAAATACTTATAATAGGGGGAATAACATTTAATTACCATGCTGTACAGCACTCTGACAGTACAAGGGGTGGGTTACAGTCATTGTAACACACCCCCTATGTGACATTACACTTGAAATTATTAAATAAGTGTCCGAGGACACTTTCTTTATTGTTTTAATGCTATATTGCACTTTGCCAATGCAGGGGGTGTGTCACAGTTACTGTAGCACACCCCTATGTGACATTACACTTGAAATTAGTAAATAAGTATCCGAGGAAACTTTCTTTATTGTTTTAGTGCCGTACAGGACTTTGACAATGCAGGGGGTGTATTATGGATACTGTAATGCACTCCCTAAATGACATTACACTTTAAATTATTAAATAAGTGTCCGAGGACACTTTCTTTATTGTTTTAGTGCCATACTGCATGTTGACAATGCAGGGTGTGTGTTACAGATACTGCAACAAACCCCCTACCTGACATTATACTTGAAATTATTAAATAAGTATAAGAGGACACTTTCTTTATTGTTTTAGTGCCGTACAGCACTTTTAGACTGTAGGAGGCATGTTACAGATCTGCAGGTACTGTAACACACCCCCTAGCACTCATTCAGTATCTGTGCACATGGCTCCCTCTCAGTAGCGCACCTTCATTAATATACAAGGATCACTGCCGAGAGGGAGATGCAGACATGGACACCATTCACTCCATGTAGGAATAACACTATTCCTAAACATAGTTTATTAAATCTGGGGGCAAATGTTATGAGCTATAAGCCCTACAGCCAAACCTCAGTACTTGGTACATGCATGAATGATGTGTAACAGACTTGGTACAAGAAAATAAGAACAGCATTGAACTATTTGTTAAGGGTTGATCACCCAAGACAAATCTGGTTGAATTCTATGATCAAATAACAGAAGTCCTGAACTTAGGCTTAACAACAGGACTTACATTTTTAGAGCTTAAAAAGCCCTTTGTTCATTACCTCACGAGGCCACCCATAATAAATTAATAAAGAGTATATATCACTTTTAATTTGATGGAAAAATTCTTTGTTAACACCAACAGGTAGGACACAGATGGTGGTTATATGGGGATTCAGTTCCAATAAGCTAATAATCTCAACTGGTATACCTGAAGGCTCCATATTAGGATATAAATTGTTTAGTGTCAGCAAGAATCAGTAGCAATGACAACTGTTGGATATGTAAACACATTAGGGATGCAACTAGGGTCTATATGATGTTATCAAATGGACTAAATAGTGAATGCTGTTTAGTCTATCTGATACTGTCAAAATGGCAAAATAGCAAAGTCACGGAACATCAAACTTTTTCCCAGGGAAAAAATTTGGTGGAACGTCTTTGGGACTTTGCCATTTCCTCCACTATGGTGCGATCTTGGAGTTGGTATATTTAAGTAGGGGGGTAGGGGGCACAGCCCCTCACATGGAGGAGGTGTGAGGGGCAAAGCCCCTCACTTAAATTTGTGTTTAAGTTTTTTTTTTTTTTTTTTTTTTTTTTTATGGAGCAGCGAATTTTTTCCCTGGGAAAAAATAGCTGTTCCGTTTGTTCGATATTTTGTTGTTTCGATATTATTGGTACAATGAAATAGCGTTCACTATTTACATTGTACGGTAATATGATACAGATGCATGCAACTAGAAGTTTTATTTAAAGCCCAGAAAATAATTTGCTTATAATTAATAGGTACATAAAGGAAATCATCTTGGGCTAAAGTTTAGTATTATTAATATAATGTAATGTATTTTGATAAGACAACATTTGTCACTGACACTATGATTCAGGCTTAGAAGACATGACAACCTGTGATGCCCCTGCGATGCCCATGCACTGGCCTAGTAATCAAGGAGCCTCAATCCTCACCACTAACACCAGTGAGGGACGTGCACATTGACATGATGAACAGTACACACATTGTAAAGTACAATTTCCCTTAAGAGCACACAGAGATCACAGTCAGTCTGGGGCTGGTTTCTCCCTTTCTCACCAGATCACAAATAAGACTCCCCACTGGTACAGCTATAGGGTTCAGATCTCAGCCGAGTGGTAAAGCCAAAATCTCCAGCACCCTCTTTGTCTAGCCAGTGCTTTGTGTCCCTGCCCAAGTAGCTGACACACACACACACACACACACACACACACACACACACACACACACACACACACACACACACACACACACTTTGAGATTTGATTTATATACAAATGCACAGACACTCCAGGGGAAGGCTGACACAGGTTCTCCAGCTATCCCCCCTTCTGCCCAGACTATAAGGTAGTACCAACTGGCACCAACCACCCTTATTGGTTATTATAAGACCCTTACCAAAGGGTGACCAATTGTATTGTGCAATGTTACTGTTATACAATTGGTAAGTGTGACTAAGACTTGAAGGCTATTTAGGAGTGTTTTGTACAGTATCACCAAATACATGCAAGTACTTTAAGAGCTTAAATATCTCTACACAAAACCAGCCACAATTAAATGTTTAAATATATTTAATAATAAATAATAAAAGCACAAGACAGCACTTATTAACTCATCACAGTGACAACAGAAAGTTCACAATCACATGGAATACATTAAACAGCATTGTAGGACAGTCTCACATAAATATAGAAAACATCTAGTCTAATCTTACTGTATTTCTATCTATCTCTAAGATAAATTACTGTACCTAAATAACTTACTTTCAGAGCAAGACAAATTGCTGGTGATGTTGTCAGATCCAGAACAAAATACAAAATGCACTCTATTTCTCCCTAAGATCGTTCTTAAATTGATAATGCACATTACTACTGAATCATCTCAAATTACATCATTCTTGTCACCTCTGATTTAGTTCCCAGGTGAACAGAAACTTAAAGTGTAACAAGTCTCTTAAAGATACTTATCTCTCAGAAGCTGACAATTCTCTCTTAAAAGCTTGGCTAAAACTTGAAATCTTAAAACAATTACCTTGGAAGCCTGTAATTACCTCTGTTTCCAGACAATAGAAAGACATTCCTAGCCTAAACATTCTGTCTCATAGACGAGATAACACACAGTCATAAAATGCTTTACTTATCAACTTGTCTTAGAGTTTTGTAAGTTAACTCTGTATATTCCAACCTCTACCATGAAAATATACATCTGCATTGGCACATAGTTTACAGCTCTGCTCCCTTCCAGGAGGGAGCACTGCGGTTATATTTTTGAAGCTCAGCACATAACATAGTTATCTTACATTTGTAAAACAAGCCTGGGGATCATATTAATATTTACAAATTTATTTATTTTTATTTATTTATTTTACATTTGTTGACAGGTATTGTCTGACTGAGATGAAGAGCCCCTTTTTCTGGGGAGGCCTGGGGATAAAAGCTCCAACATATACAATTATAAATTAGCATTAAACAGCAATGTTACAAGATTATCAGAAGGCATTAAGTAGCAATACAATGTTATATAGTGTCAATAATTAAGAGTATAGAATAACTATTTCAGGATGTATAAAAAGAAATATGTCATTAAGATGAGTATAGTTTTTGGGGTAAGTGGTTTAAAAAAACTGTTTTATCATAATGTGGTTGCATGAAGGCAAGACAATTACAATAGAATGTTTTTCTGAGACAATTTGCTTAATAGATTTTAGAAGACAGTAGAAAGAGTAGTCAAGGAAGATTAGAGAGAGCTAGTGAAAATAATGAGTTAAGGGCAGAAAGTAGATTAAGGTATGAGAAGTAGGGGATGTTTGAGGAGGGAGAGTGCAGTGGCAGGACCAGTAACATTTAAAGTGCTCTTTGGTGGCTGTCTTAAATTGTTTAGGATGTGTAAGGGTCATGATTTCTACTGGGGGCCTATTTCAAGCAATAGTGGGGTGATAACTGTACATGTTGCGTCCACATTTAGACTTGGGTTTGTAGATTTATAGTATTTCTTGGTTAGAGCTTCAGAGATGTCTAGAGGTAGCATAATGGGAGATGAGAGGGGATAGTGCTGGGCAGTAGTTAGGCTGGTATAGGATAGAATGTATGGTCTGGAGCTGAAAGAGAAGAAGCTGGTTGGGTAATTCAAGCCAGTTTAGGTGTTTAGAGAGAGACAGTGATGGGATTTGTAGGTTTGTTGGGCAGCAAATCTAGCTACCTTGTTATAGGTAGATTTGAGTTTGGTCAGGTGTGCAGAGTTAAGATTTGTGAGAATTTTAGAATTGTACATTAGACTGGGTAGAAGGGAGGTAAGAGAGAGAGTAATCTTGGCTTCAGAGGTAAGGAATGTTTTGTTATGGTAAATTAGCCCTAGTTTTGAATGAGTCTTGTTGATACGGTTATTAACATGCAAGTCAAATTTAAGCTGATTGTCGATGGTTACGCCTAAGAGCTTAGTACTGGATTCTACCTGAATGGGATTGTTATTAAGGGGCTATATGGAGAACGAGGGTTTAGTAATGTTGAACGTTTTAGGTAGGAAGAGTAACAGCTTTGTTTTTTTAGGGTTAAGGATGAGCTGGTTGTTGGAAAGCCATGTTTCAACTAAGTTAACAGATGCCTGAGTAGCTGAGAAGAGCTTAGAGGGAGAATTGGCTGTGGTGATGACTGTAGAGTCATCTGCGTATTGCACTAAAGATGACTGAGGACAGGAGGTATAGAGCTGATTAATAAAGATATTAAAAAGTAAAGGCCCTAGTATAGACCCTTGAGGTACACCCATTTTTACAGGGAGAGGAAGGGAGTGTGCAGAGTGCCATCTCACTGATTGAGATCTTTCAGTGAGGTAGCTGAAGAACCGTGCAATGGTATCAGAGAGGAAGTTGAGTTTATGCAGTTTGTGCAGCAGAAGAGAGTGTGAGACAGTGTGAAAAGCTTTTGAGAGGTCCAAGAATAGGCAAGAAACAGGTTTATGGTCATCCATGGCTATAGAGTCAGTGTTGAGGAAGGATAATAGAGCTGTAGTGGTGCTATGTTTGGGTCTGAAGCCATGTTGAGTGGGTGTAAGCAGATTTTCCTGCATTAGATACTGCATAACATGTTTATGAATACATTTTTCTAGTACTTTAGAGAGAGGATAGCAACAGGTCTAAAGTTGGAGATATCAGAGGAGTTACATCCTTTGTGTATAGGTAGAGTGTAGTATTGTTTTCAGATGGACGGGACTTTAGATTCAGAGATAGAGCGATTAATTAGGATAGATATAGGGAGAGCAAGAGAGTCAACTGCTAGTAGAAGAAAAGTGGAAGTAATATTGCCAGCTGATGCCAAGCATGGTTTTAATTTAGAGAGTAGAGTTTTGATGTAGCTAGTAGGTACAGGTTTGAGGAAGAAGGTATTTGAGGAGATAGTATTAGGAGTAGGTTCAGAAAAGTTGGAGATGTTTGTACTAGAGGAGTTTGGGTTAGGGTTCAGTAGCTTAGATATTGAATCGATAAAAATATTGACGATAGTGGCAGTTTCTTCAGATGTCTTGTCTGGGCATGGATTGGGGGAGTTGGGGGAGCTAATATTACCAGGATGTAATATTTGGTTAATAGAGTTCCAGAATTTTTTAGAATTAAATTTTAGGGCTGTGGGAGGTTTGTTATAGAAGTCCTTTTTATCTTTGTTTATGTGGTTTTTGTCAGATTTCTGAGTTCTTTATATTTTTGTATGTCTGCAGAGAGCTTAGTTTGTGAACATTTTTTCCATACTTTGTCTCTAGTTATCATAAGGGTATAAGTGGCTTTTGAAAGCCATGGAGATATGGTGAACTTAATTCGGACTTTGCAAGGTGGATCAAGTGAGTCTAAGATGCTAAGGAAGGTGCAGTTGAAAGCTAGGACTGCTTCTTCTAGTGAGAGTTGGGTAAGGAATTTCCAGTTTACTTTAGACAGGAGGGCGTTAAAGGTTTCTGGATGGAAGTTGGAAAGTTTAAGACAAGTGATAAATTTAGGAGGTTTTGAGAAGTGGGGGGTGAACCTAAGCACTTTTATAGAGGAGTGATGGTTCAGGGTGTTTAGTAGGGTTTCAGGGTTATGATATTTGGAAGGATTAGGTACAAGTACCCAGTCAATAAGATTACTAGATGTGTGAGAGTTGTTTGTATGGGTAGGTTGGGAGATTATCTGTGAAAACTATATAAATTAATATGAGTATTAGAGTTTGGATAAGTGAGAGTTAACCAGTTAATGCGGACATCCCCAAGGAGGATAGTTCTATTGAGGATGTGTTGAGAAAAGTATAAAAAAATATTTTCGAGGAATGTTGTCTCTTGGAGGAATATAGATGGATGCTACTGTGATAGTGGTGTGGTCATTTATTTTAAGGTTAGCTGTAAGTAGCTCAGCAGGAGAAAAGGATGGGATAGGTTTCATAATACTTGCAATGGTGAGGTGGTTGGAGTAGAGGATGGCTACACCACCCCCTTTTTGTTTTGGCGATCTATGCGGAGTATATTATAACCAGGGGTGAGAATGTCTTTATCAGAGGTTTGGGGTTTTAGCCAAGTCTCTGTTAGGGTGATGATATCAGGGGTGTGTAAGGCTATCCAGGCATATATTTCACTAATTTTGTTTAGAATACTACAGGCATTCATAGAGTAAAAGGAAATATGTTTGTTTGGAGAGGATGAGTTTATTAAATTGGGAGAGGTATAATTATGCATGGTGGGGTGATGGATGGGCCTAGGATTTGGATGTATGTCTCCTGATAGAAGCAGGGCTACATGAAGTTGTTAAAGTTTGAAATTAAATGGGTTCTAAGTCAAGTACCTAGACTTGGTTTTAGATGCTAGAGAGTGAGGGGGAGGAAGTTTGATTTTAGACATGGGGATGTTTATGGAAAAGATAGAGGAGGAGATTGTAATAGAGTACTGCAGAGATGAAAAGCAGTTAGTACGGGGATTAGTGGGATCTGTATGGACAGGGGGTAATGGAGTAGTACAAGATGTAAGAATGAGAAGGAGAAGTAATGGAGACAAGAGAGAAATAGAGATGATTGCAAAAGCCATGGCCTAAGGTGAGGAAGTAGGATTGGGATGGAGTGAGGAGTGGGTAAGGGACTAGGAAAAGTAAGTTGTTGCACCTGTTAGAGAGCTGAATTAAAATTTAAGTGAAACAACCTGTAGGGGGAATAGGGGATATGTAGAAAGAAGGAGGATTTGCAACAGACTAAACTATGAAGTGATAAGTTGGGGAGGGTAAGGTGTTCAGAATGTTTTAGCAGACAGGAAGGGGTGGAGTTGGGGAGGAAGGGATTAGGTGGTTAGGTATAAAGGAAATTATATAAGGGGGGGTGGGAGAGGAGCGAAATGAGCCCAAGCATAGCGAGGGTCAATTGAGTGGGATGGGCCAGGAAGAGTCACCACAAGAAACAATCAGCAGGCCAGGAGATAAAGAGTAAGGAGCACACAGTGATAGTCAGCAGGTAAGTAGATGAGGTGAAGAGGTGTAGACATAGAAGGAAGAGATGTAATAGTGAGGTATGCACAGGTATTTGCAGTAAGATTAAAAACAGTTAAAAGCAAACCACAAACAGAAAAACAAAAAGAGTATAGTTAAGAGTGAGTTGACAGTAGGGTAGTGAATAACTTATAGATGGCAAAGAGAGACAGAGGCAAGGTTTCTAAACAGGTGAGTATGGGGGGAGCTCTCAGTGGTATGCAGGTATCCTGTACAGTAGACAAAGTAAGACTACTTTGTGGTATGACCTTAGAATATACTTTTAGTGTAAACTGACTATACAATAGAGCACAGGCTTAATTCCAGGAGTTGGAGCAGTATCAGTAAAGGTAGATGCAGTCTTGAGGGAAGACACTTTGCTTTTAAATCCTATGGAAAACAGGAAGGGGGAGAGAGTGTGTTGAATATAAAAGCTAGGGAAAAGAAAAAAACAACAAAGGTTCTATACATGCAACTACTGGTAACAGCTATAGAGGAGTTAGTTGAGATAAAATATGAAAAATACAGAAATAAATAAAATAAAGTACATATGATATACAATACAAATGACATAGGATTATTTACAAAATTATATCTAGCTGGACTGGAAGCCTTCACAGCCCCAACACTGGCCTAGTAATCAAAGAGCCTCAATCCTCACCACTGGCAAAAGTGGGGGATGTACACACTGGGAGGATGACAAGTCCACACACAGTAAAGTGCATTTTCTCTTAGGAGCACACAGAGATCACACTCAGTCTGGGTCTGGTTGCTCTCTCTTTCTCCAGCTCCCCAGCAAGACTCCCCACTGGCACAGCTTTAGAGTTGAGATTGCAGCTGAGTGGCCAAGATAAGACCACCGGCACCCTCTCTGTCTAATCAGTGTTTTAGATTAGATTAGATTAGATTAGATTAGATTAGTACTAGGCTAAGTGCCCCTGCGAGCCATTGTAAGCCTAGCCAATTAGTCCTTGTGAGACTCAAACCCTGCACCTTGTGTTTGTAAGGCAAACACCTTAACCATTAGGCCATCCTCCCAACCCTGACCAAGTAGCTGACACACACACTTTGAGATTTGATTTATAAACACACACACACACACACACACACACACACACACACACACACACACACACACACACACCTACCTGGGAAAGACTGGTGCAGGTTTACTAGCTATACCCCTTCTGCCCAGACTAGAAGGTAGTTGTTGCTGCCATCAGCCAGCTCCTTATCAGCTACTTTAAGACCCTTAGTAAAGGGAGTCCAATCTTACGGTGTAATGTTACTATTAATCCAAATGGTAGTTTGACCAAGAGACAAGGCTTTTAGGAGTGGCCAACAGTGTCACCATATAGATATGCAAGTACTCTAAGAGCTTACATATGTCTCACAAATATCAGCCACAAAGATAGGTTTACATATATGTAATAATAAATAATAAAAGAACAAGAAAACACTCAATAAATCATCACAGTAACTTCAGAGTTCAAAATCACAGGAAATATTTAAAATAACATTTCAGAACAGTCTCAAATAAATAAAGAAAACATTTAAGCTATACTTTACTATATTCCTATCTGAATCTAAAAGAGTTACTATGCCCTAAAAACTTGCTTACAGAAAAATAAGGAGGCAGAAGTGGTGAGTGTATGTTTCCAAGTCAAAGACAAAATACAAAATGCCCTTTCTCTCTCAGAGATTTCTTAAATTAATATCTCAAATATTTCTGCTGGGATACTTGCAGGATGACATCACTTTTGTCATATGACTATCCCAGGTGAAAACCCCAATTGACAGAAACTGACAGCATTTTAGCATCTCCCTGTGAAAAATACATATCTCTTAGATCATTGCAACAGATGGAAGATATAAAACAATAATACACTTAAAAAACAATGGAGAAGGCACCCTAGTTCTAGACATCCTGTCTCCTTGCTGCATTGAAACTAACTTTTACACCACAATCATAAAACAATTTAATTTCAACTATTTTCTTGAAGTTTAGCAAGTTAACCCTCTATGTTCTAGTTTCTACTGTTAAAAATATATACGTTCACACAGCTATGATAGTGTATATACATTTCTGTTCTAATCAACCAGGGTACACTGTGATCAAACATCTAGGTTCAGTACTGTGCAAATCCTGTTCAACTCACACTTCTGTTCCAGCAGTTTAATATACACATAACATACAGTTATAATACATTTGTAAGACAAGCATATGAATCATGTTGATATTTACAAATGAGATAGGATTATTCACAAAATTCCAGATAGCTGTGCTGGCAGTATCTCGTTCTGTCACACTTCTATATAAATCATATTAATATTCACAAATGACATATAATTATTTACAAACTTCCAGATAGCTGGGCTAGCAATATCTCCTTCTGTTACATTTCGATATAAATCATATTAATGTTCACAAATGACATATCATTATTTACAAAATTCCAGCTAGCTGGGCTGGCAGTGTTTCCCTTTGTCACACAACCTATAAAGACATAGGGATAAATATAACATTAAAATTTACTTTTGACAGCCATGTTCAGTTAGGTGCCCTACCTCACCTTCAGAACTGAACTTTAAACATCCTATAAATAAATAAAAATATACTTGCCATACCGCAAACCACATCACATAAGGGTCACTCAACCTCTAGCCTTACTCTCTGTCAGCTACTAACACCTCTTAACTTCAAAGCATTTCCATCATGAAGTAAAACTGAAATATTGTCATGTAAAACTGTGGAATGAGCATTTGCCTCATAATTGTGCTACATTTGCTAATTCCTATGGTACAGTTTTTGTTATATTTATTGATACTTTCTGCTTTGTTTTTGATGTGTACAACTTAGTGTCTCTCTGTTATATATTTTTTTTCTTCTTTGTCAATTATTTCACCAAGGCAGTACTTGCAAATGGTCAGTTTATGACCACTGTGCTACCCTGGTAAAGAAGTGGGAAATAAAAATAAAATAATACAAATAAATAAATAAATAAATACATGTACTTGAAGCCAGATTCATGAAAGCCTACACTAAGTGTACACTGTTCTGAGTGAACAGGCAACACAAGCATAACTTCTTCCTCCTAATTTTAGTTTTTCCTGCTGATTTTCTTGCAGCCTTAACTATCAAATGGGATTCATAAAAGTTACCGGAAAGTGTAGACTATGTCTGCACTTAGTGTAATGTTTCTGTGTGACTAGAAAGCATGAGCAATGTGATAGGGATGTTCTTGAATATAGAACACATAGTGTACAATTAGTGTAGATGCTAATGAATCTGGCCATTAGTTAATTTTTTCAAAAGTTTATTCACCCTACATTAGCATATAGCAAAGTCTTCTGTTACACTCTCAAGGGAAACTGATAAAGTTTGAATCAGTACAGTGTCAATTATACAAAAATAATACCATTTGTGAAATATCTTAGTTATATGAGTAGATGAATCTCTATCATATAATTGACTGCAAATGGTCAAGTTACAGAAAATCTATTTCAGAATATCAAAACTATACAGCACTGATGATGTACAAAACACATTTAAAACATCTTCCTCCTGCCCTCCACAACCCTCTGCTAATTCTATTTACCAACTCTGAGATTACAGTACAGACTGGACACAGCAAAATCTCAGTCACTGCTGTACCATCATCTCAGATAACCAGCTACTGGCATACTTTGTGCTTTTGCACTTTTGACCTTCTGAGATAAATGTTCAGCAATTCATCCATTTGAACAGTCAATTATATAACATGGACCCAAATACATGCATAAAAATTAGTGTATTCACACTTTGTGACAAATATTAAAGGGCTACATTTATTCTAACATTTAAAACATTTAATTCTGAGGTATTGCAAGTATCACTCAGTCTGGAAATTTTGCTTGTACTTGTGCACACCAGTCATAAAATGTTAGTTTTAAAAATGTTCCTAACTGAACACAATTGAGGTGCTTATTTCTAACTCAGATGATCCCAGTGATATGGAATAAGCTTCCCATTCTTATGCACTCATCTAACACTTCAGAACAGTTCATAGAATCATAGGATCATAGGAAGTTACTAGGCTAATGACCTGAGAGCCCTTGCAAGCCTAGCCAAGTTCTACCCTTATTTCCACAATCAGCACATATTTTCTCTTACAGTTCTAAAAGATGGGTAAGTTAGTTTATTACCCATATTTTAAGGCGTGTTTCTCGGTGGTCGTAGGATCTAAATACTGGAAAATCATCCTTATGAACTTTAAAACATATTCTTTCAGTGAGTCTGTAGCTAGATATCAGAACAGTATCCTGCAATACTCAGCTTGAGGCCAGTTATTTCTAACAGCATGTCTCTCAAATACCACCAGATAGGCCTCTGCATAGTCTTCTGTTGTGTGTTTCTTCAGAAGTGTGCTGTTTTCTTGGGGATTCCCAGTGAGGTGGTTGATTGTATTGGTATAGCTGATACTTGTTGTGGAAGCTGAGCAAGTGTTTTTCAGTGGTTGCACTTTTCATCTGGACAGATCTATCAGTGTTCAGCAGGTATTGTTCAGTGACCACACATCTTTCTTGAAGAGCTACAGCAGATTTCACAAAGCCTCATTTTTCCTATTTTGAACACAGAAGTTAAGTTTAGCAGATATACAAGTTTTTAGCCTCATAGACATGTTTTGTCATCAGAAGAATTGTTCTCTAAGCAACCATTCCTACTGTCATGAGAATCCCCTTCATCAGAACAAATCACCATATGGTTACTAGGGGTTTCTAACAGTTTATCACATCAGCCACTTATCACACAGTTTATCACATGGTTCACATAAACTAATATTCCTGATTAGCTCAAAAGTCAGCAATTAGTATTCACTCAGACAGAGCTTGCACTTCTTTTTGGGATGGGGAAGAACAGCCCAGATAGAACAAGTAGATTGTAATAATAGTTTACATTAAAAAAATATATTTTGCACTCATTCCCCAGCATGGTAGTATTTTACAGTGCTGGCAGCCTTTGGAAACATCACTTTCAGTTTTTAATGAAGATGATTTACAGATATAAAGGAAAAGTATGTTCTTGCTTGAAAACAAAGGAAAAAGTAGAAACAAAATCTGCCCATTCCCAAAAGTCTTCCCAGTGTTTAGTTTACATTTGCAGTGCTTCTTCATACAGAGTTTTGCAAACCAAAAAAGGTATTTATTGCCACCAGTCCTGCCTCACTTTATCTCACAGGGATGAGTCACTTTCATTATTTTTCCAATGCAGGAAAGCATCTTTTTATCCCTTATTTCATGGACATCTTTCAGACTGCTTTCATACGTAGTTCCTTCAGACTCATGTTTTAAACCCTCTCTTGATCCAGAGGACATAAATCTACTTACTCAAGGGCATGCGCCTCAAATACCTCTAGATGCAACTGTTCCTTCTTAGCTGATATTGAGATGATTTGCCTACCTGCTTCAGACTGCCTGCCTGCTTGCCTGCTTCAATATGTATGACGTGTTCTTCTGCAATAGCTCAGCAGTCACTGTGTCATTTCACACACACACACACACACACACACACACACACACACACACACACACACACACACACACACAGGCACACATATTGAGAAGAGGCGGTAAGGCAGTACAGAACAATGAGATAGGTTGATATAAGGCAGAATAGGTATTACCTGGGATGAAAACAACTCCTTTATTAAAAAAATAGATTAGTTAATAAATTAATTAATTAATTAACTAAATAATTAAGTAATAAAGCAAAGAAGAAGATGAAGTAGCTCATTTCATACTCATACTGAAGTGCAAGTTAACAAAATGTTAACCCAACTAAAAGTATTTTGCAAAATAGCTCACTGGATCTCTACTGAAGCCAGGTGTGCCATAGCTATTAACACAGCACTCTCCAAACAAGAATTCTGTCTCTTTATCATTGCTTCCCTGCCTTGTTCTCAGAAATCAAAATTCATAGATTCATCAATCTAACCAACACCAAAATACATCATTGTACTACCCTAAGCATAAACAACTGACTTTTTCTAAAAGCAAGAGCTACATTTCTGCTAACCACATTCACCTATAAAATCTTACACAACAGATATTGTCCCCACTCGTGAGCAATCTACATCCAGAAACCAGGCTAACACTCTCAGAAGCAACTATTTTTAGTTGTACAAATCACCTTTCACCCTGAACACAAGCAAAAATGCATTCTCCATAACAGTACCTAACATATGAAATGGTATTGCAGACAATACTAGAAACCTTGAGAATTTTCTTTCTTTCAAAACATCACTCAGAGACCATTTCCCATGTCCCGATCTTATTGTCTTCAGGTAAGTGGGCTTTCAGTCTTCTCAGATGATCGACTTTTCTGAAACTTGAAAAAAATATCAAAGAGACCATATGATTGAGTCTCCGAAAACTCAAACATCAAACAAACAAACAAAAAAAAACACCGAAATCTACCTTTTTTAATTTTTTGCAGGGGGGCAAGCCCCCCTGCCCCCATCCCCCACACCCCCTTCAAATTATATATACCAACTCTGAGATCACACTACAGTGAGGAAAAGGGTAAATTTCCTGACCCTTGCTGTACCTCAATCTCAATTCAAATGCTTTTGGTTTTCAAAAACTTGATCATATGGTCTTGACCATATGAACTTCAAGTTACTAAAAACTGGAACAACTGATAGATAGATAGATAGATAGATAGATAGATAGATAGATAGATAGATAGATAGATGCAGACATAGATATAGATACAGATATAGATAGATATATAAAGGGAACAAATGGGTATTAACAGAGTTTGGCCGCCCTAAACTTTAGGGCAGGATAAACAGAAATATATTTGTTAATACCTGGGTCACTACTTGCATCTAACAGAGTTTGCTAGTAAAATTCCTGGTATTCCAAATGGCAAACCATGATAGTACTGGACAATGGACCGTACAGGCAAGAAAATGGTTTATTAAGAGCCAAACAATTTAAACCAATTCAAAAAACAAACTGAGTACTTTCGTATGCTTGTAACCAAAGACTTCATCAGAGAAAACTCATGTCAAGTACTATTGTGATTTGCTGTTTGGTTCATAGTTGATTCTGTGGTATTCCAAATGGGCTTCCCAAGCACCAACCCTCAGGTTAGGTAACACAGTATTGATGATCCCAAAGGTGAACTTATGAAACTGTGTACACGACTACGTGACAAAGAATGTTTATATAGAGCATTTTTCAAAATTTTAGAATGTATGTCATACAAATGCTCATAGATTCTCCTTTTGAGAGCCTGTTCAGCCTTTCTGATGTAAAAGGGAGAGCAGGAGGCACATTTGGACAAATATACTACTTTACTGGTATTGCACTTCCCTCAACACAGATGAGCATTGTCCTTCAATGTATTGTCCAGGGTAATATGATCTCCTTCCAGAATATAAGTAGAAAAGGCACAACACCCACATTTGGAGGTGCCCTTTCTTACCCCTATCGATCCTTTGTAGGGAGTTGGGTGTTTCTCCAATAAATTTTTAATGTTTTACCAATCTTATATACAAAAAGGGACCGTTTACCCAACTTCCTAAAAATGTATGCATTGGTTTAAAAATCTTCCAGTTGTTATATAAAATACTAAAGACTGCAAGAGAATGTCATTGAAATTTCAAAATACGTGTTCTCTCCCAAGATGTAGAAATTGTAGCATCTCCTGATGGCTCAGTTGGGTTTACATCATCTAAGCTGTTACCCAAATTAGGTCTAAATTTACATGTCCAGAACTGTGTTACTTTATTAATAATATTGTCAAGTAGTATACATGGATAGCCTCTATCTAAAAACATCCTCTTTAGTAATCTTTTTTCATTATGGAAAAGCTCATCATCCAAGACCTTATGGAACAACCTGACAAGCTGTCCTTTCACTAACCCAACTTTTTGTTTATGAGGATGAAAACTCATAGTGTAGGCAAGAGTTACTAAACATGGATTTACAATAGATATTAGAGGTGAACTACCATCTTTAGAACAAATAGTAACATCCGAATAATTGACTGTGTCCTCCTTGTAAGTGTAGGTGAACTGTAAAAACTCAGTAGTGGAATTCAAATAACCCATGAATAGATCCACTATTTCACAGGATACCCTCCATAAAATAGTAATATTGTCAAGGTAAAGAAGATAAAGTTTGCAAAATTGAAAGTAGGGATTATTATGAAATACAAAGATTCCCAGTGAGACAGGACAAATGTTGCAAAAGCAGGAAAACAGGTGGCTTCCATAGCCGCTCTTCAAATCTTTATAAAATTCGCCATCAAAGAATAAAAACATAAAACATCTGTATAAAATTAGGTGCATAAGGTCACAATATCCCGGTATCTTTACCAGTAAGAAAATGATACTGGAGAAGGATATCACTGAAAGAGTTCAATCCAATATCTTGAGGTATACTAATGTACAAGTCAGTAACATCAATTGTAAGAAACCCAGGCCTTCACCACCTACTTCACTATTAAATCTACTTAAAAAGTCCCATGAGTCCTTAAGCAAGTGGGGGGGGGGTATGACTAAAGATGGGCTTTAACATATGATCAACAAACACTGAAAATGAAGGAGTTTTCAACTGTTGAGCTGCAAAAATAGGCCTCAGTGGAGGATCCAACATATTCTCATATACCTCAGGAATCCCAAACATGTTTGGGGTCAAAGGGTTGGGGTTATGAAAAAAGTTAAAGATATTCATTGATCAGTCCTTGCATTGACATGTCTTGAAGGCGCAAGCCAATTCTCAATGTGGACAATATTAACTTCATTAAAGAACACTGGAAAATATGTGTCAGAGTCCTGAAGCATCAAAAACATTTTGCCCACATAATCTATTGAATCAAAAATAACTGTCCTAAACCCATTGTTGGGGTTCATGACCCTAATGGATCTATTATTCCTAAGGGACAATAATGCTTTTTTTTCTTTCCAAGTGAGAGGTCCCCAAAGCAAGGTGCCCTACTCTTTTGGTGTAGTTTGTACCAATCCAATTCACAAGCCTTCTCAAAGCTGTGTACCAATGGATGTATGGGTGGTGCAAAAACACTCTATTTCTTAAACTTGCTTGTTTCTACATTTCCCTTGTCACGCCAATTGTATAGATAAATTCAGTTTCCTGGTAAAGATTGTAATCTCTGTGAGAGTGTCCACAAGGTCAAACTTCTGGCTTGGAATAAAAGCAAAGCCCTTTCCAAGCAAAAAAAAAAATGGTCTAAGGTTATTAGATGACTGCTGTAGTTCATAGGTTCATAGGTAGATACTAGGCTATCTGCCCTAGGGCATTTATAAGCCTAGCCAGAGTGTATTTGGCTTCCGCCTCCCTATTAGATTAGGCTACTGTGCCTCTGTAAAGTAGGTCACAGAAGATACCCTTTTAAGATTAGTTTACTGTGCCTCTGTCTAGCAGGGACACAGGAGAGATCCCAGGGGTGAATTTGTGATTTCCCATCCATGCGTCCAAATTTCGCTTGAAGAGGGTCAGCGAGGGGCTATGTCTAACATGAATTGGGATTCTATTCCAAAGTGAGGGGAGCCTCTGGGAAATGAATTTGTCCCTCCAGCATGTCCTATTTATTTTTGTGCTGAGGTTTAGGTCCCTGGAGTGTGTAGCTCTAAGGGACTTGGATTTTTTTGAGGTGGAGCATGTCCATTAATTCTGGGTTTGACATGGCTTTGTACATCAGGCATAGATTGCCTCTGAGTAGGCGGTAAGCAACTGAGTAGAGCTGGAGTTTCTTTAGTCGAGCTGCGTAGGACATCTGTTTGTAGCCCATGATCCTCTTGGTGAGGTACTTTTGGGGTCGCTCCAGTTGCTGCAGATGTCGGGTAAGGTACATCCCAAAAGGGGCATTGTATTCAATTATGGGCCTGATGAGTAATGAGTAGAGGGGCACAATGACCTCTCTTGATCTAGATGCGAACCCTTTCTTGATAAGGTGGGCTATATAGAAGGTCTTTCTAACCACTTTGGCAACATGATTATCAAAGGAGAGATTACTATCTATGTTGGTCCCCAAATCTCTAATTACTTCTTCCGTACTTAATGAATTACCACCTATGTGGTAATTTGTGGGCACCTTGTTTTTCCCAAAGGGGATGACTATGCACTTTTTAGCATTTAGCTTGAGGCCGTGGCTCTGGCACCAAGCATCCATCTTTGTGAAACCCTTTTGGAGGATGCTTGTGTCAGCTGGAGATTCGATTATAGCCCCCAGTTTGCAGTCATCTGTGAACTTTGTCAGCCATAATCCCCCCGTGTTAGCCTGAACCTCAGAGAAGTATATACCGAACAAGAGAGGTCCCAGAACTGAGCCCTGTGGGATGCCACTTTTAACTGGTTTGGATTCGGACATGGCAACTGTGATTCTGACCATGTGGGTTCTATCTCTGAGCCAGTTTGCAACCCATCTTGTGATACAGGGGTTGATATTTATGCTGGTAAGCTTATTTATGATGCCCGAGTGGGGTATTGTGTCGAAGGCTTTTGTGAGGTCCAGGTAGGCTGTGTGGACTACCTTGCCCTCATCTATGGCTTTGGTAACTGTTTCAAAGAAATCATCTAGGTTTAAGAGGCAAGATCTGCCCTTAACAAAGCCAAATTGGGTAGGGTCCAGTGTCTGGAGGCTCCCAATGTCTTTGTTTATGAGTTCCATGATAATACACTCCATAGCTTTACAGACCAGACTAGTCAGGCTTATGGGGCAATAGTTTCTAGGGTCTGTTGTGGCACCACCTTTGTGGAGTGGGACCACTGTAGCTGTACGCCATTCTTTGGGTACATATCCTGTAGTAAGGCTAAGTTTGAACAGTGACTTAATGTGAGGGTTCAGTTCTTCTTGGAGCTCATGTAAGACACAGCCTGGGACACCGTCCGGTCCCATAGATGCTGTGTTTTTTGCTTTGGAGAGGGCAGCTTTCACCTGTGCATCTGTGATGTCAGGAAGGTTACATTCAGTTGGGATTGGCGTTTGCTCCTTTGGGAGTGAAGGGGGAAGAAGTTTGCACTGAATCTGTCTGCCAGGATGTTGGCTATGTCTGTAGGTTTGGTATATTTTGTACCGTTATGCAACAATTCAGAGCATATCTGGGAGTTTCCGCCCATGTTTCTGACATAACTAAAGAAGGCCTTGTGATTATCTTTAGTGACTAGGGCAATTTTTCTTTCGAAACTGGCCTTTGACGATTTTATGAGGGATCAAAGTTTCTTGCTAATACTGATCAGAGATGCCTTCCCTTTTTGGGATTTTGCTCTGTCATGTAGTAGCTTCCTCCTTCTGTTGTATAGCTTATTTATGGCCGGGGTCCACCAGACCAGTCTCCTGTTTTTGGAGGAGTGAGTCTTGGTTTTATTTGGGATAGCACGATCCATACATTCCTGCAGGTGTTCATATAATGCATTTGTAAAGGATTCTGCGGACTGGGCTGTATTATCCTCTGGCCCAGGGGCTTTGAAGGATTCCACCTCAGTCTTGAGAAGTGCAAAGTTGGCTTTTGAGAAATTCTTTACAGTGATTTCCTTGGCTGGTGGTGGGGCCGGGATATGGATGTCCAGGGAAATTTGTTTATGTCCTGATCTTACCAATGAGGGGTTTACCTCTGGTGTGGAACATAGAGTCCCCATGTTGGTGATGATCAGGTCCAATATGTTGTTCCCTCTTGTGGGAGTGGTGACCAGTTGTTCCATTGTGTTAGAGTTTATAAATTCAAGAAACCGTTGGGTGAGGGTGTTTGCGCTTGAGTAGTTTTCCCAGTCAATGTTTGGGTAGTTGAAGTCACCCAATAACATAGTGTTTGGAGAGACCTTCATATTCTCCAGTGTTCTCAGGAATGCCAAGTGGGGTTCCTGTAATAGGGAGGGTGTTCTGTAGCAGGCTACAAACTGAAAGGCAGTTTTGCCCACTGTTAGTTGCACATGGATGGTTTCCAATGCTTTGTGCAGTGCCACTAACCTGGAGGTGTAGGTATCTTTGATGAATACAGATACTCCCCCTCCTTTTGTGCTTCAGTCTGAGTTTTGGGGCCGAAATGCATGGTATGATTTATAACCTATTAGTGCTGGGGTGCTCTCAGGAGCCTTGAACCAGGATTCTGTTACTGCACAGACATCGATTTTCTCCATACTGAGGAGAGTCTTGAGTGCGTGCATCTTGAGGTTTAGACTTCTGGCATTGAGCAGCATTACCTTTAGCTTTTTTGTCTTTGGGTTGTCTATGGAGGTGGGTTTGTCCTTTGAGCCTTGCCTAAAAAAGGCACTATGGGGGTGGCAAGAGCCTTGGCCAGTATACGAAAGCCTAAGGGTGACAGGTGCAAGCCGTCCCTAGCGAAGCAACGTGGCTTGTCGTGCATGTCATCCCAGGCTGACAGACACTGGATCCCCTTTGAATGACACCAATACTTTAGCCAATTGTTGAAACTGATCATTTTGCCTTTATACTGTGGCATCATTCTTGGTGAGGGCAAGATGCTACTCAAGGTCAGGGGCATACCAGCCTGGGCTACATGGTCAGAGAGCTCCTCTATGTCTCTTTTCATGTAGTCCAGGGAGGTGCGTCTCAGGTCATTCACACCAGCATGGACAATGACCGAGTCATACTTGTACTTGCTTTGGCGTGACCTGAGTGCTTGCGCTATGTGGCGGATCCTGGCACCCAATAGGCAGCTTACAGTGACCTTCTCCTTGTTCAGTCTGGTGAGTGGGATGTCAGTGTGCTGTACAATAGAGTCCCCTATAACAAGTGTATTTGGTGTGTTGTTGGGCCTTATGGGCTGTGACTGTGAGGCACACTGATTTTGTGAGATATGTGATTTGTGGGTATTGTTGAGGGGTGGTTGTTGCTTGGATATCTGCTTAGGAGGTCTTAGCTGTTTAGGCAGATTTTTATTTAGAGCCTCCGAGTATGTTTTTGTGTGTTTATGTGTTGGGTATGCAGATGCAATAGGTCTGTGTGAGACTGGATTTGTGGTGTGGGTGGTTACCTTTTCCTCCTGACTGACTGTGCCAGTCTTGGGTTGAGAGAGCTCTGCCTCCAGTTTGGCTGTGTAACTGCATCTCTCACATGTATTAGAGTTTTTTGGAAGGAGGAGAGGGTTGTCTGTGTACATAAGGCAATTGTAACATTGCCTCAAAATTCCCAGATTCACCAGCTGGACTGGAGAGTAACCTTGAAATTGACCCTTGGACATACCAGATTAGTATAGGGAACTGTTTTTTTACTGATCAGATTAGGGAAGGGAACTGATTTTTCACTTGATCAGGAAGGACCAATCGGGAGTCTAATACTTATAAGAAGTCAAGGAGGATGTAGTGCTTTAGTTAGTTAGTGTTTCCTTATAAGAGCTGAGCAAGTGCAGGGCTTTAGAAAGAGAATAGAGTGATTACTTTGAGAGTTTGAACAGTTCTAAGGGAAAAAGTGAAGAGCAGACTTTGTGGAGCCTGGAATAATTTAAACCTGTTTAGGCAGCACTGCCCAATGCTGCTCAGTTCGCAAAACCGCTCAAAAAGAGAGTTGTAGGGTTTTAAGAGAGAGAGAGAGAGAGAGAGATCAAGGAGTTTAGAATTGACCCAAAATGGCCAATAAAACTACAGATTCTAGGTAGTAACCACTCCTCCAGGAACAGGCAGGCTGTTCAGTGTTAATCACTCCCACTGGTGAAAACAAAGACTTCCCTTTAGCCCAAGCAAGCACTGGCCTTCTAGAAACTTCCAAACAGTTCAGAACAGCAAATCTGTAACTGAACTTTCTTAACTTTCAGAAAGTGGGAAAAAAGCAAGATTTTTTTTTCTTCTTTTTGTTGTAGTTTAAAGGTAGCAGTTGAAAATATTGTATCCACATTCATATAAAATGCCATCTGTTGAGTAGATAGCCTGCTCAACAGGGGGCCATGGGGAATCATGACTAATTTCTTCCAACTGGGTCTGTTCCAGTACCTCCTTTTCTCAGGCTGATGTTCCACACAAGATTGACCAGTTTTGATTGGCAGTTCTCTGGGACCTCCACAAAAGTGAAAATTCTAAAGTGTCATGTGTGCCATGGTGTTCATCCTGAAATTGTCCATCCTCATGGTGGAAATTACAAGCATCAAAACCAGTATTAATCCCATTACTTCCGTAATTACAATCACCTGCTTCTTGGGAGCCAGAAGGTATATTGTTTGTGTTCCCCTTGATGTTATAGGCAGACTTATTTTCATATTGTTTCAGGTCTCTCAATTTTTTTTTCTCTAAAGTTAATCTGTTCTATTTGCTGATCAGTCTTTGAGAAAAGGGAGCCATAATCATTACAGACTGAAGGAAACAATAAGTCATTCTTGATTTCATTATCCAAAAAGAAACCACTTCTTTGAGTTGGGTAATATGAAATTCATTTCTTATAAGTAATTCAATGGTCTCAAAACCATGTTTATCATATAAGCTAATAAACTGTTCAAGAAAGTGGGTACAGAAGAAATAACATTTGGAAATTTAAAAGTCCGTAGACCCATAGGGACTATTCTATGTTCTAAGCAGTCCCTTAAATAAACATTATATAATTCTTGCGCTTTAAGCTTATACAATTTTCTGTCAAATGTCTTCATAATAGAATCCAAACATGGATAAATAAGGTCTCCAGAATTAGTGCTTAAATCTTGGTTGAAATTAAAATGATAGCTTTACTAAGCTAGTTATTAAAATCAAAACTAATGTTATGAGCTGGTTGGGCTCTTATTGGATGATGATTATTCCAAGTCTCTGAAGTACACTGTCCAATAGCCCAGTTAAAAAGTCCACCATTCTCATGTCATGGCTGCACACAAGGAATAGAGTCATAAGTGGCCGTATTTGTAACCAAACCAAAATCAGATTCAATAAAACAGTTCCCAAATCACCGATAAGCTGAAAATTCCATAAATCATGACAGATCCTCCTTTAAACTCCTCACATCCGCTGAAAGACTGGAAAGTTGAATACCTTTGGGATAAGGTGAAGAAAGTACTTTCACACTTCCACATTATCCTCTGAAACACTAATAACCACAAACAAGAGGTATGAACCACATAAACCAAAATACTAAAACCAAAACCAAAATGTGGTCCTGGAAGTAGGAACATACAAAATAAAACCTGGACTGGGGAAGTAGAAATATAATAAACTTTAATAGAACTCCAAACAGCCAAACTAAAAAATATTAAAAGAGAACCCAAGTGTTATTAATCATTTCACCAAAAACATTCAATGGACTTCATCAGAACACCCATAATTGTGTGAAGAGCATTTAAATAGCATAACATCAGCAAAGGAACTACTCCATTTAAAGGTACAGACACACAAAAAAGAGCAATAAAAATCTACGTCCTGAATGTCTGTATAAAAATAGTCTTCACATTATAAATGGGCTTTCTTTTAATATCTTTTGGTTTGACTGTTTGAAGTTGTATTAAAGTTTATTATATTTCCTCTACCCCAGTCCAGGTTTTATTTTGAATGCTCAAGCTTCCTGGACTGCAATGTGGTTTTGGTTTAAGAATGTAAATGCCTTGAGTTGGTTTTGGTTTAAGAATGTAAATACCTTGAGTTGGGGTTAGAACTGAACAATTTGCATTGTTTCATTGACAACTTAGGGATGTGTTTTAATCAGACGTATCTTAGGTTCATAGGTGTGTACCAGGCTAATGGCTCTGTTGCCTTTACAAGCCTAGCACATAGAATTGCCCTGGTATTGTGCCACCCGACATTAGTTCCCAGTGCCTCTATGAAGTAGAGCCACTTGAGTTATACCTGGGGTCAACCTTCTATTTCCCATCCACTCGTCAAGATTTCTCTTGAAGAGGGCTAGTTAGCTACTCTGCTTGACATGTATAGGAAGTCTATTCCAGAGCATGGGCAGTCTCTGGGTTATGACCCTGTCCCTCCAGCATGTTCCGTTGATTGTGGTAATGAGGTTGAGGTCTCTGGCGCATGTGGTGTAGAGGGATTAGGATTTCTTTAGATGTAGCATTTCTAGCAGAGCTGGGTCAGACATGGCTTTGTAAGTCAAGCAGAGATCGCCTCTTAGTAGATGATATGAGACAGAGAATAACTGGAGTTTTTTGAGTCTGTCCATGTAGGACATGTGTTTAAGGCCTAGGAACCTCTTCGTCAGGTACTTGATGTACTATGTATCATTGCTGATAAACAGAACCATACAAGAAAGCACTATTCCCACCATTTGGAAAATCTCCTACATTATCCCCCTACTCAAGGGTTGAAACTCCAGAGAATATTCTAACTATTGTCCCATCGCACTACTTTCCCCATTAGCTAAAATAATGAAAAAGTGCATCCACAGACAGTTACTAGACCACCTACTCCAGAACAATTTTCTGGCCAAATCTCAACATGGCTTCAGGCCTTTCCATAGTACAACAACCACACTCCTATCCTTCACTGAGAGTATCAATAAAAACCATAATAACAATCTTCTCTCTTCAGCACTTTTCATCGACCTTTCAAAAGCATTCGACATGGTCAGCCACCACTTGCTTCTCAATATTCTAAAATCCTTCTCTCTGGACACAAAGACTATAAAATGGTTCCAGTCCTACCTTGATAATAGACAGCAGGCAGTGCTATGGGACAGCAACCTCTCATCCCATCTCCCAATTACTCTAGGTGTTCCTCAGGGCTCTATATTGTGCCCCCTCCTTTTCTCAATATTTATCAATAACCTCAACCTAGCTATTCCTTTAACTAACTGCGTACAATACACAGATGATTCAACAATAATCTGCTCAGCTAAATCTCAATCCCAACAACAGACTCTAACTCAGACAATGTTCAATAAAACAGAAAACTGGTTTCTACAATGCTGCCTCCTCTTGAACCCCCCCCCCAAAAAAAACAAACTCCTCCTCTTCACTCCTACCCGTAAATCACTCCCAATGAACTTTTCAGTCTTATCCAGTAATGGTACACTCATATCTCCCGATCCAACAACTAAACTTCTAGGGGTAACCATTGATAACAACCTGAACTTTGAAACCCATATCAACAATACCATAAAAACTGTCAACAGGAAACTAGGCTCCCTCTATAGGATAAAACCCTTTCTCTCCCCACTAGTCAGAGAACCACTATCGCCTATTCCTACCTTATCTCCACACTTCTCTATGCTTTTTCCATATATACTAACTTGTCAAAAAATAACCCTAACAAGCTAGCCAACGCTTACAATAGCATTGCCAGATTTGCTACTGCTTCCTCCTTTAGGACCCATCACTGCCATAACCTGAAACAATTAGGCTGGTTAAAGCTTCTGAAACAGATTCACTTTAAACAACTCACCATGGTGCACAAAAGCCTTTTCCAACCTACCGATACCCCAATACATGCTAGTCTCATTACCCAATATAAGAACCTTTCAACTTTACGCTCATCTAATAAACTACTAGTATCAACATGTAAATCTAATAACATGACAGGAGATGCTCTGTTCTCAAATGCAGTTGGGAAGTATTGGAACCAACTCCCCCAAGAACTTACACCACTGTCTTCATTTACACTTTTTAAACACAATCTGAAACTCTATCTTAAAACCCATTGGTTATGTCCCTGTACAAATCCAGACTAATCTCATACTATATCCCAAATACCCTCTCTTAAAACCTAATTCCTGCTCTATCTGTGTCTTTTTAGATCAAGGCCTATCCTTGGCAAAAACATATCTTATCCTAATAGCGATAATTTAAAATACCTAGTTAAATTCTTCTGCATATAATTCTAAAACATCCTACCTAAGGCGGGCAACAAGTATTGTTTAAACTGTGAGCATTGCTGAACTGTTGAAATTTGAAGTATGTATTTGTTTAACAATTGCTTTCTAGTTACTAATGAAGTCTTGTACATAAAGTCTAAAATATCTTATCTAATGCTTGTAACATGTTTTTTGTATAAACTGTGGAGATTCCTGAACTGTTTAAAATTTGTAGTATTTAACTGTATAACAACTAGTACCTGTATGTCAGGAGTCTAGTAATCTCCTGGAGCTTATCTCCCTGGGACTTTACTGAAAATGGACATAAATCCAGTTAGACTATCCCGGTCAACAAATGTAAAATAAAATAAATAAATAAATGATACTTTTGTGGCCTTTCCAGCTGTTGCATGTGTCTAGTGAGGTTCATGCCAAATGGGGCATTATACTCGATGATTGGCTTAATGCAGGAAGAGTAGAGAGAGATGATGACCTCTTTCTTCTGGGATGCAAAACCCTTGATAATGTGATGTGCCACATAGAAGGACTTTCTGACCACAGTGGCAATGTGGTGGTCGAAGGAGAGGTTGCTGTCAACCTGTGAACCTCAGATCTCTTATTATGCCTTCAGTGTTCAGTGGGCTCCCATTGATATGGTAATTAGTGGGAACTGAGTTTTTCCCAAAGGGGATGATGACGACTTTTTTGGTATTAAGCTTAAGGCCATGGTTTGGACACCAGTCATTTGTCTCAGTGAGGACTTTCTGTAGGATGCCTACATCACTTGGGGAGTTAATAATGGCTCCCAGCTTGTAGTCCTCTGCAAACTTGGTCAGCCAGAGTCCATCCATGTTGGCCTCGACTTCTGAGAAGTAGATGCCAAACAGAAGAGGGGTCAGGACTGATCCCTGTGGGACTCCAGTTGTGACTGGTCAGCAGTCTGTCTTGGAGTCTGCTACTTTCACACTGTGGGTTCTATCTGTGAGCCAGTTTGCAACCCACCTAGTGATATAGGGGTTGATGCCTAGTTTGGTGAGTTTATCAATAATTCCTGAGTGGGGAATGGTATCAAAGGCCTTGGACAGATTGAGGTAGGCTGTATGAACTGCCTTGCCTTCATCCATAGCTCTGGTGACTGACTCAAATAAGTCAACCAGGTTGAGCAGGCATGATCCACCTTTCACAAAACCAAATTGCTTGGGATCTAGAGTTTGGAGATTCCCTATATCCGTGCTAATTATATCCATGATGATACGCTCCATATCCTTACATATCAGACTCATCAGGATAAAGGAGTGATAATTCCCAGGATCTGTAGTCACTCTCCCTTTGTGGAGAGGGATGACTGTAGCAGTGTGCCATTCAGTAGGGACAAACCCTGAGGTGAGGCTGTGATTGAACAGGGCACACAGATGTGGTGCCAGTTCACTTTGTAGTTCATGTAGAACACATCCAGGGATATTGTTGGGTCCCATGGAAGCTGTATTCTTGGCCTTGGACAATGCAGCTTAAACCTGTGCTGCAGTAATGCTGGGTGCCTGGCATTCCTCCGGTATTGTGATTGGTCCTTTGGGGGGGAGAAGGGTAAAGTTGTCACTGAATCTGTCAGCCAGTATGTTGGCAATATCTGTTGGCTCAGTATAGGAGGTACCATTGTGCAGTAACTCAGAGCAAACCTGGGTATTGCTGTGGAAATTCTTGATATAACTACAGAAGGCTTTGTGGTTGTTTTTAGTGTCTGCTGCAATTTTTCCTTCATAGCTGGCTTTAGAGGTTTTGTTGAGGGATCTCAACTTTCTGTTGAGGCTAATAAGGGAGTTTTTCCACTCTTGGGACTTCATCTTTTTCTGCAACAGTTGCTTCCTTCTGTTGTAGAGTTTATTAATGGCAGATTGGCTTTCTTTTTTTTTTGGACAAGTGTGTCTTGGTTCTGTTGGATATGGCAGTTCCATGCATTTATGTATGTGTTTGTACAGTGCATTGGTGTATGATTCAGCAGTCATGCATCAATTTTACTTTGACATGGGTGCCGTGAAGTTAGCCACCTCTGTTATTAGGAGCTCAAAGTCAGCTTTGGAGACGTTTTTCATGGTGGTTACCTTTGAGGGTGGTATGGGTGAGATGTGGATTTCCATAGTGATTAGTTTGTGGTCAGATATAACCAGGGAGGAATTGACTATTGGTGCAGAAAAATGGTTGCCCATGTTAGTAATAACCAGGTCAAGGATGATGCTTCCTCTAGTGGGGGTAAGAATGAGCCGGTCCAGGGCATTGGAACTGATGTATACCAGGGAAAGGTGGGCCAGTGTATTGTTGCATGACTAGCTTTCCCAGTTGATGGAGGGGTAGCTGAAGTCACCTAGTATGAGAGTGTTGGGTTGGACACTAATAGTTTCCAGGGTGCTTAGGAACATGGAGTGAGAGTCTTGGGACATGATTCGGGACCTAAAGCAGGCTACAACCTGAATCTCCATCTTACCCACTGTTTGTTGTACCAGAAGTATCTCAGATGCATTATGCTGGGTTACTAGTCTGTAGGTGTGTATATTCTTTATGAATATGGAGACACCACTGCCTTTGGAGCTTCGGTCCATATTCTGGGGTGAAAGGTGTGGAATGAGTTATAACCTGGTGGTGCAGTGGTGTTTTCTGCTGTTTAAACCAGGTCTCTGCTACAGCACAAATGTCATTGCTCTCCATTTTGAGGAGTACATCAAGCAAGTGCATCTTGAGATTTAGACTTCCAGTGTTGAGCTGCATGACCCTCAGATTGCATTTATTTATAGTTGCTATGATGGTAATTTGGTCTTTGGAACATCTCCTAAAAAGGCACTATTGGGGTGGCAAGAGCTTTAGCCAGTATCTAGAAACACAGAGGTGACAGATGCATGCCATCTCTGGCAAAACATTTAGGTCTGTCAATCATGTCATCTCAAGCAGACAGATACTGGATCCCATTAGAATGTCACCAGAAACTTAGCCAATTGTTGAAGCCAATCATTTTCTACTTATACTGTGGTATCATTCTGGACGATGGTAAGATGCTGATCAGGAGTAGGGTCATACCTGCCTGGGGCACATAATCCGAGAACTCCTCTATGTCTCTTTTCATGTAGTCCAGGGAGGTGTGTCTCAGGTCATTTCACACCCACATGGACAGTAACAGAGTCATACTTCTACTTGTGGAGTGACCTGAGTGCATGTGTTATGTGTCAGATTCTGGCACCTGATAGACAGCTGACTGTTACCCATCTCCTTATTCAACCTAGTGAGTGGGGCATCAGTGTGCCGCACTATTGAGTCACTCATGATTAGTGTATTGGGCAAGCTGATTCGCCTTAGGAGCTTAGGTTGAGGTGCACACTGTGTAGGTGAGCTATGTGTCTTGTGGTTTGTGCTGTGTTGTGGTGGTCGAGTGTGTTTCTGCCTTGGAGGTCTCTGCTGTTTGGGTAGATTTCTATTGAGAGGCTCTGCAAAGGTGGGTATGTGGTTTGTGTTCTGGAGGGCTACATGTTGCATGTGGTGTGGTGCAGGTGTTAAACTTCTCCTCTTGACCAGCTATTTTGGTCTTGGCTTGAGAGTGCAATGCTTCCAATTTGGATATATAAGTGCATCTCTCACAAGTCAGAGGGCTGGGAGGTAAGAGGAGAGGGTTGTCTGTGTACATGAGGTAGTTGCTGCACTGCCTCAGAATGCCCAAGTTCACCAGGTTAACAGGTGAAAGCACAGAGAACTGATCTCTAGACATGCCATGAAGAATGGTCATTATTACTAAGTAGTGGAGCTGTTTCCTTATATATTCCTTTTACAGGAAAAATGTCACTCAGGTTATCTGAGTCTGTACAGAGCACTGGCAAACACTTGGGGGAAAACTAATATGTAGACCCTGAAAATTTAAGGATGAAGTATTTAGGTAGATATTCTGAAGTTAGAAAGAAATCAAACAGAACTTACTGAAAAATAAAGAATTAGCTTGTCAAGAATGATGAAAAGAGAGGAGTTGCATGAATGGATACTGCCTGGCTACTACTAATGCTGGTCTCAGCACAGCTTCACTCTGTTGGGATCCATTACTCCTTTGCTTCTTCTCTCACCAGAAGCAAAATGTTAGCACCAATCCCAAAAAGAGAAGCAGGCCACAGCCTGTTTGGTGATCCACAGTCTTGTCCCCGATGATGCAAGGGTCTGCAGGCTTGTAGCCTTTTTCAGGAGGATGCCTCAAATAACATCCAGACCAATCAGGTACATTAAGCACAGACACACTTTCCAACCAGAAAGAGTCAGGAATCAAAGCACTCTGCTCCTACTCTCACCAGGATCGGAATATAAGGACAGATTCGAAGCTGTCACCTATAAAGCAGTTATTAAACTTTCTGGTGATCAGCAGTCTCCAGGAAATAATGTAACTACACTCCTTCTCTCACCAGGAGAAAACAAAAGCACTAATCACAAGATGACTACTGAGAGGCAGACTGTGGGCTGTCCAATAACTGGTGGTCTTGCAATAGATGCTTAAATGTAAGATGAAAAAAATGGTTTATCCTAGTTACGTTTTAGTGGAGGGTCACTATTTTAAAACAGCAAGATAGATTGAAAGGGGTGGCCACTTTTGTATTCTGTTACTATGGAATACAGTAGGAAGGCCAATACATTTAAATAGTTGATGGAGAGTGATTTCACAAAAGGATAACTGTGTGCTTACTCACACCAGCCAGTAAAAGCAGACAGGAAATGAGGTATATGGTCAAATTAACATAAGGGGCAGGCAACTAGAAAGACAATGGTGTTTAAGAACACAACAGTAACCGGGTGGTGGGATGGGAAACATTTCTGTCTGGCTCACAACAGAGAGCTGTAGTCTCTTGTCAAGTTTTAATATGCAGTTAAAAGCAGAATACAAGTAAAACACACTGTAAAGAAAACAAGTCACAGTATACAAAATAGAAAAACACAATAAAGTAAAACAAAATACAACAAATAAAAAGCAAACTAACTTTTCTCTCACAGCAAACTGTAGCAGAGTCTGTGTGAGCCTTTCCAGTAAAGGAGTATACCACACCAAAACATCGACATGAGTAGAAAAGAAACAAACACAAACTACTTTCAGTTTTTATAGGAATCAAAAAGGAACCACAAATCCAACTTTATGTTTATTGATGTTTTTGTCTATATCAGTATCAAACACTTCATCAGAATAAAAACAAAAACGACAAAACCATGCACTAAACTTGTAAAATGTAGGCGAAGAAGAATCAATGAAAGCCGGCAAATCTCCAAAAAGCTGATTTATTTAAGTAAGCGCTTTCGGCAAGGTTCTTACCCTGCCTTCTTCAGATAAACAGAAACAAATCAATTAAACCACTTATAAAAGAACCATTTACCAATTAACTAGTTAATTAACTGTTTAAAAGGATAACACACAATAGCAAAAATCCATCGTACTTCCTACGAGAATACTTCATTAAAGTAATAAAAAATAAATAAATAATAAAATATTCGCATTATGTATTCATATTTAAAAGTGTATCCTCATTTCAATACATTTATAACACAAATGTTAATTATCTAAATCTTTTGTAGTGGCCACGAAGCACAAGAAACTAAATAAATAGAAAGTGGGTAGATGAATGAACTTGTCATAAAGCTTTGATAAACAACAACATACTAAACAACAAAAGATTTCGATAATTAACATTTGTGTTATAAATGTATTGAAATGAGGATACACTTTTAAATATGAATACATAATGCGAATATTTTATTATTTATTTTTTTTTTATTACTTTAATGAAGTATTCTCTTAGGAAGTACGATGGATTTTTGCTATTGTGTGTTATCCTTTTAAACAGTTAATTAACTAGTTAATTGGTAAATGGTTCTTATATAAGTGGTTTAATTGATTTGTTTCTGTTTGTCTGAAGAAGGCAGGGTAAGAACCTTGCCGAAAGTGCTTACTTCATCAGAATAAACATAAATGCAAGCAAAAACTACTATGATCATATCATGTGACCTTATAGTAATATTTAAATATACATACTCTGATAAATATTCACAAGAGCATTATAACATA
Organism: Protopterus annectens; assembly: GCF_019279795.1. Taxonomy (NCBI): domain Eukaryota; kingdom Metazoa; phylum Chordata; order Ceratodontiformes; family Protopteridae; genus Protopterus; species Protopterus annectens. The sequence continues at coordinate 590,330,719 of NC_056745.1, read as the reverse complement.
TAAAATATGTATCACACAGATCATGATATATATATATATATATATATATATATATATATATATATATATATGGGTTCATGTTAGAACGTCGACAACTGACTATATCGACAAGTAGCCCTGCAGCACGAAATAAACGAAACCTCAAAGCATCGAAATTCCAAATAACCGACATCTACTTAATCAACGCCAATTCAACCGACAGCCACTTAATCGACAGCTACATAACGGAAATATGCACACTGCAGCATATATATATATATATATATATATATATATATATATATATATATATATATATACATCGCCAACACCCGCTTCATCGAGACGACTTCACCGACAATCCACTTTACCGACAACGTGCTACACCCACATCGCGTATTACAGGTAACGGGTATTAACATATGTGAGGTAGGGGATGTATTTATAATGTCAGACTAAGTGACATAAGTTTATAAATACATCCCCTACCTCACATATGTTAATACCCGTTACCTGTAATACGCGATGTTGGTGTAGCGCGTTGTCGGTGAAGTAGATGTCGGTTATATGAAATTTCGATGCTTTGAGGTTTCGTTTATTTCGTGCTGCAGGGCTACTTGTCGATATAGTCAGTTGTCGACGTTCTAACATGAACCCATATACATATATATATATATATATATATATATATATATATATATATAAATATATACAGTAATATAACTGTCTTACAGTCTTGCTGCTTTTAACTTTAAAATACTACTAATAGACACCAAATCATTTATTCCTAGCAATCTTGTAGCATTAAACTTAATTTGCCAATAAACCTCATGCACCTGCAGTACTGTCTTCCAATCCCTTCCCCTTTGAGGGCAGGGTACTTTCTCAATGATAAAAACTTAAATCCTTGAAAATCATTGAAGGTAATAGAATGGCTGTATAATGCATTTATGGTATCCCAAGTTTTTACACTATAAACATGGTGATAAATTCATCATCTTAACTTCACTTAAGTTTTCTAATATACAATACATAACAGGAAGCTTAAGCTTCCTTTTCTTCAGGAAAGCTACACAATTTTCTTAATCACTTATTCCAAGGTAGAGGCATGCATTTAATTTATACTGTCAGGAGTATTCCTTCATATCAAAATCTTCATCTGCAATAAATATGAATGAATAATTTGACTTTGTCCGTCACTGTGAATAAAAATGTTATTATTACATAATTCAGAGAGTCTAAAAAGAATATTTTTACATCTCCAGTTTCCACTGCATACATAAGTTCATGTACTCTTTTGTGTAACTTCCTTGGCATTTTGCTACATAAAATGCATTGCATTTTGTGTAGCAGGCCACATATACCACAAACTTTGATTTGCAATTGATGATGCCCTGTTTCTTAATTTTTGTTTCATTTGATAAAATCTTCATAGCACCATGATTAATATGTTTACAATGGCTGCAGATGAAACATTTCTGCATTCTTTTAAAACCTCTTCCTTCCTAGCAGTCAAATTATTAAGACCTTATTGAAAGAAATCTTTAAAGCTGAGTCACCTTTTCTTAACAGAAATAGGACCTTCAGCTATTTTCTTAATGGTTTGAGGGAAGCTCATAAACATTTTCCAATTATTTTGAATAAATGTTTTAATATCTTTTTCATCAATAGGTGCCTTAAGAAACATCACCTTACCATACTTGGTTTCTTTCCTCCCTTAATTGATTTTTTGTGGCATATACTGCTTGTTCAGGTATAAAGTTTTATATATGAAGGAATACTCCTAGTAGCTTAGATTAAAAGCATACTGCTACCCCAGAATAAATGATAAACAATATTTTGTAGCTTTCTAGAAGAAAAAAAAAGCTTTAGCACTATGTCATGTGTCTTTCTAAGGTATATATTGTTTAATTCTAAATAGTTGTCAGTCAGATGAAATTCTGTATTAGAACATGGAACAATACTAAGCAAGCTATTGCAAGGATGGTAAAATGCCTAGTCATATATACCTTTAAGGGGGTCTATATTACTTAGTTGAAGTGACAAACCATTGAATCGCTATTCATCCAACTTAATCCATTGAAAGCTAAATCTGTAGAATGTTCATTTATGCAAATGTTTTTTTCCCCAGGGGAAAAAACTAGTTCACCATTACTGGGAATTTACCCTTTTCCCCACTGTAGTGCAATCTTGGAGTTGATATATTTAGTTAGGGTGGTGTGGGGGGGGTCACAGCCCCCACCTTGGTGGGTTTTAAATAATGTGTATTTTGTGACATTCACTAGGTTGCCCCAGTAGTTTTTCCCCCTGGGAAAAATTTGCATGAATGAACATTCAACAGATTTAGCTTTCGATGGATTAAGTTTGACAAATAAGGACGTGATGGTTAGTCATTTTGTCAAAGTGATATAGACCCCCTCTAAATACATACTAGAAAGGTCTTGTCAACCTTTCTGAGTACTTAGTTGTACTCACTTTCCAATTGAACAGACAGAGATAAGTATGAGAACATTGGGGCAAATTTGTGTCTATCCATCCAGACATCAAGACTACTTATAAAGGTAGGCAAAGCAGTGCTTTGTTTGACCTGTAGTGGCAACTTTTCCACAGGCTGTGAATAAATTCAGTAAGGAATCTAACCCTCCAGTGAGTCTTGTTTAGTGTAACTTTTGGTACCTAGACCAGTGATTTTGGAGCCACTGTTTTTCAAAGAAATAAGAAGTAAAACTTGGTCATTCATGTCAAAAAAAGTTAACCACAGGTCACCTTGGGGCAGTTAGTACACTAAAAAGTAAAGGAGAGTGTTGAAGGACTTAAGGCCTTTAATTTTTTTTCAGTTTAAAATCTTTGGAACCTTTATAGGTGTGTGATATGCTTGGATTTGTACATACCTGAGAAGGCAGTATATTCAGTTATGGCTCTAATAATGGAACAGTATAGTGGTAGGAAGACTTCTTTAGATCTTCATGGCATTCCTTCAGAAATTAGCTGGCTAGATATAAGGTCTCACTGACTGTGGTGGAACTATGATAAATGAATGGGAGAGAGTTGCCCACATAAGTGTCAATGTCTCCTATGACCATGCCTGTTCGAAGAACCGTACCATTTATAATGTATGAGATAGGAGGAGATTTCTTGCCAAATGATGCTATGCTGTACTCTTTTGCATTTAGCTTGAGACTGTTTTTGATACAGCAGGCATGTGCATATTCCAGTCTTTGCTGCAGCTGTTCAATATCTGAAGATGAGAGGGTAACAGTGCTCAGCTTATAATCATTAGCAAAACTTGGTCATCCTCACTTCTGGAATATTGACTTGGATATCTGCAAAGCAAATGTCAGCTTTTGGAATATTGATGGATATCTGCAGAGTACATGTCAGCTAGGGTTGGGCACAGCACTGATCCCTGTGATACCTCATAAGTAACAAATTTATGTTAGAGAGAGTACCAGCTGCTTTCTCTTGTGATCTGTTGGATATCCAGTTTTGCAGTCCATTGGACTTCATGGGACTTTACATTAGGTTTATCTATTCTATTGTTTCTATAATTCCGATATCAGGGATAGTGTCAAAGGCCTTCGCCTGATCAAGATGAGCAGCATGCATTGAGTGACCACTGACCACAGTCTCTGTATTCTTTTCAAAGAAAATTACTAAGTTTGGGTGACAAGACCTGCTCCTCACAAACCTAAACTAATTGGTCTGTAGACCAGTTAGGTGGCCTATTTTACATATGCTATATTATGCTCCATGTTTTTGCATATAAGGCTGCTAGGCTGATGGGCCTGTAGTTACTTGTTTCTGTAGAGGGGCCACCCTTGTGTATGGGAATCAAAGTTGATGTTCTCCAGGCATCAGTCACAACCACTGTTTTGATGTAATTTATAAGTTTTTTTTCCTTATCTATAAGTTTATATTTATTTAGCTATCAATTCATTTATTAATGTATTTATTTATTTTTCAAGACCTTCTAAAGAAATAATAATGTTTACAATTTTGTGGTCATTGTTTGCTTTAAATGCATATACAGTTGTACTCTCTCATATTTTTATTTATGTAGTCAGTTATGTATGTATACCTTTCTCATTTATTAATTTATTTATTTGCATTTTTACCATAGAAGTCTGACTGAACAAAGCACTGTTTCATTGCCAGTTAGAACAGAGGATTAAGTCTCTGGGCTGTTAATCAGTTGCTTCCTGCATCCAAGGTGCTGAGTTTGATTTCTTCCACTGTGTGATTCTGAGCAAGTTGTTTAATCAGACAATGCTCTCATATCAGTCCTGCAAAGCAGCATTTGTGTCAAGTTAGAATACACAGTTAATAAATATATAAATCAAATGAAATTGAGGCCCGAGGAGAAAAGTTCCTCATTATAGACTCCTTCAGTGCTGTAACACTATGCATCAACACATTCTAATGCATTGTACAAACCAGATTATTTTACCAAGTGTATATTAAAGCAAATAGAGACAACTCAGTGCTACATATTATAGTTTTACAGATAACAGTATTCAGAAACACAGGCATACAGAAATTGTTTGCAAACAATGTTTATAATTTATACATATTCAAATTATTTTCAGACAGTCCATTTGCAAGCAAGATATTTCCTCAAGGGACTGATGTGTACAATTTATACTAGTGTATTCTATATATATTTAGAAAACTTAAGAAAGCAGACAGCAGCCCCACTACAGATATTGTATCATTTTGTGTATATGAATCATATTGACATTAGGATTTTGCTTATGAAAAAGGCATTGTTGAGAACTTGTACCTCTGCGATGCTCTTTAAAGCAAGGTTATGTAAATGCTAATACAGTTGTATGGCTTAATGAAGTACAAATTTAACTAAAATTTTATATTGTTGCTGTGACTAGAGTTTTCTGAAGGAGCTGAGTTCAAAATTTTAACTACAAATTCTGGCCTCCATTATGACTCTTACATTTTTGTTTAAGTAAGTACTAGGTATTGGTTTAGAGAATGCAGCTGTCTGTGGAGTATGTGTCACTTTAGCATCTTGGTGGTGGTGCATTTTTCAGATTTTTAGATGACGTGGTAGGCAGAACGGAAGTATGAGTACACTGGTATATTGGAAAGGACTAATCACCTAAGGCACTTTTGCTAGATATTGATGATTTTTGCTACAAATCTTTTAGTTTAATATAACACTGATCTGGTCTTGTTTCATGCTTGGTTTGTCAGAAAAGGTTTGACCTTTTAAAGTAGACTGATGTGTATTTGGTTTTATAAGTTAGAGGATATGCTGATATAATCTTAAATTTTGGTCTGTTGTTGCTTCCAACACTTTAGTGATATGCTTGCTCAATTTTTTTACTGGTTTATAACATAATAAAGGCATTGCTGCTTGGCTGTTTGGTTACTCAGGCAACATGGCAGCATCTAGCTCACAATTCGGAGTCATGAGAAGCCATATGTAAAAATGTACACACATAAAGCAGTGATGTTCATAAAGTGTTGCCTCATTTCAGCAGCATAGCACACAACTACAGGAAAAAGACCAGTAGTTGTCCAAATGGAACATCATGAATACTATAACCATGATATCATCAGCCAAACATTATGTGCATGTGTGCTCTACAGAAATGAACACATCTGGAGGGTTATAGACTAAGAGTAGGCACTAGACCACTGTAGGCAAAGCACATCATCAAAGGTGACCATACTGCCACATGTATGCATTACACGCATAAGGTGCAAATTACAGAAGGTGTGATGGCAAGGTAGGCTGTAATCATATGCATAATTATGTAACTATTACTGTTAATATGTCAATGCCTACAGGCATGTGCTATGGGGAAGGAACCATAGACAACAAAACCTACATGTAAGGACTTTACAGTAACACTGAGCTGCAGTACACATGTCATAAGAATGTTTAGCACCAGAGGAAAATAAGCTAAACAGCAGACAGCAGCTACATTATTAACATCATGGTAAAGTATGACAACAAAGTCACATACTAGAAGTAAAACAGAATGTCCACATCAGAGTAAAAACTCCTTCATTAGTCTAAAAAAGCAAATCAGGAGATTAGTCTAGTCTTCCAAAGCAAAATTTGAGGCAAAAATAGCTTTCCAAGCTATGGTTAACCTGAAGGCATTGTGCAGTTATGTCCGCAATCAAGACCCAACAATGTGAAACTAAGTTGCAGATGGCATCACCTATACTCAGCCAGAAAATATAACAAATCTGCTGTCTGATAAATTCTGTTGAAATTTTGCCTCCCCATCACCTCCAGTTGCCTCCTAAGAAATACTCTTCACCATTCCTCTATAAGTTATTATCAGACAACAGGTCGTCACTGCACTCTCTGAAGTCAAAAACACAGTTGCAATGGGTTCTGACAATATCCCTGGATGCCTCTTAAATAGCTTAAAACAAGACCTATCAGGCCCACTAGGATATCTATTTAAACAAAGCCTCCAGACTGGTTTTGTCCCTTTGGGGTGGAGGATAGCAACAGTCATCCCCCTACATAAAGAAGGACCATCAACAGACCAGGAAATTACAGACTCATTATTAATTTTGACTAGTCTTATATGCATGACTATGGAAAGAATAATTATGGACCTGAGGAATAATGACACAGGAAGCCTCCAAACACTGGACCCAACTCTGTTCGGGTGTATTAAGGGCAGGGCATGCCTGCTCAATCTTGTGGACTTCTTTTGGAAAGTCACTAGGACCATGGATGAGGATAAAACTATGCATACTGCCTACCTTGACCTGGCTAAGGCATTTGACACAATTTCCTCACTTGGGTATTATAAATAAACTCACAAAAATGGGCGTAAATCCTTACATTACCAGATGGATAGCCAAATGGCTTGTACACAGGACACATGTTGTTTAAGAGAATGACTCCAGATCAAGCAAGAGGCTAGTTATTAGTAGTGTGCCACAGGGCTCAGTGCTGGGACCTTTCTTGTTAAGAATATACTCCTCTGAAGTCAAGGTTAATGTAGAAGGCCTTTGGATGACTACATTTGCTGACAACTGCAAGTTGGGGGTAATCACCGAATCCCCCAACAATGCACATATTTATTTATTTAACATTTGTTCACTGGGAAAGTACTAGTAGGACAGAGCCTATTTTCAGTGGACGCCTGGGGAGAAATGCTCCAGACACATGTCTTTGGAATGCGGAAGGAAACCTGAGTACCTGGACGTAACCCACGCAAATGTAGGGGGGACATGCAGACTCTACACAAAAGGCACCCCAGCCAAATCGAACCAGAGAACCTCTTGCTGTGAGGTGACAATGTTATAATACCCAATGCACTGCTCTTTAGAAGAGTCTGAATCAGACAAATGGTTGGTGCTAGAGCCATGGCCTCAAACTAAATACAAAAAGATGTATAATCATAGCCCTTGGAAAGTCAAATATCCCTGCAAATTGTGACATTAATTGCCCACCCCTAAGAGTGGACTCAGAGGTGAAAGATTATGGTACACATATATATTTGACAGTAGCCTGAACCTGGACTGCCATGGGTCTATAGTGGTGAGGAAGTCCTTCTATGTGGCACAGCTTATAAGTAAAAGTATGGCATCCAGATCCATGGAAGTTGTACTCGGTCCTCATCAGACCAGGAATCAAGTACAATGTCCCTTTTGGTATGTGCTTGACCAGGCACTTGCAACAGCTGGAGCAGCCTCAGACGTTCCTTACAAAAAAACTAGATTAATCCCTATCCCCTTACTCTGTCTCCTACTAACAATTCAAGGAAGATCTATGCCTAACCTACAAGGCACTCACAAATCCAGCCCTGATGGAACTGTTACACATTCGCAAGGCAAACTGCATGAGGGTCATTCAATCTAGGGATCTACATCTGGTCTGCGACTTGAATAAAATATGCTGGAGAGACAGAAGTGTATCTCAGATTGGGCCCTCTTCAAATGCAGTTTGGTTCAATAGATGGGGATCATAAGTTCTGTCCTGGGGTCAGGCCCATTTGCTTTATTGACTGGGCCATCTGTAAAATACTCCAGAGATATATGCACAAACCTAAGCCATCCTCTAGCCCTTAGAGATCGAAAATCTGTAAAAATGAGTGTAATAATGGCTAGGCTTGTAAGGGCTCTTATGCCGTTAGTCTAGTAATCTCCTATGAATCTATAAACCTATGAGTGTCATGGAACATAACACTCAGTTTGTACTATGGCAGTCCTCCAGCACAGCAGTAACAAGGCTTTCAGAAAAGCTTGCAACAGATACCACACTATGATACTATACAGCTAATCCTGCCATGACATCCTTATGTCTGCGCTCCTGGCCCTGATGTAACACACATAGCTGGTGTGCTATATGACTGGTAGCATGAAACAGTTCACACAGATCATTGCCATGACATTGCTGTGAACATTCATATGCATGTAAGAGTAGGTGTACACCATCTGACACGTCCATGCACATCAGCTTTATTCCTGCATGCAGTCTGGCAGACACTATCACTCCATTGTTAAGTAGCGTCACCATCCCTTTCAGACCCAAGTGGAGACAGTGCATCATGGTCATCATCATGATCACTCTCTGATGCTCCCACATTACTAGACTGGCTGGTCACACTATCTTCCCAATCAAAACTAAAACCCTGTTTGTGAGAAACATATTTATTTTTATCCCTTGAGCAGTTGGCCTTCTGTCTACAGACTAAGTCCTCTTTTTCTCATACATTTCTTTATTGCTGGTGAGTTTCATAAATTATTATATTATATCCATCTACACTACCTTTCTTCAAGCTCTATTAAGCTCTTTTGATTTCTCATAAATGATTTGCTGTAAAGATATATAATTTTATCTTCTTTTAAACTGTCCAAGTCACTGCTAAGATAATGTATACAATTTTGTCAGATTTTACTCTGGATGGGATTTAATACACACATTACAAAGAGGGATAACAACTTCTAGTGTTCTCTTGATGTTTCCACATTCTGTGTGTCTTACTGGCCATTAGCTTTCACTTTTGCTTTGTTGTAGTTCTTGTTTGTACTGGTAAAATATTGTATAAGTGTGGCAGTTCTATTTTGACTGTGATTATTGCTAACACTTTTTATCTGATTATTTACTCTTCTGGTTTATTAATTGTCAAGTGCATTGTTTTGTATTTCTTATTAAATTCAGGTTGCTGCTTGCAGGACTGCAAGTCCTTCCAACCTTTGTGCATATTTGAGGATAGCATCTTTATTTATATCTTTATACTTTCAGCAAAATAACATATGTTTTCTTCAAGATCTTCTGCAGTATCGCTCATATGGACACTGAGGAGTTTGGTTTCAGTTCTGACTTTTGTGGAACTCCTCTGGTAACTGTGCTTTCATCTAAGAAGATTGCATTTGCTCTGATCTGCTGTGTCCCTTTTTCAAAACACTATCTTACCCATGCTACCTCTTACCCACAAATTTGTTTAATTTTTTGATTAACCTTTTGTGTGGTATCATACCAGATGGCCTGCTATGTATAACAGCGATTAATCCTTTTCAGATTACATTAAAATAGAATGTGATGATAAAACTGAAATATTTATCAGATATTCAGTTATGAGAAGTGCATTACATACCTGGATCAAAAGGGCTAGAAATAGTCTAAAATGTGTCACAGAACATCTACAAATGCATTCCATCTGATGGCCTTGCAGCCCATATATCCTCAATGCAATTATTATTTCTTCCTGCAAAAGACTCAAACTCCAACCTAATCGATTAGTTTCTTTAGCAAATTCTGTGGCCTGCCTTTGAGGGTACAGCAGTTGATTGTCATGTTGGGGAGTTGGGGGGGTCAGGTGGCTGCCCAATAAATGGAATTTTCCATGTGACAGATTATGTTTTGATACATGGAAACTCTATGCAGTAATTTCTTATACATATTATAACAAATCTACATTTTGTTGCCTAAAATACACCATTGCTCTTCAAATGGTACTTTTTTCAGCATTGTAGTCCCTCTAGGTATTTGGTGATTTTGTTTGCACTCAGAAATTAATTGCATGACTCTTCTTCCCCAGAGAATTAGACTTGGGCACCCATCCTCAGGTTTCCTAATAGTTCTCCACTCTCATGGCTAGGTCACTCACTTTCTGTATCGTTAGTCTAATTTCTTTCCCTGAATGGCTTCATTTCCTTTCTTCACCTTACACTGACAGTGCTCAGCAGGTGCACTGTAGGAGGGAGGGAGTCAGAGAATATGAGCTAGCATACATCTTACAAGCCATGATATAAGAAAGTAATTCTGAGGCGGGTGGTTCACCAATCTCAAACGCTATGTAACTTTCATATGTCCTTCTTTGTTTCTTCAGCTGCATCTTGTTCAATCCTCAATACAGCATGCATAAACAATGCATAAATTCATTCTGCAGGAAACAGATTTGTATGTTAACTGTTGCAAGCAATTAATACTGTATACAGTACCTGATATGATGCAAGTGGGCAAACAAGAAAAATAAATGAAATATATACAGCCCTTGTGCTGTGCAGACTATAAATAATTCCTTAAAATCAAATTTTATGTCTGGGCTTGTATAATATATTGTGCCTCATTTCTCTAAAAAAAGTCATTAATGGCATGTTTCTACCCAGCATAACACCAAATGCAGATATCAGAAGTAAAAGTTTGATTACTGTTTCTGCCACCAAATCATTATAAAATGGCAATTATTCAAAAAATTTAAGGTATCTACACTTTTTGACACTGGCTATAATAACTTTGCCAAAAGGAAGGAATAATGGACAAGCAGAAATTAAAAAAATATTTTTAGTAGTTGACTGCTCTATCAGACATTTTGGAATATGGTGGGTTAAACATGTATTAGAGCTGTTTTACTGAACTCAGGTTGCTACATAAGGGATCATAGATTAACTGCACACAAGGTTGTTTTGCTTTGAAATTTCAGATTATAGATTCATTCAGAAATATTGAGCTCATGGTTTTAAAAACTGCCAGCTGAAGTGATTTAGAATATTAAATGTAATTTATAAAGTGACGAGATGGTGGCAATTCCTTTCTGTTAGCAGCATTTTTGAAAAATTGCTAAAGTAATTACAAACACCAAATACAGTTTATATTAAACCAAGAGTGATAAAGAGACAAACCTGACAAAAAGCAAAGCGTTGTCTCATTAATTGTGAATCTTACTTCTTGACAGCAGCAAGAAACAGTTTACTCGGCAAAAGGATTAAAAAAAACTTTCAGCACTACATAAAGTAAAATTGTTCTATATTTGAAAATAAAATTTGAAAAATAAACATTCAGGATCAAGAAAGTCTATAAATGTACTAAGTGAAGTGCATGCATAAAACAAACAATCAAAGTACCTCTGATGGCTCTATGGATTCTAAAACCTACACATTCTATTAAATGTCTGCACAAAACATTCTCAATTTTACAAATGTATGGCCTTGGTGTAATTCACAGGTACAGATATCAATACATTGTTTATAATACAGTGAATATAAGTGGAAAATTAATAAATGTTGTTTCCCCCAGGGCTCAATGAAATGATTGTATTGAAAAATGTTTTAAAAGGGGGGGTGTGG
>NC_056745.1:590199178-590314178 GCF_019279795.1 Protopterus annectens | reverse complement strand
ACATAGACTTAAAAATAAAACAAAAGGTTGAATAAACAAAACCATATCAAAGAAATCTTTTCTCTAAGGAAAAGAAGAATGTTTCTAGTATACCAGAAATACTAGATGAATTTAGAAATCACTTTCACAAAATTAACCATAATAACATTAACATGGAACCTAAAGATAAAATAAAGGAGTTTATAACCACAAACATGAATAAAAAGCTTAATAAACAACAGATTAAACTATTGGACAAGAGTATTTCATATACAGAAGTTATTACACAAATAAATAAGCTTAAATCAAACAAAGCACCGGGTAATGATGGTATTATACCAGAGATATATAAAATCCTTTCTAAAAGTGCATTTTCATTAATACATAAGGTTTTTATTTTGGCCCAAACTGAGTTAATAACCCCCCGCCATCTTGGCAATATACATTTATTTCACCAATTTTAAAACCTAATAAAGACCCAACTAGATGTTCTTCATATCGGCCCATCTCATTACTTAATGTTGATTATAAAATGTTTATGAGTATTTTTGCTGATAGATTGAAGACAATCATTCCTGGCATTATAGATATAGATCAGACAGGCTTCATTGTAAATAGAAATACATTTGATAATATAAGAAGAACTTTAACATTAATAGATTTTGCAAATAGGAAAAAGAAAGATTTAACACTTATTAGTCTTGATATAAGTTCAGCATTTGATTCAGTAAGTTGGGACTATCTGTTTACCTTAATGAAGTGCACAAACTTCTCAGATGCATTTGTAAATCTAATTGAGCATTTATACAAAGGAACGTTGGCTTATATTAAGGTCGGAACATATGTTTCACAAAAATACCCATTCTTAAAGGTACAAAACAAGGATGTCCACTTTCTCCACTATTATTCACTTTAGTAATGGAGCCTTGGGCTAATTTGATCAGAAACAGTACTGACATAGAGGGTTTTGAAATAGATGAAAATACAACATCCAAAATTCAACTTTTGCAGATGATGTTCTAATTACATCAGCAGGATCTAATTCTTCTATGCAGTCTCTATTTGATAACATGATGAATTTTAAAAGTATTTCTGGTTTAATATTCAATGAAGAAAAACTAAAATACTACCTATATATACACGAAAAATATTCTCATTAGTGATTTTACTAAATATGTACCCAATTCAGGTCAGATAACTTATTTAGGTATAATACTATCTAAAGATATTAAATCTATTATATATAATAATTATAATACCTGTTTTCTTAATATACAAAATATTTTTAATACCTGGAATAATATGTTTTTTACTATGGAGGAGAGACTTACAATTATTAAAATGATAATATTCTCCAAGATTTTATACTTAATACAATCAATAATACTTCCACCTACAAAAATAATTATCAAGAAACTGAATACACTAATGTTAAATTTCCTATGGGCACCTAATAGACCTAGGATTGCATTAAAGGAACATACTAATAGCTGGTCTCAAGGGGGTATTTCTTTTCCAGACTTTAATTTATATACTATCTCTTCTATTGTAAAAGTTATTACTTTATTAATAGATCAGTCATATGTCACAAAATGGAAAGATTATTGGGAGCTAATTAGTATGCACTTCATGAAAATCTCCTTAACACATAAAAATATGATTGTAAATAACTCCATGTTATGGTTACTAAAGGAATTTTGTACTTCACCTATTACACCTAAACATATGGTTTGTTACCCATTAAATATTATTATTAGTTATCGTAACTATATATTCATGCACCCTAAGTATAGGGAATGGAATTTTATTGTATTCCCTATAATGTATACTCTGGGTATACTTTTGTCATCTACTTCTGAAGGAACTCATTTAGCTATAGATAATGATCTAAAGTACTGGTATCAGTTGATATCTGATAATAAAGTTAAAAATCTAGATTTCTTAAAACAAGAATTTGATCTAAGAGAAACTTGCTGGTTAGAGGTTCAGACCTTTAGACAACATCTCATTAATAAAATAGATCTAATGTCTATAACAGTTAAAGAATCTATTCCAACACTGATTGATTACTTGATATTAAATTTACAACATAAAGTTTCTGATAAAGGTAAACTTTCATACATACATAAAATTATCAGACAAGAAACTTTTTACAGTGTAGATTCATACTGGAATTATTTCACTTCTATTAATGGGGACCCACCAAATCAACAAGATAAACAATATATATTGGAATCTGCTTATAGAACTACGTCTTCCATTGTCTGGAGACTTTATACATGGAAATTTTACATAGATCTTTTTATACACCTTTGATGATGAATAAAATAAATAATAAAGATAATTTATGTAAGAGATGTAATGTAGAAATTAATGCTGACTGGGCTCATATGTTTTATGACTGTATAAAATTGAAAGAATACTGGAAGTCAATTAATGAATTTTGCAGGCTCTTTTTACAGATAATTTCATTATTTCTAAATCTCTTATATTATTCAACACACCTGTACCTCAAAGTGTTAAAAAGGTTAAGCTTCCCTTGTTATGGTCTATTCTAGCAGTGGCTAGGAAAATAATAACTAGAAATTGGATTTCAGATACACCTCCTTCGTTCAATGAATTTAAAAATGTTATGAATATAGTGTGCCATATGGAAATAAACACAATTAGGACAAGAACAAATAGAAAAACATCTTATTATATTGTATTGGATAATTTACAAAATTTGTTAAAAAAATTTTAATTTCAATAGCATGGTATTTTAGTTTAATTAGTTGATCTGATTGTAGTGGATGTCTTTGTAAATACTTTAGTTGTTTTGTTGAATATTATAATAATACCTATTTTTAATTACTTGTATAAAATTGTTATGATATTTCTCTTATATGTTAAAACAATAAACCTGTTTTGAAAAAAAAAAGAAGTTGTTTAACAAGCCGTTGTAAGTTATGAAAGTAATTTAAGAATTGCATTATTCATATGTGAAACATGTATACACTGTGTATGTGATTAAAATTAGCTGTATAGTAGTATATATGGCCTTTAAGATATTGCTGTTGCTAAGAAATATGCATGCTTCAGATCAAACCATATCAACAGAACAGACAATAACAGATGATGAACATGAAAAAAATAAAACAAACCAGACCAATGAATCAAAGAGCGAGGTCCTTGTCAAAAAGCAAACCCAACACGATTGCTGCCTTAACGTGTTTATTTAAAACAAAAACGTTTTCGCCACGGAAATCCGTGGCTTCTTCAGAGAGTAAAAACAAACAATTCAAGCCTAAGCTCCGTTTAAAAATCAAACAAGAGGAAATGACATCATCAAATTTCCTCAAGGCAACAATCAGTATTTTTAAAAACTCTTAAATATATCAACTCTAATACATATTCAAACATCACGGACATCCCTATTGCTTAATACAATACCTATAAATAGTGTGGTAAGTATAAAAATCATCATATCAAAGTAGCAAATTAAAAAGTAATAATAAAATCATAACATCTTTGTAGTATTTAACTACAGCTCGCACAAGTCAGACCAACTTTCCTAACACAAGTAAATGCAAGGTATACATATGTATGTTTTTAAACATGTGTATGTGTGAATTCCTTATAAAATACCTTTGCAAAACCTAAGGAATAAACCTAACACTTAATGAGAATGACGAAAGCTTTTTAATTTATTTATTTATTTGTTTAAAAATTGTACCTTCTTCTCATTTATATATATATATATATATTTTCTATTTTTTATTTCAAATACTACACCTACTCACTACACCTATTGAGGACCTAAAGGTCAACTATATTTTTAATGCTATTCTTCACAGACTACCTAAAATCAATCACCTAAGGTAACTTTTTAATTTCAAAACTGGGGCTATATTACAGTTACTATTTAACCCTGGATCCCTAAATGCGTCTAGGCGTAACTGCCATTCTAGCTCCCTGTTTTCTAAAATCAGTGAGAAAGGGCCTCCCCTGATCTTTATTGGTACATGGTCAATAGCCATGAATTGAAAACTGTGGCCAGGATTTATACCTATGTGCTTCGCCAGGGCGTTGTCCCACTTGCTGTTTTTTATGGCATAAAGATGTTCATATATTCGATCCCTTACACGGCGATCCGTTTTACCAATGTAAAACGCATCACAACAATTACACATAGCGATGTAGATAATAGATTTACTCTCACAATTTAACGTATAACGTATCCGGTACTTCCTGTCCCTAATCATGAATGTCTCACCTACTCTCACCTCCTGACAATACCTACAAAACCCACATTTGAACATCCCGTTTCTCTTATAAAAAGAGTTTGGGGGTATCTCTCTCTGTAGTAGTTCCTTGAGATTGTTAGATCTCTTAAAAATAAATCTTGGTTTACTACCTAATTTTTCAAGCAAGTGTGAGTTTGTAGATATAAAATGCCAATTTTTGTGTATAATGGACAGGTGATGAACATGTTACCATTATAATGAATACTTTTAAAATGTAATAAACAGGTGACATTTACCTTAGCTAAGCACTTTAAAAAAAAAAAAATGTTTTAAAAGGAAGATATTTAAAACATTATGCAATATGTTTTAATCATTTTATATGCCTGTACCCATTCAAATTCGTAATGACAGCCTAGAAACTACACAGTTCATAGCCATGTAAACTGGGTAACAACACGGATGCACCATTGTACAGACTGGACACAAGTTCTTATAGTACATTTGTCTGCAGTACATTAGAAGTGTTATTTTACATTTTTTTTATGTTAAGCATGTTTGCATAATGTGACTTATAGTGCAAACATAAGCAAATTATTAAAAAATATATTAATTTCACATAATCCATAAGGTTTTCACACATCCACAATTATTACATTGCACATTTATACATGTGATCTTACCATTTCATGGAAAGCATGTCCATATTTGTGGATCACACTACTGACACGGACATGGAGTCTACACATATGCATTACGTCTTGTTGGATTGTGCCACGTGGCTAATCTGCATGAAATTCAGCTACTTATGCCAACATTTGCAATGCACAAAAGTTTCCCTATTTGTGTGTGCTTGCACACTGCTAAACAAGGTTTACTAAATCTAAAACTGGTCGAACCCGTGTGCCCATCGCTGCACAATGCACACACGGAAAATAATTTTCTTTAGGCTTTATTGAATTTCACCTTATGTATTTCACCTCTTTTAATTAATAATGTGACACAGCAGGACTTGCATCTATCAGTCCTGTAACATGCACACTCATCATCATTAGCATCAGAAGTCATCAATAAAGGCACACACCAACTTGAAAGAGAAAGTAATTTATTGAAAATACACTCAAAACATAGGAACATATTCATATTGCTGATGAAAGAAGTAAAAAATAAGGAAACCCACAGCACCAGCATTTGCTAAGGCATTCAGCATCACCAACAGTATAAAAAATAAAGCAAATGACAGCATCAGAAATATATAGTAAGATTTCCCTATTTGTGTGTGCTTGCACACTGCTAAGAAATATGCTGGACCCCAGCCATAAACAAACTCTACAACAAAAGGAGAAAGCTACTACAAGATAGAGCAAAATCCTTAAAAGGTAAAACACCGCTGATCACTATAAGTAAAAAGCTAAGAGCTCTCATAAAATCATCCAAAGCTAATTTTGAGAAAAAAATAGCTAAGGACTCTAAAGACAACCATAAGGCATTCTTTAGCTATGTCAGAAACCTAGGAGGAAACTCCCAGATATGCTCAGAATTAGTTCAAAATGATGTGAAGATTACTGATCCTACAGACATTGCCAACATACTGGCTGACAGGTTCAGTGCAAACTTCTCCCCCCCCTAAAGGAGAGATATCTATACCAAATGATTGTAGCCCCCCAAACATCTCTAACGCCCAGGTGAGAACTGCTCTCTCCAAGGCAAAGAACACAGCATCCATGGGACCTGATGGTGTCCCCGGCTGTGTGCTCCATGAACTCAACGAGGAATTAAACCCACAGTTAGGACAGCTGTTTAATCTTAGTCTCACCTCCGGATATGTACCCAGGGAGTGGCGCACAGCGACTGTGGTCCCACTCCACAAAGGCGGTGCCTCCACCGACCCTGGAAATTACAGTCCCATTAGCTTGACAAGCCTTATCTGCAAAGCCATGGAGAGGATCATAATGGATCTCATAAATAAAGACATAGGGAACTTGCAGACTTTGGATCCAACCCAGTTTGGCTTTGTCAAAGGCAGATCATGCCTTTTAAACTTGGTTGACTTTTGAAACAGTCACCAAGGCCATTGACGAGGAAAGGCAGTCCATACAGCCTACCTAGACCTGGCGAAGGCTTTTGATACAATACCTCACTCGGGTATCATTGAAAAACTCATCAACTTAAATGTAAACCCATACATTACAAGATGGGTTGCAAACTGGCTGAGTGACAGAACCCACAGGGTCAGAGTTGCTGGTGCCATGTCAGACTCAAAGCCTGTCACAAGTGGTGTCCCACAGGGCTCAGTCCTGGGCCCACTCTTGTTTGACATCTACTTTTCTGAAGTACAAGCAAACACAGGAGGGTTATGGCTGACAAAGTTTGCAGATGACTGCAAACTGGGCGCCTTAGTTGAAAACACATCCGACACAGATATCCTTCAGAAGGGTCTCACAGAAATGGATAACTGGTGCCAGAGCCATGGCCTAAAGTTTAATGCCAAGAAATGCATAGTCATACCCTTCGGGAAAAATAAGGTTACCCCTAGCTACCATATAGGTGGCAATCCCCTGAACACAGAAGAAGTTATCAGGGACCTGGGAACCCAGGTTGACAGTAGCCTTTTATTCGACACTCATATTGCAAAAGTAGTTAGGAAGACCTTCTACATTGCCCACCTTATCATGAAGGGATTCACATCTAGATCAAGGGAAGTCATAGTCTCCCTATACTCATCACTCATCAGACCAATGATTGAGTACAATGCCCCATTCGGAATGTATCTGACCCGACACTTGCAGCAGCTGGAGAGGCCACAAAAGTTCCTCACCAAAAGGATAAAGGGTTTCAAAAATCTATCTCATGCTGCCCGACTGAAAGAACTCCAGTTATATTCAGTTGCTTACCGCTTGCTCAGAGGTGACCTATGCCTGACATACAAGGCCATGTCAAACCCAGATTTGATGAACATGCTTCATCTCAAAAAATCTAGATCCCTCAGAGCCACAAGGGCGGGAGACTTAAACCTCGACACGGTTATTAATAGGACGTGCTGGAGGGATAGATTCATCACCCAAAGACTCCCTATGCTGTGGAACAAAATCCCGGTTTATGTGAGGCAGAGCACCTCGCTGGCCTTGTTCAAGAGGAATCTTGAACAATGGATGGGAGATCGCAGATACATCCCAGGGGTTACTTCAGTGTCACTGCTCGACAGAGGCACAGCAAAATAATGGGCATAGTTTCTCCAAACTAAAGGGGTGGCGTAAGCCACAAAACTATGGGCTAGGCTTATAAATGCCCTCGGGCAGATAGCCTAGTATGAACCTATGAACCTATGAACCTATGATTGACTAAAGGGAATATAATAGAAGCAAACAATTAGTAAAATCAGTAATAAGATTTGCATGTGCATAGCTTCATTTTTGTAACTATCTGCAATTTCTCATTAATTGCATTTGAGAACCGAATGATGTCAACTTACAATTCCGTGTATTGCCTATAAGGAATTTGTCCTTAGACCAAGAAGACTCACTCTGCATTAACAGCTGATACTAAAATCCAGAATGTTATCTGGCTGTGTTGCCAAAAATGGTGCTACGTTTTGTGTTTCTGGTCAGTATTGACCAACAACACAACTGGACCATTTCTGAAAGGTATTGCAACATATGCTTAATAGATTGCATCCCTTTAGTAGTGAACTTTGAGGGGATAAATATCAGACAGATATAGTGTCACAATATTTCTTGAACCTGGTGTTGAGGTGTTGAGTTTTGCTCCATTGTGATGGTCCAGTACATAACATCTCTTGAGGAATGCATTTGAAGGACTGCCTAAGATCTTTGCTAATTTGACAATTGTTGTAAAAGAAAGAAGAAAGCATTTTGCTCTTACATTTTTCTGAGGATTAGGAGTGTTTAAATGCTCATCTATCAGAGTACAATAGTTGTAGTGGTGTCATGATCCCCGCTTATGTCTGGTGTGGCTTGTCAGCTGTCAGTCATCCACCAAAACTGCTAAAGGCCTGTCTTTAAACTACATAGCTATGGTAGAGTTTATTGTTTGTGAAATTCTCAGCATTGAGTTGTGTGTGTGTGTGTGTGTGTGTGTGTGTGTGTGTGTGTGTGTGTGTGTGTGTGTGTGTGTGTGTGTGTGTGTGTGTGTGTGTGTATGTCTGCAACCTGTTAGACAAGTCTAATAGCTAACATTGTAAGTTAATTGTGAAGTTTGTATTGGTCAAGTCCTGATCACAGAGAGAGAGAGAGAGAGAGAGCAAGCTTGCAAGTATTAGTAATATATTGACTAATATTTCACAGTCTTCTTATTGCCCCCTAGTTTGCTGAAGTAACCCAATGACCACAACAACTTGGCCCAATTGACTTAGTCTTTCCTTCTGGTGTAAGTTGACTGGCCCCCAGAGTGAACCCCCTAAGTTCCTGTTCTATGATCATCTGGATTCAGTTAGCTTATCATTTCCTCAGAACAGAATGAAATTTGTATCCAACTCCTTTCAAGGATGCCAGCTGAATTCCATTTGTTCTCTGGGTTAAGCTGACTAGTCCACTCCTCTGAGAGGTGAGAGTCAGGCTGTAGGAAGTGGGTCATCAGTCAGGTGGACATGTCCCCCCCACACACCTTGAACTTTATGATGCTACCTGATGTGTGGGAGAACAATCTTGCATCCATGAGTGTTTAATACTAGGGCATGGTTCCGTGCACAGCACCACTCATAAGCAGATGCTCAATAGGTCCACACAACATGGAAACAATGCTTAAAACTCCCACTAAATGACATCCAAATGAAAGATCAGAGCTGACCTCTTCACCTCAGGATAAGTGGACCAACAATGCTCACTTATTACCACCCTCTCAGGCCTGCTTCCCCCACTAATTGCACCTGGGTCAACTGGGACAGAAGGCTTCATCCCTTTACATCACAAGAGTGGGGATATTTCAGTCTTGAACCAGTATTCTTCCCAGTGAGGGGTGGGTACAGGAGGCAGTATTGGACTGTATGCTACACCTTTTTGAAGAAAACTTATTTAAAGTGTATTGGTCACTTTCTGAAGCAAGTGTAAGAAGTAAACCTTTGAAGTCAGGTGTAGCATCCTTTATCATCATCGTCAGCCCCCTTTTTCCCATTTTTTCTACGTGGGGTCAGGGTATCATGTTAACTGTCACCATCTTTCTTGATTCAATGCCACAATCCTGCCTTCTTCGACACTCATGCCTAACTGCTGCAGATCTTCACTCACACAATCCATCCGCCTCTTTGCTGGATGCCCTCGTTTCCTCTTACCTTCTTCCTGTCTGTCCAAATCATCTTTATCAGATTGTCTTCTACTTTTCAGCACATGTCCAAACCACTATAATCTGTTCTCTTTGATCTTTTCTGCAATTTGAGCTACTTTGGCTTCTGCTCTTATGTCCTCATTTCTTCATCTGTCCCACAGTTTGCATCCTACCATCCTTCTCAGGCACTTCATTTCCATCACTTCTAGCTTCCTCATCTGCTCTGTCTTTACTGCCCAGGATTCTTTAACATACAATAGTGCTGGTCACACCACTGTTTTATACATCTTACTTTTCAGCTTCTTTGGCATTCTTCTGTCATAGACTACCCCTGAGATTCTATGCCAGTTGGGTGCAGCTCCTCTGATTCTACCTTTGACTTTTTCATTGAGACTTTCCTTTTCCTCAACCACCCCTCCCACATACTTGAAGCTTTTTACCTGTTCCACTACCTTCCATTCTATCTCAATTCTCAGCTTCTTATGACTTCCCTATTTTGCTGTCATTACCACTGTTTTATCTGTGCTTAGTTTCATTCAATGTACCTTCAGTTTTGCATTCCACTCCCCTGTCCTTTACTGAATTTCTTGCTCAGAGTCTGCCTGTAATGTCACATCATCTGCATGCAGCAACTTTGTTGATCTGTCCTCTCTGACCTGTTTGCTAAAGTAGTCCATCACCAGTTTGAACAGTAGTGGGCTCAAACCTGAACCCTGGTGTACACCCACTCCCACTGGGAACCCCTCTGTAAGACCAAACACTGTTCTTACTTGAGCCATTCAGTCCTTGTACATAGCCTGCACTAATTCTACCAGTCTTTCTGGGACTTAAAACCACTACAGTGCAGCCCAAATCAGGTTTCTTGGACCTTGTCATATGCTGTCTCCAAGTCTAGGAATGCCCAGTTAGACTCTTTCCTCATCTCTTGCTTTTTCTCAACAAATTTTACTGCAAATATTGGGTCAGTTGTGCTGCATCCTGAACTGAATCGCAACTGCTACTCAGTGTATCCATTTATCAATCACACTTTCCAGAACATTCATGCAATATGATAGGAGTTTGGTATCTCTGTGCTGCTCACAGTTGTGGATATCCCCTTTGTTCTTATACATTGGTATGAGTATGCTTATTCTCCTGTCATCTGAGATATGTCTTTCTCTTCACCTTGTTATGAGTAACCTCAGGAGCCATTTCTCCACTATCTCACCCAGCATCTTTATCATATCTGCTGTGACCTCATTTGAGCATGCTGCTTTCCCTGACTTCATTTTCCTTTGTGCTAGCCTCACTTCTTCTAGGGTGGGTTCCTCTTCTTCTTCTCTCATCTTAAGCTGTGTCTGGGACAGTACAGCTTCTGTGGTGTTTTCTTCATTCAGAAGTTGCTGGAAATACTCCCTCCACCTGCTTTTGATGTCCTGTGGACTGGTTAGCAGGTTGCTGCTAGCATTCCTTATGATGGGTCCATGACTATCTTTTTTATCTTTCTGTCTTTGCTTTGCAGCCTGATATAGTTTCTTAGTGCCACCTATTGAGTCCCTTTCCAGAAGCTGGTTGATTGTCTTCGCTGCCCTGTTCTTTGTTATGGAAACTTATTTCATAGATTCTTTGTTAGCTAATCAGTAGTCCTTCCTAGCCTGGTAGGTATTCTCTGTTTCCCACTTTTTCCTGCCCTCCTTCTTTCTTTTGATGACTTCCTGGACTTCTGCATTCCACCACCAGCTTACCTTATGTACCTTACTTCCATACCTGGCTCGGCCACATATCTGTTCTGTAGTCCTCACACATGCGGATTTGACGTGCTGTCATTCTTCTTCAGCTCCACCTATTTCCTTCTCTTCTTGTGGTGCTAGAGCCCTAAGTCATTCCTTGAACTGCTGTGCTTTCTCTTCAGTCCAGTCACCAGCCATTGGCATCCTTACCACATTCAATATCAAATTACACAGCTTTTTGAAGGAAAATGTCTTGTTTTTTAAACATTATTTTGCTAATATAAACTAACCCTGGAATTGCTTTCTTAAAGCTGAAAATTCTTGATAATGACAGTATGAAAGAACACCTCTCTAGCTAATGTGGAGACTTTTGCATTTCATTGCTAAATGCATAAGACCTCTCATTGGTCAAAACCTTTCATTAGTACCTTTCTCCACTTTGAGTGTACATAAAGTTATTATATCCACATCTACAAGCCCACAGACCAACCCTGCCTGAAACTACCTGTGGTCAAGACCTTTCATTGGTGTCTTTCTCCACTTTGAGTGTACATAAAGTATGTACTGCTACATTCACTTGCTAACCTAAGACTGCTGCTCTGCTGTTGGCTGCACCCATTGTTGGCTGCTTCTTGCACACCTCGGACCATGCCCTGCTTCTCTATCTACCCTGTTCTCCCCCTTTTCTATCTTTGTTTATTCTTCTTCTAAGCTCACTGTCTGCTATGCCCCCTGCCCATCTCTGTTTCTCCCACCCTGGTTTGACACTCCTGCATCTGTCCGTTCGACTGTCTACCATATGTTTCTGCACTCTGTCCTGCTACCTCTTTTCCTATGGAATTACTGTGAATAACCCTTGTGAGTCCCCTTACCTCCTAGTCTGCTTCCCCTGCTCCCACTTTGCCAAACGCACCTGCAGTCTTGATTGTTTCTGTTGATCTCTCCATGTAGGTGCATATTCCACTTGCGCTATTTTATATTTGTTGCTCCTGTTGTGTAACTGAGTGACTTTTTGGTACTTGCTCTGTCTGTTTACTCGAACTGCCAATTTTTACCTCATGTCCTTCTTTCACCCTCCCCCACATGTTCTCCGACCTGCTGATACTGTTTTCATCCATCATTTTTCTTCCCCTCCTTTACCCCACAATCTTTATGATCTGCTGATACTGTATTTTTCCATCTTCTGTACCCCCCTTACATCCCTTTCTCCGTATGGTGTTGTCGTAGACAACCCATAATGCTTTGTGCATTTTAAACCATTTCCCGTGGTTCCCCTTCATCATCTTTACTCACTCTCTTTCCGTATTCTCCCTAGTGAACCTGTGGTGTGCTGCAGCCTAGTAAGGTGAGCATTTATGTTTTTTTTCCAGCAAGAGTAACATCTTAACAAGCTGGAGTTTGCTGCAACTAAATGCTCTTTAACAATGTCCTATTAGTGCTTGGAATCTGGGAATTACAGCATCTTTATAACATGTCACTAAAGACGCTATGTTACACTGGTGTATTGTTTGTGCTTACCTGGCAACCTCACTGCCAGAATTGGCACTCTCTTCTTAGTGGTATTGTCTACCTTCTTGGTCTCTAGCACAAACCCATACAGGAATTGTGCAAACAAGCAGTTTATTTTTGTCTAATTCTAGTACTACCCATGCACAATGTTCTTATTAGCCAGTTATTTTCTGGATTGGACTTGTCATTACTGTAGAGTCAATTAGTTTGCTGTTTAACAGACCTTCAAGTGTAGATATCATTAACCTTTGAAATGATATTACTGGTGTCTACTAGAATCTGTGTTATATTCAAACTGCATTCAGTCTGCTGGCTTGCCTTTGCCCTGCCCGCCATACTTTTACAATAAAACTGAGCATGGTAACTTCTTAGCTATGCATCACCCCCAATGTACTGCTATGTACATAGTTAGCTTTATACTGTGAAAGTATATGCTATATGGGCTGGAGTTTTGCTGCATTTTAATGTGTTATGTGATTATCTCATTTTATGTTGCTTATTCCCATGCTGGTGAATATAGACTGTTCATAGAGCTATTCCTGTTTATATTTTGTGCTGTTTTTTGAAACTGTTTACATTCATACTCAGCTGAATTGCTGTTACATATGCATAGCTATACTGGTCAGATTCATACCTGCTTATTATATTCTATGCTGTTTTTTTACTCTTGCAATCAGATTTAATTGTATTACTACTCTGATCTCATTGTAATAACCTATATTCTGCAATCACTGTTTTACCATCTTCTCCCTTCTCAACTTCACTCCTCATTCTCAACCTCTTTCTTCTACCCGTATCCATTCCCTTGCACTCACACTATTCCAAGGCCCTCCCTTATCTCTCCTACCTGCATTCATCTCCTTTGCACTCACAATATTCTAAGGCCATCAAATATTTTACTCATATCTCAGAGCACTGTCTGAACTAGATCTCACTTGCACTCACTGTTCCATACCCTACCCTTCTGACATACTCCCCTCCCCTTATTCACTACCATTCTACCGGCTTTTTCACTCATACTCATGTCCTCTTTTTTCCTAACACATCTCCTCTCTCTTTTCTCTTTTTCTAGGTTATTGTATCCACATCTACAAGCCCACAGACCAATCCTGCCTGAAACTACCTCCAGTCAAGACCTTTCATTGGTGCCTTTCTCCACTTTGAGTGCACATAAAGTATGTACTGCTACATTCACTTGCTAAGCTAAGACCCATACTGTTGCTCTACTATTGGCTGCACCCATTGTTGGCTGCATCTTGCACACCACTCCCTGCTTCTCTATCTACCCTGTTCTCCCCCTATTCTAATGTTATCTCTTCTACTCATCTTTCTAAGCTCACTGTCTGCTGTGCCCCCCTGCCCATCTCTGTTTCTCCCACCCTGGCTTGACCCTCCTGCATTTGTCCATTTGACTGTCTACCATCTGTTTCTGCACTCTGTCCTGCTACATCTTTTCCTATGGAATTACTGTGAATAACCCCTGTGAGTTGCCTTACCTCCTGGTTTGCCTCCCCTGCTCCCACTTTGCCAAACATACTTGCAGTCTTGATTGTTTATGTTGATCTCTCCGTGTGGGTGTAGCCGCTCTTCATTCACCCTCGCTCCACTCGGACTCACTCTGCTCCCCTAACCTACCCCCATTCCCACCCACCCCCACTTCATTTACATTTATTCTATCCTATCTCTCCCCTTCCTGTTTGATTCATTCACTTACAAACCACTTCCTGCCTCTAATCAACCACATTACTTCCTGTCTCTCAACAACTCCTCCTCCACCCATTCTACAGCTATTCTCCTCATTTACAAAAAATCAACATATATTCTTTACCATACCACTTTTTATACTTCTCTCTGTTCTACCTTCCTTTCAAACTAACCTTTCCTAAACTTACATATGCTCTCCTACCTCATGCATCACCAAAACGATTCTTACCTTTCACTCCTTTACTATCTCCCCATCTCTCTTCAATGTCTCCATAAACTGCTTTCACAAACTAACCTTAGTTCAGAACTATCCTCTTTCCTACAAATCCAAATCTAAATTATACAACCTACACTCATTGCAAACACCTCTTGCATTTTTCATCAGTAACTTATTCCTGTCTGGAGACATCCACCCTAATCCTGGCACCCCACCCCCCACCCACAGTCACATACCCATAAGCCTTCCTCTACCTCCCCTCTCCTTCTCTTGCAGACCATCCCCCATCCCCCAATCAACACACTCCATCACACAAACACCTAGCTATCTATTCCCTAAATATTCAAAGTCTCACTAACAAAATCACTGAGATACATACCTGGTTAGTCCCTACCTCTCCTCATATTCTTACTTTATCTGAAACTTGGTTAAATCCCCACATCATAAACAATGAAATACTCCTACCTGGCTATAATATCTGCCGCTGTGATAGAGTCCCCAAAAAAGGAGGTGGCATAGCCATCCTCTACTCTAATACCCTGAATCTCTCACTTATCGCCATTCCAATACCTGACTTCCAGCCAGCTGAACTAATCATCCTTAATTGCCACATTAACCCACACAAGAAATTTGCCATTGCTTCCATGTATATCCTCCCTGGTAATATTATCCCAACCCTAGAAAACATGTTGGCCTGGTTTTCCCACAACTTTCACTACAAGACCCTCATCCTTGGAGATGTCAACATCAACCCTTCCAAACTTACAACTGACTCTCCGCAAAGTAGTATCACCATACAGGGATTCCATCAACTGATTACATCCCCCACCTGCCTGCACAAAACCTCCTCTTCAAGCTTCACTATTGACTTGATCCTCACAAACTCCCCCAACCTCTACCACAGTCCAGCTACCCTACCTGACTCCTTAAGCAACCATCTTCCTATCTCCATCCTAAGACACTCTGCTCAACTACCCAAATCTCACTTTTTTAGAGATTATCGAAAACTCATTAACTTTAACATCACTCAATTTAACTCCATATTGTCTAGTATTGACTGGTCTGACCTCAGGCAGATTCCCCTTGATGATGCAGTGATTAAATGTAATATTATTTTTAGACACTCTCAATGCCGTTGCCCCCTCCAGGAGAATTAGAATTAAATCTGACTATGCTCCCTGGCTTTCTAAGGATACATGTCTCTTATGCACAAATGAGATAGTGCTTGGAAAGCCTGGGTTAAAACAAAAGAACTACCCTTGCTACAAAACTACAAACAACTGCAAAATGTCATGAAAAAACAAACCAAGAATGACAAAAAGTCCTACTACATCTCTCCCTATATCAATTGCAAATCCAACCCTCATAAATTCTGGTAGACCCTTAACAAAATCCTTTTTCCAGGTTGTCCTTCCAACCCCTCTCCCTTCCCAAATAATACTACTATTGAAACTGCTACACTCCTCAATAAACACTTCATTAATACTGTCTAAAAACTCACACTGCCTATAGTCAACACATCTACTTCCACCCCCATCTATCCCACGCAATAGAAACCTCTTCTACTTTCAACCTGTACCTACTTCCTACATTAAGTCACTTCTACTGAAGCTAAATCCTGCTCTCCCTCCACTGATAATCTCCCTCCTATCTTCCTCAAACTAGCTGCTATATCCATAGCCTATCCTGTATCCTTATTAATTAATAGATCCATTCAAGAAACTACAGTGCCTTCCATCTGGAAATCCTTCTTTACCATCCCCTTGCACAAAGGGGGGGACTTAACTGACCCATCTTACTATAGACCTATCTCCATCCTTTCACCTTTCTCTAAAATACTCGAAAAACGCATACATACACAACTTCTCAACTATCTCCTCCAAGAAAAACCTTCTTATTCCCACTCAACATAGTTTTTAGCCAAACCATAGTACAGCCACTGCCCTCCTATTCTTCTGAAACTCAGTCGCTGAAGCCCGTGACAATAACCAACTCATATCCTCTCTCTTCCTTAACCTCTCCAAAGCTTTTGACACTGTATCTCACCCCTTACTCCTATCTAAACTAGCTAATCTCAGTCTATATGATGCCTCTCTAGCCTGAGTCTATATCTTCCTGTCTTGCAGGCAACAATCTGTCAGATGGCTCTCTTCCTGCTCACCCTCCATTCCAGTTCCATGCGGTGTTCCCCAAGGTTCCATTTCAGGTCCCCTCCTGTTTAACATCTTCACTAATGAATTTCACACAGCCTGCAAACAATCCTCCCTAATTCAATACGTAGATGACTCAACTCTCATCTCCTTCTCCAGTAATATCTCTGAATGGATTCACTTCAGAATCTCAAAATACTGAAATCTCGAATTTCAGTATCTCGAGACCATGAAGTTGAAAATCCATAAAGCCAAAACTCCAGAAGTGCGAAATTTAAAATTGCGACTTCTATACAAACCATACCACACACACAGATACATACACCTCCCTACACATACACAAATACAAACACCTACCCGACACAACCCCACGCCCTCCCCTACTTAACTATACTAACTCCAAGGTTGCACTACATAGACAAACACACAGAAACACCACTACATAAGCTACATTCCTCTCGCACACACACATCACACTAACAAAACACATGGACCCATACTAAAGCCCCTACCCAAAACCCGTAAAACAAAAATACTTACTTACATCTCCAACCATCCACTCACACACCGCAACACCAGAACCACTAATTCAAAATCTCAGAACTTTGGGATTTTGAATTTCGTGCTTCTTGTGTTTTGGAATTCTGCACTTTTGCCTTTCTGGTTTCAGGCTGCTGAAATTCAAGACTTCAGTAGTTCGAGATTGTGAAGGGAACCCCTCTGAACTCAATACTCTAACCCAAAACACCTTTCTAACCATTGAAAAGTGGCTGTCCAACAATTTACTCATCCTAAATCCCCCCCAAAAAAACTATTGCTTTTTCTCCCTTGCTCACTCTCTCATCATAAATCTACCTTTGCTATCACATCCTCCAACAACACCATCATTCAACCTGAACCCCATGCAAAGCTCCTTGGTGCCATATTTAATGATGAACTTAAATTTAACTTACACATACTCCAATGTATAGAAAAAACTCACCAGAAACTTGGCTTGCTTTAGCGTAACAAAAAATGTCTAACTTCAAATGCTAGACTCTCCCTGGCTCATGCTCTTCGCATCCCCTCCTATCCCTATGCTGCCCTTGTCCTAACTAATATTCAGTCTACAACCCTGTCTAAACTCTAGCAAACATACCACAAAATAGCTGGATTTATCATCAACTCTCCTTATAACTGCCATCACTGTATTGCACTCAACCCTCTCCAATGGCTCCAACTCCCCTAACAACTCCTCCTATTTCAATTTAAAATAATACACTCCATATTATACAAACCCTCATCCTGCCCAGCTCTATCCTCCCTGGTATCCATCTATACCCCCTCTCAGACCCTCCGGACCTCTAACCAGCAACTCCTTGATATTTATCAACCAAAGAAAAATATAGGCAAATTACTATATAAATATACTGTGGCCCAAGTGTGGAATAAAATCCCTGCACACTTACATTCCATTGCCCAACCATTACTATTTAAAAAAGAACTCAAACTTCATCTGCTTAACACCAAGACCTGCCCCTGTCATAACCCCACCTAATTCCAGTACACTCCACTCTCACAACATCCAAACAAGTGTCAGTATATATATGAACTAGTCTCTCCCCATCACTAACTATCCTTCTTGGAACTTATCTTGGTCCACCAGACCTCTCACTATGGTTAACCCTACTTGGTGTATTTTGTATGTATTATATATAGATAATTGGTTGTTTTGATGAGTATGTAACTTACAATGTTTTCTTGATGTTCTATAGTTTTAATTGTACTGTCCTGGAGTGTAAAATTTTACTTGCTGTAAACTGTCTGTAACTGGAGCTTTTCTCCTCGGGTCTCCACTAAAAATGGACTCCTGGTCCAGTTGGACTAACCCAGTTAACAAATCTCAATAAATAAATAAAATAAATAAATAAAAAGGTGTTTTACTAATTTCTTAGAAAGACAAGTTGTCAACTATGTCTTGCAGTCGGAATGACTTTCTTTGAAAATCAGCACATGTGATGATGTAGTAGTGAAACCACAATGTAAGTAGGAAGCTGCTCTTCTAGAGAAGCAAGTTATTACTTACTCATAACACTTTGAAGTTGTTTGGGATCATTGACCTGTACTGTCTATGACATGATTTGAGGATGCGGTTATAGAAAAGTACTGAAGGAAAGTGAAACTGAAAAAGATTAATCGATATAATTTTTTTTTGTTTACAAACTCGCTTGTTACTTTAACGTGAGGAGTAAAACTAGAAATTAAATTAATTGTAAAACAAAGGTTCTTCAGAAAGTGACCAGTACACTTTAAGTGATCCTTTATCAAGGAAAATAATAAAATCAACCTCACTTGTGCAGTTAGCTTGTTTGCTAACTCAAAATGTTGAATACATGCATCATCAGTAAGGGACAATACATGCTTCCAGGAAACCATGTGGATCACAGGGCCACTAATAATGTCTCTAAGAGCCTTAGCAAAGCATGTTACCACATATCATGCATTACTGCTGACAAAAGCTATATCATGACTTATGTCAATATTTTATCTATTTTATTTTAGTATCTTGGCTTCTTCCTGAACATTTCTTAATTACAATTTCTCTGTTAGATTTAGACACTCAATTACTTCAGTGCTTAAGCATAAAAGATTAAATAGAGAGCTCAAATGTTTACCCTGTATTTACATACTACACATTACTAATAGCAGACTATTATTAGACTATTATAACAGATTGAGTATACAGGAATGTCATCATTCATGTATATAAGTGATACATGCAACATATACAGACCAAACCAAATATGAAGCTTTTAAATGGAATGTAAGTATTTTTCTTGCATATGTTTGCAACCTATGGTTCAAGCCAAAACAGGTCCATGTCAATCAAACCCAAAGTCTGTAGGGCAGTATCACATTCATCCACATAGGTAGTTGATCAAGCATACTTATAGAATCCCTTAACTACAAAAATAATGATAATTAGTTAACAAGCAAAAATATGTAAGCAATAGTACTGTAATTCCACTACTACTACTACTACTACTACTACTACTGCTGCTGCTGCTACTGCTACTACTACTTCTACTACTTCTACTGCTACTTCTGCTATCGCTGTGACTACTACTGGTACTTCTGCTACCGCTACTACTTCTACTACCACTATTGCTACTGTGATTGCTACCTACTATTACTGTTACTACTACAAATGGTAATACTGATACTACTACTACTGCTGTTGCTACTACTACTGTTACTACTACTACTACTACTACTACTACAAGTATGAGCAGTACAACTAATTGCACTGTTGAACTTAAGCAGATTAAAACAAACTACAATTCTACATATCATGATGAAAGCCAGAATATGACTTTGTGCATCAGACATAGGCAACCCTAAATCACAGAAATACATAAAGGGGAGGGCAGGACACAGTCATTATCACTTGCACAGGGTAGGGGTGAAGAGTTACAGAAGGGTAAGCCAAACACAAAAGATGTGTGTGTGTGTGTGTGTGTGTGTGTGTGTGTGTGTGTGTGTGTGTGTGTGTGTGTGTGTGTGTGTGCGTGTGTGCGTGTGTGCGTGTGTGCGTGTGTGCGTGTGTGTGTGTGTGTGTGTGTGTGTGTGTGTGTGTGTGTGTGTGTGTGTGTGTGTGTGTGTGTGTGTGTGTGTGTGTGTGCGCATGCATGTATCTTTGTGAGATGGCATGGGCAACATGAAGTTTAATAAGTGTGGGTCGGCAGGAAAATGCCCAGTGCATTAGTGCAAGTACCACACCCTGGCTACCCTGACAGATGTGAGCTGTGCATGGTAGAAGATTCAGTTCATCACTGCAAACCCCAATGATGTAAACTACTTCTGTCAGGAGTTGCACTGCTAGTTCCATGATCCTGGCTAAATGTCAGGGTGCTACTTGGAAAAGAATAATGTGTGCTGGATAAGATGTCATCATGATTGTGTCCATGGCTATGTGTCATACAACATCAAGGTGTGGACACCTCCTCTACTGAAATGATGCCACTACAGGTAGGGAAATAGGCTGACATCTGACAATGTTCTGTTTCATTGGCTTCATGGATGCTAACTCTCTCTCAGCAGATATTCCATAACACACACTTACAGTCCAGTGTGTCATTCATCCTTTTCAAGGAGTCACATACATGGTTCATGTAGTGTCACATATCAGAATGCATAACATGGAGAACTCTGTCTCCTCTGAAGCCATGGTAGAACTTGCCTGTGCCTCCACAGAAGCCCTGCACATACATTGGGTGGCAAATACTGACACACAAACATCAGGGGAGGCCAGAAAGCAAGTCTCCTCTGAGCATCTCTGTTAACATCCATATGTGGTACCCTCATGAAAATTAGTAGAAGATTCCAACAGCTCTGCAACTGGAGTAATCATGCTACCCTGATAAACCATAAACCAACTATGTGGTGACCTCATGAAGATTAGTAGAAGATTCCACCAGCTCTGCAACTGGAGTAATTATGCTACCCTGATAAACCAAGTCCCCCTCAACCTGTCGAGTCTTAGATGGTTCTCTGTCATGGGTATGCATAGGAATACTGACTGTATCCCGACTTTGGGGAGGGGATGTGGGGGGCGCATCTTCTGTGTCAGAGATACCTTGTGCAACCCTAGACTGTGCCTATTCATTACTGCCATCATCATCACAGGCTACTGATCCTCTAATATCAGGCTGTATTGTACTTGTGCTTGTGATAGTCTCACCTCTGAGCACTCCAAGAAAACAAAAAAACAGAAGAAACACAAATAAATGATCATGATATGCTACCTAAATCAGAATAAAGCAATGCTCTCCCATAGCATTCACATCATTAACCATCTGTGCCAGACATGGTCATGGAAGGGCTTGGCAGCCG
This sequence comes from Protopterus annectens, assembly GCF_019279795.1. Lineage (NCBI taxonomy): Eukaryota > Metazoa > Chordata > Ceratodontiformes > Protopteridae > Protopterus > Protopterus annectens. The sequence goes on along the minus strand of NC_056745.1, from coordinate 590,292,535 downwards.
AGTGAAGATCTAAGATCCATAATCCATGGAGAGGAAAGGCTATACAATTACCAAATTCTCAGCATCTGAGAATGTGGGTTTTCATGGGACTGACACAGTCTTTGTTAGTTTAGGTGCCTTATCCTTGCAGTGAAGTAAACAAATATATATCACACATAACACACAGCAGTAGACAATAGGGACTGTGTGGTTATAAGCTGATCTAATACTGAGCAGAAAATAATTCATTATGCAGGCATCACCATTTAAGATGTTAATAATATATCTGAATGAGTAGGTCTTAGAAATGCCTCTACAATACTTCATATTCCCACCCCTCACCAATAGTATTAATACAACTAGATATAGAACAGATTAGCAGTGAGCAGATCATTATTGTAACTTTAACCTAAATAAGCTTTACAAGTCAGAAATGTTTCCACATTCTCAGAATGTTACCAGAGACCAATATCAAATAGAAGTAAATGAGTACTGCAGTAACAACTCTTATAATGTTCATTACAAACAACATTGCAAAGTGTATACGGCACTTATTTTGCAAATAAAAACATTCTAAATAAATCTGTAAGCAATAGCTAAATTGACAGATTTCTCCAATACTTATCATAAATGCAAAATTTCTAACAGTCAGCAACACTAGTTTTATTTAGTAGCACTTGGGAAGTTCCATAGACTCCAGTGTTTATATAGTACAGGCACGCTGAATATAAAACTCATGTGTCAGCTCATTATCATCCTTGAATCGGTAAATTCACTCAAGGTGCTGGGTAGGTAAGCATGGTGCTAAAATCTATATGATGCCATGTACATGCCTGAAAAGTGCAAAAGCAAGCATTCAGAACTTTTGCTAGGCAATGCCTTGCTACTGTGACTCATTAGCGGTTGTGCACATTTTATTACTTATTTAACACTCCTGCTAATGGCAAGTACACTTGCAGAGGGTGTGTCGGAGAGAATAGGCTTAATGACAAGGTTACACAATTTAGTAAACTATTGCAAGAAGATAAATGTGTCTGTGAGGGCAAAGTGGCTGTAAGTCATAATAAATGTATACAATGCAGACACACAGAAACAAGTCAAACTCACTGCAAAATGTAATAAATTCAGCGAACAAAAGGATCACAAAGGAGTAATGCAGATAAACAAAGGAAATAACAGAAGTTTGTCTTACAGGCATTTGTTTGCAGTTTCACATGTTTCACTATCATAACTTCTACAAGGATCACAATCAAGCCCTCTATTGTGAAAGGACAAATGACACGTGTGTGATAGCATTGGTGTGTTGCTCTCTAAGTGCAACATGTCAGAAGTACAAAGCTCACTTCATCTGCTCCTCTTTCTATTCATTATAATATCAATACTGAGGCAGCAAACACTGTTAATTATGTCAGTCCCCAGGATTTACTAATCTTTCATGCAGGACTAGCTTAGTCCTGCACGGAAGCGGCCGTTTAGGGGCAGGATGGCAGCGCACCATGCATACTAATGAAGGTGTGTTGCCTGAGCTCCTAATCTTACACGGGGAATGTAAGAGTGCAGGGGGCATGTCTGAGAGCAGAGCTTTCAGAATATACATGCCCCTGCAATGAAGAACAGCAGAAAGGCCAAAGGAATGAGCGAGACCACTCATAGGTGTCCACATATCCCAGTAACATCCTCCCACATGTACAACAGCAATAGTAAATACAAATCAAATAAACAAACATTTTTGTTTATTATACATCTGATTAAAGCTAACCGTAGGTGCGTGGGTTTGCCCATCGCTTAGCTACGGCTAATGCAGCTTAATTGGCTGCAGAGGATAACAAGGAAGATATATGCAAATGAAGCAGTATAGCAATAGTGTAATGGGCAGAGCATGCGCCTTACGAGCATCCATTTCCGGTCTGAGTCCCACTGCAGCACATTCCATTTTCCATGGCAAATCACATTATGACCAATATTTTAGTTGCATAACCTACTAAATAACATATATTTGTGAACATTAAATGCAGATGTGAGGTGTCAGTGTCGTAATGTTGCAAAGTCCACAGATAAGCACATGTGCCCTATACAGCATATGTACACAGGAATCATGGATACAAATGGAAGGCAAAATGTGTAATCAAAGACAACTCCATACATCTTCTAAATCTCCCACCTTCCCAAGAACCATTAGATATTACTGTCTAAATCAGTGCAATTGTAAGTGGGAGTAAGCACTAGTAAGCAAGTGTAAGCCCAATAAGCAGTAGTAAGCATATTTAAGCACTAGTAAGCGAGTTTAAGTCCATTTGCACAGGGGTAAGCATTACACACACAGGTTAAGCAATATTGGAGCTAATTCTGTAAGCATATTTAACCAGATGTTACCATTGCATACCCTCACGCAAACCCGCTTACAACTGCTCAACAATGCCTTAATCACTCTGTATCCAATGGCCCGTGTACTACCCAACAACAAAATAAACAGCCTTCCAGGTCTTGAACCCAGGATCCTATACACTATAGTCACAGTAGTTAACCACCAAGCCATCAAAGCAGTACAGAAGAAGGTACCAGCAAACAAGTCCTCACTATAGTAAAATCAAACTGAACCTGAGAAAGGAATCAGTATACAGTCATATGTTCTATAACCCACTGCATAACATAAATATGTGAACTGGAGAACAGCATTAAGCCCACATGTGAGGTGTAATTGTAATAGAGTGTTGAAGTCCCCAATAAAACACAAGTACTCCATACAGTGTACGTACATATGAATCATGGATACCAGGTATATATAAATATATATATATATATATATATATATATATATATATATATATATATATAACATGTAATGAATACTAAATCGATGCTAAAAAGAAAATATAATGCAAAGTCTAATGTAAACAATGCTAAGCATTGCACAGGCCAGCTTAGGAGGTGTAAGCAATGTGTAGGCCAGCTAACTCAATGTGCCCAGTGGTATACCCCTTTAAGCAATGCCAACCTTAGGTAAACAGGTTTGCCCATAACCTAGCCTTTTCAAAACTGGCCAATCATGAAAAGTGCGGGAAATCTGCCCTACTTAAACCCAACAGGGAGGAATACATCTCATAACTGGTTGTAGCTTCCCCTTGCAGGCACAATGGCAGAAAGGGGAGAAGGTTTGCGCTTCCGGGCGCAGCGCTGGTGCATCCAGGAGTCCAGAGTCATGGCAGGACTCCTTGTCAAAGACCATGAGAAGAGACTGCTGCAGGGCCAGTACCAGGGTTCCCAATATAAAACGGAAGCCTGGGACCATCTTGCCCATGACCTCACCAGTGCCACTGGTGAGCAGGTCAGGCATCACTATGCCAAACTGAAGCAGCATAAGGGGAACCTCGTGGAGCAGTGGATCCAAGAGGCTAGAATGGCAGGAGCTGTCCCAACTGTGTGTAAGAATCACTCCACTATCTGTGTAATAATTGACAGCTCATGTATATCAAGGATAGGTATAGCTAAATATTCATTTTATGCCCTCCACAGCTGCAAGTGAGTGGGCCATGAACCAGGAAGCCCATGGAAGTTGCCTGGAGAGGTTTCGACATGAGGCAGGTCAGTAATACTCTTGCATGTACTGTCATAGGAAATAAGTCTAAAGGTATTAGTAAATTAATTGCCTGTATAAAACCTGTATTGTTTAAGGCAAGTACTGCATATACCGCAGAATATGGCAGGAGGAGTCTCATATAGTTTGTATGTAAATAAAAGCATAATAGCCTGACAATAAAGGTCTAACTGCTGGACTGCATGTGTATACTCTGGTATCATATGGTAATGTAAATTTTGCAATCACGTAATAGTACTGTTGTATTAAGCACTGTTACCCATACTGTGCACAATAAATAGAATGTATAGGAATGCCTGTATATGACTGGTGTAATCCCTAGAGGCCATTTAATACAACTGAGAGGCACACAGACAGAAAACAGTGAAAAGACAGACAACAAAATCCTAATAGCACATGCAACTGAGAAGTGAACTGTCATATTTTTAGCACAGACAGCCATGGTTCAAATCCTGGCAGTGGTAGTAGTCTGCATACAGAATCATATCCCACAACTGTACAGATATGTCCAGAATGTCCAGTAAAGTGGCCCATATCTATTGCCTGTCAACCTGTCTGGGAAATCAGTGGGATGATCCCAGACGTATAGGCAGCAAACAGGAAATACAACTGATTGACACACATCTATGAGAACAAAGCTGGCACACTAGCAACTCCCCAAAACCTTATGAGAGTAAGAAGCCACCACCGTGGTGTCAAGCTGTGGCCAGAGTGTGTACAGTAACAGAGTGAGATGTATGTGCATAATAGTAATGTGGAATCTGGTACTGTGTGTGGCAACATTCAGGTAGTGCTAACAGACATCTCTCCCACAGATCTTGCAGATACCAACACTGTGCCCAGAAATACAAGAATGATACCCTGTACTGGTACTGTTTACTTTAGTATTGTATGGCATTATGACTGATGCATTTGCTCTGAATAATAAGGTATTACTCATCACTGTTGCCCACACTGTCCTAAAAATTATAACTGTCAAGGAAATCCTGTATAAGAGTATTGTAATACAAGGTCAGAATGCAAAACCACAGGAGAATTGTAAGACAGAAAGCAGATAGGAGATATACAGCAATATCTATATAGGACACACAAATCTGATGGGCAGTGTTTAATTTGTAGCAGACACAGCCATGGTCTGAATCCTAGGAGTGGACGTAGGCTGCATACAGAATCATACCCCACAACTGTACAGATAAGACCAGAATGTCCAGTATATGGGCCCATATCCGCTGCCTATCACCCTGTCCCCCTGGGAATTCTGTGGGATGATCCCAGATGTTTAGGCAGCAAACAGGGAATACAACTGATTATCACACATCTATGAGAACAAACCTGTCACTCTAGCAACTCCCAAAACTGTTATGAGAGTAATAAGCCAAGTATGTCCTATCTACACCCCAATGTTGTCAAGCTGTGACCAGAGTGTGTACAGTAACAGAGTGAGATGTATGTGCATAATACTAATGTGTAATCTGGTACTTTGTGTGGCAACATTCAGGTAATGCTAACAAACATTGCTCCCACAGGTACATCGGATATGAACACTGTGCCGAGAAATAAAAAGCTTGATACACTGTACTGGTACTGTTTACTCTGGTATTGTATGGAATTGTGAGTTTTGCAGTTGTTCTGAATAATAAGGTATCACTGATCACTGTCGCCCACACTGTGCTACATAATATAACTGTGTAGCAAAGCCTAAATAAGAGTGTGGTAAGTCACTAAAGGTTGAAGAAGGCAATAGTCTCGATATGTCCCTGTTCACCTGCATGTGGTCAAGACATGGCCAGAGTCTGTGCAGAAAGAGATGAACAGCTATGTGCACAACATCAACCTGGAATCCGGGAGTATGTGCAGAAACAGCTAGCTAGCGTTAAACATTTCCCCCACAGATATACCAGGTAAGAGGTGTATACTGTAGGTAAAACCAGTTAAAGTATAAAGATGACGACAGCCATATCACTGTCCAAACTAAGGCTATAGGATAATGTAGTAATACTTTTAAGGTACAGATAACAGCACTGACTAAGAAAGTAATGTGGACTACAGGAATATCCTAGTTGTTAATTGACATCTTTCTCTCCCCCCACCATATCTCCAACAATAAACTACATACCCACCTCAACTGGTATGTAATGACTTCACTGTTCTGTTGGGACATATATCCTATTGGTTGATAATTATTTAAATCTGTTTCCATGCATGTGCTATATTGAAATACTCCAACATTGGTGGCATGGTGCCATCAATGTACCTGCATGCTGTTGTTATTGCCACTGTGGTCCCATATATGCATGTGTTCCATTTGCTATACAACTGTTCAATATCTGGTGTCTGGGTTAATGGGAATATTTATGCATGCTGTTATACCTAACCCTGGAATGTGTTGACTATTACTAATGCATGTGTTCCGTTTGCTATGCAACTGTTCCGTATCTGGTGTCTGGGTTAATGAGAATATCTATGCATGCTGTTATACCTAACCCCTAACTCACATATGTTGATACACCATAAACACCATAGCACATGTGGGAATGTGGGTCCCAGTGGACCCACCTCTCCCACCTCAGATGGCCGTGGCACCGGGAACCAGCATGTCTGGGGCCCAACCTGGGACCTCCTCATCCATTGGTCCTGCACCACCTTTGGTGGAACTGCCTCAGGGGACGGGGCTTGCCCTACCGGGAGTGGGCACGGACAGGAACCTGTCACCCATCTCCAGGTCTGGGTCGTGGTGTGTAGAGAGCTCCATCAGCAGTACAAAGATCTTTTATGCAAGCTCGAGGGCCGCATGTCACTACTAGAGGGTCGGCCTGGCTCTCCGACTCAGCCCCCAGCACAGCCATCTTCAGGGCTGTGAAGGTACAGTGGTGACTGCCCATGGGTGGAAATCTCAGTCCCAATTTTTCCACTAGGGGGCTCATGGGCTTCCGATTTCACAACACCCCTCCCCATCAAGGTGTTTACCCCCCACATGTGTCATATACCACCCCTGTATGCAGCTTGTTTGTCTTGTCTGTTAACCTACCCAACCTACCTCCCCAAATATACCTACTATCCCTCCCCAACATCCCACTCTCACCTGAAAAAAAAATAAGGGCAATATGTTCCCAAAAAAATATCACCCCATACATAGCTGTCCATTTTGCACACATGTCCACTGGACACATGTAATCTGGTATAATTGGCATCACAACATATTAATGTTGTCCTCACACCTCTCTCAGGGGTTTGAGTGTCCAAATATACCTCCAAAGTCAGTGTATATGCACAGCTGTTGCTGTAGAAGAAATGGGCAGCTATGGACCTTCCCTACACCCTCCTGCACATATCTAGCTATTTACCCTACTGTCTTTCCCTTTTTGTGCCCCTTTTTCACCACTTTCCTATCAAGCCTGTTTTCTTTTCTTTTAAAGAAATTAGCGCGACAGTAAGCGGAAGTAAGCACTTTTAAGCAGCAGAAGACAGGTTTAAGCTTGTTTGTGCTGGGGTAAGCAATGCCTACACACGTTAAGCAATTTAGAAGCTGAGTATAAGAAACTGTAACCGGAAGTTAGCAGTTCTTGCCTCTGCGCAAACCCATGCAAACCCACTTACAACTGCTTAAAAGTGCATTAATCACTCTGTATCCAATGGCCCTTCTTCTGACCAGCAACAAAATAAACAGCCTCTGCAAGGTTCAAACCCAGGACCCTGCACACAATAGCCATAGCGATTTACCACTAAACCATGTCAGACATACAAAGCCCTGATGTTTTCACAAACATATCATCCAGCCCAGTCATTAAACAGTAGAGGAAATGTATTTAAACATGTAGATGTGTGTGTGTGTGTGTGTGTGTGTGTGTGTGTGTGTGTGTGTGTGTGTGTGTGTCTGTGTGTGTGTGTGTGTGTACATATATTAATATCTAAATAGATATATACATATCTATATATGTATGTATATATATATATATATCTATATATATATTTATATATATATGTATATATATATATATATATATACACACACACACACACACACACACACACACACACACACACACACACATACATCTATAGATATAGATATATAGATACATATAGATATATATCTATATATATATATATATATATATATATATATATATACATATATATATATATATATATATATATATATATATATATATATATATATATATATATATATATATATATATATATATATATATATAGGTATATACAGATATACATCTGTAGATAAAAATGGGAACATAATAAAAACATATATGTCCATTTGCACCGTTAATGGGGTTGAGAGGCAACAAACAACATACATCTTGTACAAATAGGTATCCCCACCACAGCCAAACATGTCTGCCCTGCAATACACTACCAACTGTTGCATATCCCATAACCAGGACCTGACATGACATGGGCACAAGATGTTAACAGTACTCCATCCCACCTGTATGATGTCAGGCTGGTATCAGTAACATACAGTCTGGCTCCCATAAAGAATGTACAATGTGGAAGCAATCAAGATCCCTAGGATACATATACACAGACACATATATGTATATATATATATATATATATATATATATATATATATATATATATATACACATATATATATATATATATATATATATATATATATATATATATATATATATGTAACTACACATACACACACACAGAGATATGTATAGGAAGATACATATGTAGAAGGTGCACACAATATGGAACAACCGCAATGCCTACAGTTACCACCTTACCAAGTGGACACCGTATGAACCACCCATACAAATGACAATCATTGCCTGCAACATATACCCACAGAGAGGTAAAAGAATATAATACAACACACAGGTTTGCATACATGGGAAAGCTTTATTTGTGCACTATTACAGTTGTATATGCCATGTCATATAGCTGTTTAGACACTGACATCCATATAAACATAGTAATGCAACTGTGAAACAGTTATACTAATATAGTATTATGGAAAGGTTTACATATGTTGCTGTCCAGGCTAAGGCCTTCAAGTAGTACAATAGTAAAGACAGACTGGGCTGCAGGATACAAAACAATCAACAGTAAGTAATGCAGATGTATAGTCCAGCAGCCTCTATCTACACTTTGTACACAATCCCTAGGGGGTAAAGATCTCAGTTGACACAATGGTATATATCTGTTACATAACAAGGCATAACTGACACCATCACACTCACACTGACAAACAGAACAGTCTGTATGGCAGGAGGCAGTAGGCCTGCATTTACCCAAGATGAATTGTATGGTAATGTACATCCAGATACCTTAAGGCAGCTTACCGCTGATACCCCCATATCTTGTAACAGCCTAGGTTAGTTATGGTGCAAACCTCCTAGACTCAAAAATACAGGGCCATATACTACTGTTACATACACTGGACTCTGGAGTGCATAAGAGTGCACATGTATTGTGTAGGTGAAGCCCACACATATATGGTCCCAATCCCACAGTATGTGTGGGGGATACAACAGCAGTGGACTGATTGCAGGAATGGCAGCATGACATACTCACAGCCCACTACAAAACAACCCCTGACAGCATATCATATGTGCAGAGCCTGGTATGTAGGTGGAGGATAGAGGCTAGAACACAGGCCTATATGTGTAAAACTGTTGTCATACACTAAGTGAGTCACTGGTGTTACAGGATAGTCTGCAACATACCCTTAGTCAGGAATATGAAGTTAGAAACAGAAATGGATCTAGCCGTGTACTGATAGCACTCAACACACACACTGATAGTGATATATTGGTCACAAGACCTGTGTGGTGGACAGACAAAACATAATAGGCACATCTCTGGCCATCAAGAGGATATGCCCACAGTTGAGAGCTATGCAGACAGACTGCATTCCAAGTTAAACTAGTATGTACACACAAACCCTGTAACACCAGTGCTATACAATGCATACAACACTACTCACACTCTGTCTGTAGTTGTGGAACCTCCTACAAATATGTAGCTGGCCTGAGTGTGCAGGTTCTCCTGTAAGAGGTATTGCTACCTTTTGTCTGTAACACTGATGCCCACACACAGGAAGGATGTCCATCATACAGGAAAGGTAAAGGGACCACACCCACATTATGTAGGGATTTATAGTAGTTAGCTGCCACGACAGTGGTAATTGGAAGTACTACACAGCATGCTGCATGCAGGGAGCAAGTGCAGGACACTGATTGGTGCATAGACCATCACCTGATCATGTGCATCACCTACAAATTCCATGCTGCAACCTATGCAAAGCAGCTCATTCCATCTACTGGAGAGAGACTGAGAGTGAGAGAGAAAGAGAGAGTGAGAGTGCGTATAAGGAAAAATACTAAGCACTCTAGAAGAGTCTGCAGTTCCAGAACAGGTATGTGAAGTATATATGTATGTAATTGCCTGCCATACGTGGTCCATAATAATGACATAGATGATGTGGAATGCTTTATATGTGTCTTCAGGTGTTGTTGTTGTAATAATGTTCAGCTGAACAACTGCTAAGGACAATAGAGTCCGTCTTTGTGGGTAGTGGGCCATACCCCACAACCGTGCAGAGCAGCACTGACTGATAAGATGTAAGCCATTATATTGTGTGTTGTGTAATGGGAAGTATGTATATTACGTGGCCAATAGCTGGTGGTGGAAGTAATGCCATTATGATGGACACGTGGGATCCCGTGCAGGATACTCAGGTTAATCTGTATTGTAGCATGCAGAAATGCCATAAGTGTGTAATAGGGTTTGCAATCTGGCCCTACATATACCCCCCTAATGTCAGGCTGTGTCCATATGTGGTACCTGTCTGTGTTGTAACAAGGCAGAACAGTGCAGCTGTGCAGGAAGGTGTTGTGTGATTGTGGATCTGATGTCTGAATGTACCCCACATATAGGTATGCATATGTTACATATGTACACATATATAATATAAAAACTATATAAATATATATATATATATATATATATATATATATATATATATATATATATATATATACATGTATGTCCACAAATATACAGATACCCATGTGTAGATATATATATGAGCACATATATACATCACATATATCATCACATATATCAACACATATATATATATATATATATATATATATATATATATATATATATATATACTTATATGCACATGTCTACATATATACAAACACACACGCAAACATATATGTATGTAAATACATGTCCCCTATATTACTAGCACAGTGCTGCATGCTATGTATGAGGAAACAGCACACATAGCAGTACATGCAGATATCTACAGTTGCCAGTGTGTGCAACATGGACGTGTATGTTACATGTGACCCCCTTGTTGGGACCACATTGCCCTTATCTGTGAATTATGGAATGGGAATATGGGGAAGTATAGCAGGTATAGTTGTGGAGATGGTCAGGGTTGGTAGGTATAGAGGACAGCCTACATGGATGGCATGTGACACATGTGGTGGGTAAACACCCTGGATGGTGTGTGTGGTCTGTGATATGGACACCCCATGGGCCCCAATATAGACACAATGGGGACAAGCCTCCCACCCACTGTTACTCACAACAGCAGTCCATGTCCTGAAGGTGCTTAGCCTTGAGGCTGAGCAGGAGGAGCATGTTGGACCTGTGAATGTGTACTGGGTGCCTCAGAGAGATGTAACATATCCCACATGTGTCTGTGGAGGCCTTTATGGAACAGACCCTGGATCTGACTGCAGATGACAGGAACATGTCTGTGTGTGCCCCCAGGGGGACAACATCCCCTGCGTTGGTTCCACCTGATGGTGTTGCTGGACCAGTACATGAGGAGGCCCCAGGGTTGGACACACATGTGATGTGGCCGGGTAACATGGGCAGATGAGCTTGGAGAGGTGGTTCTGCTGGCCAATAGTACATATACATGCTATTGCATCACTTTTATAGAACATATGTTAGTAGTAATAGTCTACACAATCCCAGAACATGTCCAACAGCATGCATAGATGACCACAATAACACAGTATGTCAGATGCGCAGTACACACATAGCTGGCATACCACAGCCATATATGGAACCATTGTGGCCCTGACAATGGCATACAGGTAACAGGCCAGTAATGATAGTGTTCACACAGGGAACATGGCTACAAACACATTGCACAAAGCATGATACAGTACAACATCTGCCCCAAAGGTAGGTATGCTGTAGCCATAACTATTAAGATGTGTGTACAGTTTGTTGTCGCTGATATGGTGGGGGGGGTGACAGTGATGCGTATTAAGAACTGTGGTAACCTTGTTGCATGACCTGCTCACACCTGTGTCCATCTTTATGTCTTTCGGGCACGATGTCTCATGCAAGGCTGCCAATCTACTCAGCAGCAAAAAATTACATCCTGCTGGATAGACTAATTCATCACTATGCAACCTTGTTTGGCCGGGCTGCCCATGATCAGCAGGAACAGACCACCCTGTGGAATGACCTAGTCCACAGGGTCATTAATGTCGGACTGCAGAACCACAGTTATGACCAGGTCCAGCATCATTTTTCTGACCTGCTTTGCAATACCAGTCGGCATGCAGCTGCAATCTGGGGGGATCACCTCGCCATGGGGGGGCATGCCATCCATCCCCCTTGACACATGTGGAGGAGCTCCTGGCCAGCTTTGTGGCACCTGTCCGTCCAGCAACACACCAACTGCCAGACACCATGTGGAGGTGGGTGCCACCCACACACCAGCTGAGGAGAGTACAGGTAAGGCCACAGGGCACATCTGTAGACCACTGTTGTGTATACATCTGCATTGGTACAGGCAGATTATGCATATCTGACATGTCATAGATATATTTTGTTGCTGCATAGTAGTGATAAACAGATGTCTATATGTGGTAGTATTGTGGAAATGTACTGTTGATGTATTGTAATACTGCACCCACCCTGTAGCACTACCACAGTTGTAGCCACTGACTTTGCATCTCTCATCCTCTTATGTAGGTCTCTCCGGGATACCACCAAGGCAGCAGCCTGTAGCTGGAGAGTATGGTTCATGTAGATGCTTGCCAATACACCGGGCATGTAATGACTATGGTATATGCCAAGCACACATCTAACACACCTACCCAGAATGCATGCTGTACATGTGCACGTATTGTTGCTGTGAAATGCATGGCATCACAGGGGTGACGCTGATGGGGGATTGGAAGGGTATGTCAGACACCTGCATGATAACTAACATCTTGTCATTGTGGAATGTGTCCACAGGGCGTAACATAATGATGGGGGACATGGTCTACAGTAGGGACATGTTTGGAACATCACCCATATACAGTGCAAAACCAGTGTATATACCTGTAGGACAATGGAAACTGCTGCAGAGATACACTATGGTATAAGGCATTACAGTGGTCCACATATCAGCTGGTACTAGGCTGTAACATGTGGTGTTCAGTGTGTGGGACACTGCAAAGTGACACACATGTGTAGGGCTTACTTGTCATGCATCTGCAAATAGGCTGAAGAAGGGGGAGGGGTGTCAGCATGACACACCAATGCACTGCTGCAGGGATCCTAAGAATGCTAAGAATGGCTGTATCTGCACATAGTCAGGTTCAGGACCTGTGGCAGCGGTAACCCTACCCCCACAGCAATAGTGACAGCAGTGTGTGAACACCAAGGGATGTGCACATGAGTAGACCTTGCAATCATGCAGAATAGGGGGACATGTGTAGGGCAGACTGAACATACACTGGCAAATGCAGATGGCCCATGCTGGTATACCCCTGCCAGGAGTAGTGACTGCTGTAGTACACACAACAAGAACAACCGTCATGATAAGGTTGTGCACACATATGCCCACATGGTGTGTATGCATCATGGTCAACATCCACACATCTAACACATTCCGTAGACACTGCATGTAACAGTACAGCACATATGTCACATATCGGGCTCATGTACTGCTACGATATGTGGTGGTGTGGTCCCATGGCAATCAAGGATGGGTACGTCATAACAATGAGGGTGTGTACACCCTCCATAGCCATGGTATGCTCTGATGGTTGTCAGTGTAAGAGTATTGGTTGGTCATACATGGTCTGCTGATGTTGAGAGCTGTGCATCAGACATCAGACATTCACAAATGACATCTGTCCACATATCATACCAGGTATGTTTTGCTGGAAAACATAGGGGCTGTGAGCATTAAAGCTGACATAACTGACACAGTAGTACACATTCAGAAATGGGCTGTACACCTGTGAGGCGTGGTGCACAGTACATGGCAGGGTGCAGAACATGTGCACAGAAATACCGTGTTCCTGGGCACAGTGGTATCCAGGGGATGAGGCTTCACCTAGTGACACAGCACATGCATCACACACATGTATATTGTTGCTAGCATGGATTGACTATTGCTGCACTGCATGCTGTCGGGTACCATATGTTATGCATGTTGACAGAGGGTTAATAGGAGGACTGTGTGTACTATCATTGTGCAACCTCACCTGTATGTGTGTGTGTGCATCCTGGTGGGTAGTTAGTCTGTAGGGTCACTTTGGTGAAGTGGAGGGAGGTTGATGCATGTAGGATGCTTTTGTGCATGTGTGTGTGTGTGTTTTTGTGACTGGCCATGTATGCACATGTGTGATTGTGGGGTGTTCATATAGCAGTACCTTCCTCTGGGATCATGCAGTACATGTATATTGACTGCCACATTACACACCAGGAATACTTGTCATGTGTGTGATCACAGGACAGTTGATAGTGTAATATGTTCTGTAGAATGAAACAGGCATCGAGAGGGAAGGTCGACACCAGGTACACCCTTAATATCACATTCAGCAGAGAGGTCACCTACAACCCATGTATGCAGCACTACAGATGCATTAGGGAAGTACTAGTCAACACCAGGGAGTGTATCCAGACATTACATCTGTCACATGATAGGCTGAATGAGCAGCATATCTGGTATGTACTGAGCATTACATACACATGACACACCAGCGCATGATATTATGGATAGAACATAGTAGCCCACACATATAGGGGCCAAGCTCATGATGTCCAGACATACACAGGGTTAAAACCGAATGACAACAGTGAGACCATCTAAAACCACTACACAGAGGTCAGACAGGTAATGTAGTAACAAGTCTTGTATTGTGACCGCTTGTGTAGGCATTTAGAGGACTGATATGTTAATGAATGGTATCAATGTGTGTATGTTAACAAGTGTGATGCAGGATGGGGTACCACATGGACATATATGTGGGACTGTCTGTAATGCCATGGACAGGTAGGTATTACGGAAGTGTGTGTGTGTGTGTGTGTGTGTGTGTGTGTGTGTGTGTGTGTGTGTGTGTGTGTTTGTGTGTGTGTGTGTGTATGTGTGTGTACTGTTAGGCAATGCTGTACAGGTTTTAAAGTACGTTTCTTTTCCTCCACAGGTGGTGAGGTGGGTCAGGGTTCCTCCTGCATGCAATCTGATGTTGGTGTCCATACAGACACCAAAGATGATGACAGTACTATTGAGGCACAGGTGGGGTTGTCAGGCGCCAACACTGCACCATCATTTGGCATCCTTCTTTTAGTCGCCCCAACCCCAGACACAGTTTCAGTGCCTATACATACCCCATCAACAGTGGCTATAGCAGAGGGACAGCTGCAGTTTGGTGGCAGTGCACAGGAAACTGTGGTAACCATGCCTACTTGTTCCAGTTGCAGCAGGCATAGCCAGATGTCTGGCAGAGCACCACATAGGCAGATGTCCCAGGGTGCTCGTGGTAGGGCCAGTGGACATCATGCTCCTGGCAGAGGTGACATAGCTGGTACCAGCAGGCACATGTTTCAGGCTGTCATGATGGTGCAGTAATGTATGGAACATTACACCAGACAGGGCCTGAGGCTGCAGAGGGCTGCTCTCACATCTGTAAGCGACAACATCTGTAAACTGTCTGGTGCCATATGTGCTTATACCTAGCTCATGGATAGATGGCAAGGTGATATGACGGCCCTCATCGGCCGTGGTGTGTCCATGCTTGAATGTGTGGTGGGGTTGCGCTGACGGCCACGTGGACGTAGGCCAGCAACGCCAACAGCTGGCAGTCAATGTGGACATGCTAGGACACCAAGGGTCTCCCGTAGTGGCAGTACCATCCCTGGCAGTGCAAGGGGGTGCCATGCACACCACACTGCAGCAGGCCACATGCACGTGGTCCTGGCCAGTACCAGGAGGGGCCTGGTACCAGTGAATATTTGTTATCAGCAGGTGAGTGTAGCACATCAAGGCCTGTACCTGGACATACCCATGGACCTCTGGCAGGCACAGTCCATGTGTCCATGGCCAGAGGCAGTGAACAGCACACCCTGCCAGGTATGGTCTGCAGCTGTCCATAAACACCTGTGTAGGGCAGCCACATGACAGAACTGTGTGCATGCATACCCACACACTATACAAACACACCTAGGGCAACCCCATACCTACACACACCACAGCACCACACCCCAGCTCTCCACAGTACACTCCTCACCCACACACAGTGTCAAATGTATGGCCTACCCTCGGCCTCTGGCAAACCAACATCACACCCTGTGTGTATGATGATACCTGTGCCACATCCATGTCATCCATACCATCAATGCAGGGACAGGCTAATATGGTGCTGATGCACACTGTGACTGTACTACAGTGTACCACAGTACTGCAGTGTAACATGTTGTAAGGAGTGAAGTGTAATGCATATATAGCAGGTAGTGTAGCCATCCAGCAATGATGTATTATAGCTGTTAGTAACACTGGTTGATTGTGGTCCCTATAGTGTTATCCATTTGTGTTTTAGGTGTACATGTGTCAGCACGAGGATGGTCTGCAGTCATATTCCACAATGGAGTATGGCACTGTGGTGATGCCATGGCTGTGACATATCTGGAGTACAGTTGAACACATGTCACAAGTTACTATGCAAACCCGCTTAAAGCTGCTCAAATCTGCCTTAACCACTCTGTATCCAACAGCCCTTGTTTTGCCCAGCAACAAAATGAACAGCCCTTGCAGGTCTTGAACCAATGACCATGTACATTACAGTCACAACACTTAACTACTACGCCATGATCACTGTGAAGAGAACAGCTGTTTTACCAATATAGCTGTAAATACACACATTGAGTCATATTTCACAATTGCCTTTACTTCCAAAGTTGTGTAGTCCTTGTTATGAATATGAATGTTGCATCACATATGTTGTTTTATCATAATGTACACATAGCAGATAAATGTGGTGAGATACATCTGGGAGGGTATACACAACTGTGAGGTTTACACACGACAGGAATATGGTTATATACATATAATAGGTCGATATATGTCTACATGTACATACACATGTATACTCATACATATGTCTGTATACACATCTGTATAGTGCAACATATATATGGCCATGCATACATCTCTTCGTATGTATATATATATATATATATATATATATATATATATATATATATATATATATATATATATACACACACATACATGTATATCTGGATATATGTATATATAGCTATATATGTATGCACATCCTATGTGTACAGATATGCCTAGTTATGTTGGTATATATATATATATATATATATATATATATATATATATATATATATGTAGATATCTATAACTATACCTGCATACATATCTATTCTGATATACCTACTACTGTCAATATATATATATATATATATGTAGATATCCATATGTATATGTGCACATGTATCTCTATCTGTAAGGTGTAGACAATATTGCTCTGTATATGTATATATCTGAGTGTTTGTATATATATATATATATATATATATATATATATATATATATACATATACATCTATGTATGCCGATATGTATATATTTATATATCTATATAGATATATGGATAATTATATATACATATATGTTCACCATATGTCCTGAACATGGAGTGGAGCCCTACTTTATCCCCATTAGTCCCAACCTCTTAGTGCAGGGAGATGTCAGGTATGTATTGCAGGTATATTTGTAGACTATTGCTACTGTAATAGGGATTGTCTTCATGGTGTGTGTGGGAGGTCACATCTGCTTTTAACATGTGCACCATTGGTTACTGACAGACATCCTAAAGACATCATACTACCGTACCACTGCTAGCACAGTAATGTTCCTGTGGACTACAGCAGAGATATGGCCAATATATGTGGACAGTCTGACACACTCTGGACAGTCCAGAGGTATACACAGAACCCCTTAGTGCAAGACATGTGGACCAAGCCTGACAATGTGGATGTTAACAGCCACGTAGATGGGTACATCACGTAACTACTGGTATACATTTGCCCCCGTAGGTTATGCATTCACACACCCCTGTCTGTCCTGACACATAATAACCACTGGTACAGAGGTGCCATGGCCACATACTACCCACTAGTTAGTGACATACATCTGTACAGCATCCCATTGCTTTGTCTGACATACATGACTGTCATGGTGGCCCGGCAGCAGTACATCTGGCAAGCATCTGGACAGGACATCTCACTGGGTAAGTACACTAAGCTGCTAGGCATGTAACAAAGCACTGTGCAGGCTACAGGAAGACTGGCTCAACACTGGCCTACATTTCCTATGGGGGAATACACATGTACCTGCATATATAGCAGGCTCTACAGGCATGTCACAGCACAGAGTAACAGACACCTGTGTGAAAGTGCATAACCACAACCAATGTGAACACAGCCACAGCCACATATGGTAAGCTAGCGTAATATTACAGTATATGAACTATCTGTTCAACACCATCCTCATATGTGTCACTCACACACATAGCCTACATATACTGGGCCACTACACAATGTGGTCCAATGCCTGCCTGTGGTATGGGACATATGTGTGTTTGGCCCTACAAACATGTAAGCCAATAGGGTAATATAGAGTGGAGCAGCGTATAACATCAGATAGAACAAGACCAAGAACAATGACATCTACCACAGTCTGTACACAGGCCAAGGTACATGTTAACAATACACACACTGTTGACAATCACCATAAGTATACAGACCTCAGTACTATATACACAACCACAGAATGTCCAGGTTATGTCATCAAATATATCCCCACTATGCATAACATGTGTAGCATACATAACATGTGTAGCAGTCTATCTCACTGGCTTTTTATCAGATATGATGTCAATAAATATGGTGTACAGCACATATGCACCACTTACTGCATGACATATGTACAAAGGTTGACAGAGTTTTGGCTGGAGGCACAAACATAGGGCCAATTTTGACATGTTGCTGTGATAACCTCATACATTTACTACTGTAACAGGGTTTGTTGCAACATATGTCCTATGAGACATATGAAGTCAGTAACTCTCACGGCTGTCACCATCTACTGACTGCAATCCTCACACGACCTTCTGCAGTTCAGAGATAGGTGCTCTGTGGGTAACACAAGAAACAAAAGGCACCACACACTGCCCAGTCTGCAGATGACTCTACAGATGGAGGTTTCCTCATAAACATAGCACTGACATGACAGGTATTAAAACATGTAGGACAGCCATATTCGCACACACCCTGTTAAACCAACATTACTCCAAATGCAGTATAGCAACACTTACAGTCTGTAGTCAAGTCAGGCACATCCCTCTCCTGTGTGTTGGCCTGTTTCCACAGTGTATGTTGTTAGAGGTAAATCCCCAATCCATCTGTGATGCTATTTGCCAAACAACAGATCTAGTTCCTGCTAACAGTGAATGAAAAGGCCCAACACCAACATGATGTTCCTAGATATTGGAGTGTGTTTCCATGCAATTGGCTATGGGAATGTTACCACAGCTTTTCTACATGCAGTCAGCTAGAGGAGGGTTGCAATTCATGCAGAGACCATCGGCTGATCATGAGCATCACTTACAATGCACATGCGGCTGCCTAAATAAAGCTGGTAAGTCTCCACATCCACCAGAGAGGGAGTGAGAGAGACAGACAGAGGCAAATATAAGTCAGGGAGGGGTGGGAGAGTAAAACTTAAGCATGTTTATGTCACACACCTATCAGTACATGGTATCAAACCCTTGACTGACTATGTATTGCTATCACATGTCTATGCAGTTATTGGATGCACTACATAGGTTACATGTTGAGGAGCCCTCCAAATGTATATGTGATGGTGAGTGACATCTGCAGCAGTGATATGGTAGCTATATGGTTGGTGTAGTATACGTGCCTATCCGCATGAACAGGTGTCAGCATCAACACAGCCACACTCTTACAGGGACCAACACACATTGACACACTTGGCAGGGTCAGGAATACAATTCATCACTAGATAGATTGCCACAGCACAGTACTGAGCAGGTATCACATGCACCACAGGGGTTATATGGAGGTTATATGGGAAAAGGGTATGTGGAGGTGTCTGACATCAGACAGAATGCTTCAGTATGCCAATTGGGGTTATAGTGAGTGTGAATGTGGTCATAGGCATCATAAATTACACACACAGACACAGGGTGCCAGTACTGACATGCATGGGTGTATTGCTTCACTGGTGTGTAGTGGTCGACTGTTCCAGGTGGCTATACAAGGGTAGGTTATGGGTATACCTTGGCATCAGGTCACATGACAATGGCCTTCTGTGTGACTCAGGGTGTAGTGTCTGGATATGCCCACACAGGTGGGTATTGTATTCACCATCCAGTCACCTGGGTAACTATTGTGTGTGGCTATTGCTAAGCATTGCTTTCCATGTATGTGTTCCTTAGTCCATGACATGGACAGTGTCTGGGATGTGCACACCTTCCACATGCATGTAAAATGACATGTGGAACTGTGCCTGGGGTGTCTGGCCCATGTTGTGTACACAGATTGTTATCATCAGATGTGCCAGTCCTGACCTCATGTGGTGGGAACTGTTAATGGACAGCAGGTTGACCCTGCACCTACATTGATAGCATGATACAGGTATTCCCTGGTGTCAGTGGCATCTGTCCATACAGGGCATGTGTATAAGGCATGGTATGTCCTTTGTGCTTCACATTTGATGGCACCACATGTGTTGCAGGTGTCCAGTGGGGAACATAGGTAAGGTGCACTATCTGCATGTACGTGCCTATTGGACTGATGGACAGGGTGCCATGCCCTCTGTAGCCAAATGCAATTCCACCATGGTTACTATCAGTGGGCAATATGCAGGGTACTACCAACATAGCAGTTGTTGCCTAGGCAAGTGTGTTTGTGTATGAGACATGGGTTGAGAGTGTTTTCTGGGTAATACATGGGTTGCTAACTTTGTTCACCTGGCCTTGATGTCACATGTAGGGATATGAATTTGCACCCCAGCCTCTCAGTTATTTCACATCTGTTATCCCTGTATGCTGGACATTGTAACATATACTAGGGCTACCATATAAGAAATTTGCAAAACCCGCTCCACAATGAGTCCAGTTGTTACACCCTCCCAGCCACCTCCAAACAGGATACGAATGACAAACACACAAAAACACAGACACACACCTGCCATGTCTGGAATTAGAACTCCTACCTAACTAGTTTTTTCCACTATAGCACTATGTAGTTATAGGACGTGCCACAAGGATTATTGGAGTACTCCTTCCCCAAAGTTGTATTTCACTGTGAATGACATCAGCAGGATTGCCAAAGTAGGGCAATTGAATTGTAATGAGTGTGACTAGCCTAAAAAGCATTGTTTCCTACACAGACCTATAAACACACACAAATACATCCAAAACCACCATGTGGTGGAATAGAACCCCTACCAGATATATATATCACACTACAGCATTACACTGTTACAGGACACGCTACAGAGTTTACTGAAGTACTATTTCCACAAAGGTATATTTCACAGTGAATGACATCA
Organism: Protopterus annectens; assembly: GCF_019279795.1. Classification (NCBI taxonomy): domain Eukaryota; kingdom Metazoa; phylum Chordata; order Ceratodontiformes; family Protopteridae; genus Protopterus; species Protopterus annectens. The sequence continues at coordinate 590,271,053 of NC_056745.1, read as the reverse complement.
GCAGGATTACCAAGGTAGGACATCTGAATTGTACTGAGTGCAACTAGCCTAAAAACCATTGCTCCTTATACAGACATAGAAACACACACAAATACATCCAAAACTGCCATGTGTGGGAATATAATCCCTATCAGAGTTTTATTTCACACTATAGCATTACACTGTTATAGGACACGCCACACAAATTACTGGAGTACTCCTTCCACAAAGGTGTATTTCACAGTGAATGACATCAGCAGGATTGCCAAGGTAGGGCTTTTGAATTGTAGTGAGTGTGACTAGCCTAAAAATCATTGCTCTCTACACAGACATAGAAACACACATAAATACATCCAAAACTGCCATGTTTGGGAATAGAGTCCCTACCACTGTTCTATATCACACTACAGTATTACACTGTTATAGGATGCGCCATGTAGATTACTGGAGTACTCCTTCCCCAAAGGTGTATTTCACAGTGAATGACATCAGCAAGATTGCCAAGGTAAGGCATTTGAACTGTAGTGAGAGTGACTAGCCTAAAAAGCATTGCTCCCTACACATAAACACACACACATGCTTGCCATGTCTGGGATTAGAGCTCCTATCTAACTAGTTTATCACACTACAGCAGTATGCAGTTATAGGAAGCACCATGAAGATTACTGAGCTAAACCTTTCCCAAAGGTATATTTCACAGTAAATGACATCAGCAGCCTTGTCAAAGTAGGGCATTTGAATTTTAGTGACTGTGACTAGCCTAAAAAGCATTGCTGGTTATGCAGACAGGGGCACACACACACTTGCCATGTCTGAGATTAGAACTCCTACCTAACTAGTTTATCACACTACAGCAGTACACAGTTATAGGATGCACCATGGGGACTACTGGGTTACACCTTTCCCAAATGTGTATTTCACAGTGAATCACATCAGTAGCCTTGCCAAAGTAGGGCATTTGAATTGTAATGAGTGTAACTAGCCTAAAAAACATTGCCCTCTACATAGACAGAGAGACACACACACACACACACACACACACACACACACACACACACACACACACACACACACACACACAGAGACACACAGACACACACACATGCACACACACACACACACACACACACACACACACACACACACACACACACACACACACACACACACACACACACACACACACACACACACAGTTGCCATGTTTAGGAGTAAAATTCCTACCTAACTAGTTTATCACACTACAGCAGTATGCAGTTATAGGATGCACCACAGAGATTACCGGGCTACACCTTTCCCAAAGGTGTAATTCAAAGTGGATGACCTCAGCAGGCTTGTCATAGTAGGGCTATGGGAAGGGCAGTGTGTGTGCATGGGCCATAACCCATTCATCTAGAGGTTGACACACCACATGCGGGCAGAAGCAGGGTTATATTCCACAGGTACGTGTGACTACTTCCTTGTACAGTCATGTTGCACAGCTAAAACTTGCACCACATAGTCTGTAATGCTGATGGATACTGATGGCTAATGTCTACAGTGAGTGACCTTTACACCTCATGCAGTTCTAGCCATGTGGCTGTGCACTGGGTGGGACAGGCCTGATGATAGATGGCTTCTTGTCACAGTCACAATCACTCTCTTCCACACATCTATGTACGTCTAATTGTGGCTTATTATAGTGTGTTGTCCTTGGAGATATGTCTGTATTCCTATCCACTGTGTGTGTAAAGCATGACTGGTGCATACTGAGAAGTGTATGCACTAACATCTGCAACTGCCAGATATATATGGTCCACTGTTGTTTGCAGACATGGGCTTCATTTGTTTAAGTGTGTGAGCATGCCCGATATGACCTTTCAGTATGTTGTTGTCTGACATTGTTGTCTGACATTGCCTCCATTTCTCTAGTATGCCCTTCTGTATTGAATGTGTGGATCCATTCCAGGTAGTTTTTACTCCGGTGCAGACCTTTGTGTTGTACACCTACAGGTAGCAAACTGTTTCTGCAGGGTATATGTAGATCATTGGGCAATATGGGTTCAAACTGTGTAAGGGATAGTGTGTACTGTAGGTGATTGTGTCTGCGCTGCTTCTGCTACATGGTACTGGTGTTAGCAGAGATATTCAGACATGTGTACTGTTATACGCTGTGATGATTTATGCCCTCAAGTACTGCCAGGTGGACATTCTTGCTCACAGTGATATCCTGGGGAACAAGGGTGAATGCAGCTCGGTCCAGTATTGTGGGCAAACACATACATATTTATGGAATGTTATGCCATTCTGGAGGGGGAGCTGCAGACACATTGTGGTGTACAGGCAGGTATGTAACCACCCATTTATGTGTTTGCAGCTAGGGATACTGTGTGTACACAGCTTTATGTCGGGCCTTGCACATTCCATGCTGCCCATGCTCCCACCTCCCCTCTGTTATTCCATCCTCTTCCATACATTATGCATACATTCTCTGATACTTTTCCTAAGGTTATCACCCCATCACAGCTGTATGTTGTTGTTGGTCCACAGTTCATGCAGTGTGACATGGGGCACGTTAATGTGGTTTGTCCACATGACCTTGCATATGGCTTATGTGAAGTGTGTTATGTTGTTATTTGGGTGTCCATGACATAACATGCATTAGCAGTACTTGTGAGACACAGGCCTTTGGCAGAGACCTGTGGACCATTAAGTGTTGCTGTGGGCCAGATGTGACAGGCCATTGCATTATGTCAATCCTACAGTCTCAGACCACCATACAGTATATTCCCCTGGGGTGACAAGGTAGGTATGCTAGGTGTTCATGCCAATACCTTCTATCAGTCTTGATCAGGTGGTGCAGATGCTGGCAGGGTGCTACCTACATCTACGGACACACCTGCATGGGACACCTGCACTGCATGCTGCATTCCTTCGCTATTGCCATATAGAGTTGGGGTCATATTGTACCCATTCCCCACAGCAGGGAGACGACCAGAGAGGTAACTGTGGGTGGTGTTTGTGTGAGCTGGGTGCATGTGTACTATGGACACTACTTACATCTGACACTCAGATATGCATGGGGCATTCCAGTTATGCTGGCATGTGCAGGTACATCAGCTGTTTCCCAATACATCAGTCCTACCTCCTTTGTGATTTGCATGTGTTCGGGCAGACAACATCGGTATCCCATACTACAGGACCAGGTAATGTGATGCATACCTGTATGTACAATTTCAAGGGTGTCTCCATTTCACAGTGACACAATATATACTGTATGTCTGGGGTACTTTCCCCTGTGTACTGCTAGCATATCTAGCCAAACAGCCATGCCATGTCAGTCTTTCAGATGGTGATACATATTACCACCATACATTTACAATGGTTTACTGTTAGCATATGTTATACTGATGGGAGTTGTCTTTGGCACTACAGTTGTGAGGACTTGTCCCTGACATCAGCAGTAATGGGCAATGGCCACCAGGTCTTACCTCAACATGCATACATACTGACCACTCTCACAGAATATGAAACACACACCAACCCAACACACACATAACTGCATATTGTGCAAGTGCTACAACCTATCCTCTTACCTTGACCACCTCTGGGCATCTGTGCTCCATTGTTATTATACCTACAAATACATGTTATTACATTTCTACATAGGGTTGTGGGGGGCACACCTTACTGTTAAGACGTGTGTATATTGGATTGGGGGGCACACCAGACCATTACTATATTTCTAAATTGGTTTGTGGGGGCACACCTAACTGTTCCTACATTTCTAAGTTGGGTGGGGGGAGCACACCTGACTGTTTCTACATTCCTACACAGGATTGCAGGGGGGGGCACACTTGACTGTTACTACATTTCTATGCAGGATTGAGGGAGGGGGCACACCTGTCTGTTTCTACATTTCTACACAGTGGTTGGCAGGGGGCACACCTGACTGTTACTACATTTCTACACAGGATTGGGGGGCACCTGACTGTTACTACATTTCTTCATAGGATTGGGGGGGCACACCTGACTGTTTTTACATTTCTACATAGGATGGGTGGCACACCTGACACTTGTACACATTTGCTATGACTGTACTGGTATGTCAGGTACTCCATTTCATTCTGTATTCTAACCTATCGTGCTGACTAGATGCATATCAATGTACTACAAGTCTTAGCTTTGATTGACCTACATATTAGTTTCTGACTTCCTACCCTTCAGAACTAACATCCACTGCCTGACCTGCTGTAGTCTGTCTGTCTGTGTAGGCTTGGGGGGAGGTTACCCATAAGCATCATTCAGAGTCCATAGCACAGCCTTTGTTTGTGTTTGTCTACACCTGCCCTGCTGGCTGAGACTGTTGTTGGGTATGTCAACCTCCCTGACTAGGATCTGTGAGTCATATGGACACACATGTGGCCCAGCACATTTCCTGCAGTGGGTTTTGAAACCCTGTGTAGTACTGGCTACTTTGGTGACACCAGTATTTGTTACGGATGTCATGGTGCCACTATAGATGTCTACTATCTGCTGGCATACCACTCAGCCACCCGATTCCCTTGCTTGTTCACATCCATACAATAGATACAGGTAACAACACATTCTACTCCATTTGGCAATTGGTAGGTTGAGTGACTTACCTTGTGGGTGTCCCAGTATTGAGGGTGGTGCATCAGGGCTGCCTATGTCAGATGCACATAGTACACTCCCTACACATGGTTGAACACAGGTAGTATCATGTTTGCCATCCCTTTTACTGTATGTTTGAGTCAGAGAGAAGTGTCATTCCCTGGGTCCCTCCTGTGTCAGTGTATGTGCTATGGGTTGTCCCTTTGCCAAGGCCAGGGCATACTGGGCATGCCTCCTTCTGCCTACTGGGGCAGGCTCAGGTTGTTCCTCCTCTGAGTCACTCTGTGCCTGTGCAGGCCTTGGCAATGGTGGGGGGCTGTGTGGCCCTGCCCCATGCTGTTCCTGCTGCAGCTGTTTCCGCAGGATCATATTGTGTAGCATGACACATACAATGACAATCTGGGTACATGTAGCTGGTGAGATCTGCAAGGCTCAACCGGATGTGTCCAGGCACCGGAACAGTGACTTGAGCATCCCAAACACATGATCTATTATAATTCTGGTCTGTGCATGTGCCTCATTATGGAGTTTTTGTTCAGGTGTGTGTGCATTTCTGATGGGTGTCATCAGCCAAGACTCCAGTGCATAACTGGCATCCCCCACTAGGTGACCATGAGGGATGTTTCCATTGGCAAATCTCTGGTACAGCTGCATCAGATGCCAGATATGGGAATCGTGATAGCTTCCAGGGTAGCCAGCACACGCATTCATTATTATGCCCTGGTCATCACACACGACCTGGCAGTTGATGGAGTGGAAATCCTTGTGGTTGATGTAGACAGTGCCCTGCTCACCAGGTGGTGTTTTGTATGTTTTTGCATGCAGTCTATAGCACCCACTACCTCAGGATATTCTGCTATTTGTTGGAACAGTTGCATATTGCTGGCCAACGCCTTATGGGTGTTGGGAAAATATACATGCTCACTAGCATGTGCTGACATGGCATCCAGGAAATGGTGGAGTATCCTGGATGCTGATGCCTGTGAGATCCCCATCATATCCCCAGTTGGCTTTGGAAGGTACCAGTAGCTAGTATTGTTAGCCCTACACATACCTTGATATCCACTGGGATTGGATCCCCTCTGTTAGTTCTGTGTGTCAGGCGTGACCGGCACAGCTCAACAATTTACTGTAAGAGGTCCCTGTCCACCCTATAGCACTCCACTATCTCCCACTCATGTAGCCTTTGGTAGGTTACCCTGGGTCTGTACACTCTTCTCTATCTCCTTACTGTGGGTTGGTCGACAGCATTCACATCCTCACCACCCTCAGCCATTTCCACATGTTGTTGTATGATAGCTATTGAAGCCTCTATCATTTTGTTGTTTTGTTTGTTAAAACTTCCCTGCTTGTATACACCGGTGGTGTAGAGTATAGGAAAAAACAGAGGGAAAGGCGTTTGCATGGTTTATAGTAGTGTTCTGGGCTGGGCTGGTCTACTGCCTGTGTAACTGGCTGAGTCTGATATATTCACCTGCCAGCTATGCTAGTTCTCCTAGATTACCTTCCTACTGCTGTTTTCCCTTCCCATTGCCTTCCTGTTTAAGTCCGGGGGCGTGCCACACAAGCACAGTGCTCAAGTGTGCACAGAGCTGCTATTTCCTGGTTTACTTTTTTTGTTTTCCTTTAAAACCCGGTGCATAGCATACACACCCACTTAGGCAATGTAAAGAGTGCTAGACAACCTCAGACACACCCCCTTGCTTAGCTGTGCTAAGCTAGGAGCAAGCTCAAGCCATGGGTCTCCAGTCTGCTTACAGTATGCCTGACAACCCCCCCCCATGATGTCAGCTAACTCCTAGGCTTGCACCAAGCTATCACTGCTCTTACACTGTTCGGAGCTGCCTAGCATGCAGGGGAAATCTGGGATTCACTATCATTCCCCTCATTTGCATAGGATTGCCTGCTAATGCATAGTTACATGTCCCACACTATGCCTCCCCCCTTAGCAACCACTATTTACTGGCCATGTTGTCTTTTGCCTGCCATTGAGTATAATAGCAGAATAGTGATTTTGGTTAGAATGCTTATTTAAGGTATTTTTTCTTACCCCCCCCCCCCCCGATCCTATTTGTACACCGCTGCCTTATGCTTAAACAGCTGAGATTGGCTAAAAAAAAAATAAAAGTAGATTTTTTTTTGCAAGTGTTTCCATGCCAATGGTCTTATAGTTGGCCATTGGCATGCTTTATACATGATATCTACCCTTTATTTGGAATTGTCATGGCTCCGTTTTTTAATTTGCAGAAATGTACTCTGTTACTGGCAGAGTACATTTCTGCAGATTACACTAGTCCTGCATGGCCAGTTTCCAGCTTTCTTATTTGCATGGATTTCTACTGAAAATGGGATAATTTGCATACAGGGGCTGAGTCCATACAGGATTAGTGCAGGAGCATTTGTGCACACCCCTACAGGTTATTCCTGAATCGCACGGCAGACATATTGCCTGCTGAAGTTCCTGCACACCATTCAGGGCTTGCAGAATTCAGGGGAGTGTTTCATGGTAATGCCATGGAGTCAGGACCCAAATCTTGGCAAGTAGACATCTCTGTGAAGTTAGGGATCCTCACTATCACCATGTTATGTTTATAAGGCCACCAAGATGGGAAATCATCACAATGATTTGTGATTTTTTTTGGCTTTATCCTTTGTATGCACTTGGCATTGCAAGCCAGTGATTGCCTGTGGTGACTACTATAGAATGACAATCCACTTCCAAGGCAAAAATTCTATATGTTATTTTGCATTTCCAAAAGTTTAACCATCAGTTATGTAAATGAGTGATTTACTCAGTATTCTGCATAGTGTTGAATGCAGAAAGTATACTTGTCATGCAACTTTTTCAGTGGGTCAATATGTTAATGTGTTAAGTTCTGAAAAACAAAAAAAAAGTAGTATTGAGTTTTAATCTTCATTAGGGACATTTTGATGTTAGCGGTCACAATAAATCCTTATTTCCTGAAACTGAACATGAACAAGACTTGCAATATAAAATGTGAATATTACAACACAAGTGTGTGTAAAGGGTGATAAACAAGATATGTGCCACATGCAGTACTCATAATAATGATTATAGTAAAAGATGCTTGGATGTGCATGTTACAAATAGTTCTTGTGTAAAAGTATGAGACAGTACAATTAGCAACATAATGATTTGGGAAATATGGAGAGTTCAGTAAAACCGTTTTAAAAATGTGGCTGTACATTGTTTCTGGAAATAAGGCTTTTCTTTACCAAGAGTCTACACTGTACTAATATATGTTGCTTTAGAACATCACCTTCTGTGAAATCTGCATGAACCCTTCCTCAATAATTCTTACAACATGAATGCATTATGATGTCAATGAAAACACATTTTTTCAAGCAGAAAACATTGATAAACATGTCAGTGTTTCATTGTAATGCTGTAGGTGCAGGGTTCAAATCTAAATATTTCAATGTCACTATAAAAGTAGATATGCTTACTGTCAATATTTTACTTGTAGAAGGACACAAATATGAGAAATCATCAGACAGATTTATGATTAATTATATTACTGTTTTTGGCTTTGTCCCTTGTGCAACACTTGGCATTACTTGTCAAGCCCTGTCAGGTGTGGTCATCACTGAATGACAGTTGAATTCTCAGTTCAAAACTCTATAATTTTTTTTTTTTTTGATACACAAACACATAGCCATCAGTAGTGCAAATGAGTATTGTTGGTATACTTTAGTCAGCAATCTTGACAGTACTGAATGCAGAAAATGCACCTGTTATGTTACTTTTACAGTGGCTCACAATGTTAATGCAGTATGTTCTGAAGAACAGCACAAGCAGTGCAAGTTTTGAATCCACATTAGGCATTGTTTTATTTTAGTGGTCCGAATAAAGATTTGTCTTTTTTTCTGTATTTGAACCTGAAGTATACTTTCAAGTTAAAAGATGAATGTTGTAACATAAGTGTGGCTAATGGATGTTAAACAAGTTAACTGTGATTTGTGTCAAGTGCATCCCTCTTAGCAATGATCATAGAAAGTTTAATGCTTCCTTGCATGTGCATGATGTTACAGATTGGCATTGTGCAAAAGTGTAAAGCATTAGAATTCACAATTCTGAGAAAGGAAAAATGAAGAGGTCTGCAACGCAAGTTTAAACGTATGTCTGAACAGATCTTCAGTGGAAAAAAATCTGTCGTTCCTCCAACTTTATATTGTACTGTTGTATGCTGTGTAGAACATCATGTCCTATAAAATATTATTGCCCTTCCTCAATATGCATTTTAAAATGTGTGCATTGTTTACTTAATGAAGACAACTGGTCATCACACAGAATCAACCTTTTAAAAATGTTAATGTTTTGTTTGCACAACACGTGGCATGGAGCACTGTCAGTATACAGGAATAACTGTAAAGAAATGACACTTCAAGTCCTATGACAAAAACTCAAAAAAAATCGCACATGCACCAAGACTTTGCTATTAGCCATATTAATATGCTTGGCTTTGGCAAGACTCACTTAGTATTAAAGTTATTGCAAACATGAATCCAATTGAAACTTTTTCACAGGAATACATATTTGTCTGAAATTATTAATCCATTAAAGGAACAACTCAATGTGCAATAGTCATAGTATTGTTAGAATTACATCTATGTCCACTCCTGGGTTCATGTCTAATATGCTCCAACTCACTGTTTTTAGAATTTATGTGCCACCATGGCATTATTTATTACTTAAAGGAAATTTACATAAGGACAGCAATGAATGACAACATCAGTGAGATTGAGATGTCATATTTGTTTGGAACAATGTTCCAGTTATAATTGCCATCAGCTATCAAAGAGAACACGTCCACTGCTGCCAATATATTATTTGATCTGTAATTGATATTTCATCATTAAACAGAATGCAATGGAATCACTGTGATATGCATTTGCACACACACTGATCAGCACAAACAGTTACTCCACCCCCGATTTATTATTCTCTCATGCAGGACTAGCTTAGTCCTGCACGGAAGCGGCCCTTTAGGAGCAGGACAGCAGCACACCATGCATATTAATGAAGGCACGCTACCTGAGCTCCTAATCTTACATGGAGCATGTAAGAGTGCAGGGGGAGTGTCTGAGAGCAGAGCTCTCAGAATATACCCACCCCTGCAATGAAGAACAGCAGACAAGTCATAAAAGAATGAGCGAGACTGCTCATAGGTGTTTGCATACCCCCAGCAACATCCCCCAACGTGTACAAGAGCAATAGTGAAAACAAACATTACAAAGATAATTGATTTTATTTATGAAACAGATTAAATTTAGCCATAGGTGCACAGGTTTACCCATTGCTTAGCTATGGTTAATGCAGCTTAAATAGCAGAAGAGGATAAAAAGCAAGATATATGCAAATGAAGCAGTATAGCAATAGTGTAGTGGACAGAGCATTTGCCTTACGAGCATTCATTCCCAGTTAGAGTCCCACTACAGCATTTTCCATGTCAAATCACTTTATGAACAATATTTTTAGTTGCATAACCTACTAAATAACATATATTTGTGAACTGGAGTGCAGCATTAAATGCAGATGAGAGGTGTCAGTGTCATAATGTTGCAAAGTCCACAGATAATCACATGTGCCCCATACAGTATATGTACACAGGAATCAGGGATACAATTGGAAGGTAAAATGTGTAATGAATGATAACTCCATACAGCATCCAAATCCCCCACCTTCCCAAAAGCCATTAGATATTACTGTCTAAATTAGTGTAGTGGTAAGTGGGAGTATGCACTATTAAGCATGTGTAAGCACTAGTAAGCAGTCGTAAGTGGGAGTAAGCATATGTAAGCACTAGTAAGTGGGTTTAAGCCCAGCTGTGCAGGGGTAAGCAATGCGCATACAGGTTAAACAATACTGAAGCTAACTCTCTGTAAGCATATTTAACCGGAGGTTAGCATTGCTTACCCTTGCACAAACACATGCAAATCTGCTTACAGGTGCTTAAAAGTGTCTTAATCACTCTATATGCAGCAGCCCTTTTTCTCCCCAGCAACAAAATAAACAGCCTCTGCAAGGTTCAAACCAAGGACCCTGCATACCATAGACAAAGTGGCTTGCCACTAAGCCACTAAGCCATCACAGCACTACATAAGATATAGGTATCACCCAACAAATCCTCACTATAGGAAAATCAAACTGAACATGTGAAAGGAATCTATATACAGTCTTATGTTGTATAACCTACTACATAGGTTCATAGGTTCATAGGTTCATACTAGGCTATCTGCCCTAGGGCATTTATAAGCCTAGCCAGAATGTGTTTGGCTTTCGCCACCCATTTTAAATTAATTTTGCTATGCCCTTTTTCGAGGTTAGTATACTGTGCCTCTATCTAACAGTGACACAGAAGTGATACCCGGGGTAAACCTACGATCTCCCATCCACTCATCAAGATTCCTCTTGAAGAGAGTCAATGAGGGACTCTGCCTAACCTGGACTGGGATTTTATTCCAGAGTGAAGGGAGCCTCTGGGTTATGAATCTGTCCCTCCAGCATGTCCTATTTATTTCAGTGCTGAGGTTCAAGTCTCTCGCCGTAGCTCGATGGGATTTGGATTTTCTGAGGTGCAGCATGTCCATTAATTCGGTTGGACATGGCTTTATCGTCAGGCACAGATCGCCTCTGAACAGGCGGTATGCCACTGAGTAGAGCTGGAGTTTCTTTAACGGGCAGCATATGGCATCTGTTTGAGCCCTTTGATCCTCTTGGTGAGGTACTTTTGGGGTCTTTCCAGTTGCTGCAGGTGTCTGGTAAGGTACATCCCAAAGGGCATTGTACTCAATTATGGGCCTGATGAGGGATGAGTAAAGAGGCACGATGACCTCCCTGATCTAGATGTGAATCCCTTCATGATTAGGTGGGCTATATAAAATGTTTTCTAACCACTTTGGCCACGTGGTTGTCAAATGAGAGATTGCTATCAACTTGGGTCCCCAGGTCCCTAATTACTTCTTCTGTACTTAATGGATTTCCACCTATGTGGTAATTTGTGGGCACTTTGTTTTTGCCAAAGGGATGACTATACACTTTTGGCATTTAGCTTGAGGCCATGGCTCTGGCACCAGTTGTCTGTTTCTATGAGGCCCTTTTGGAGGATGCTTGTGTCGGCTGGAGAGTCGATTATGGCACCCAGTTTGCAGTCATCTGCAAACTTGGTCAGCCACAGTCCTTCCGTGTTGGCCTGTACCTCCGAAATATATACCGAACAAGAGAGGTCCCAGGACTGAGCCTTGTGGGACACCACTTGTAACTGGTTTGGAGTCTGACATGGCTCCAGCAATTCTAACCATGTGGGTTCTGTCCTTGAGCCAGTTTGCAATCCATCTAGTGACATAGGGGTTTATATTTAAGCTGGTGAGCTTATCTATAATGCCCGAGTGGGGTATTGTATCGAAGGCTTTTGTGAGGTCCAGGTAGGCTGTGTGGACCACCTTCCCCTCGTCAATGGCCTTGGTGATTGTTTCAAAGAAATCAACCAGGTTTAAGAGGCAGGATCTGCCCTTAACAAAGCCGAACTGGGTAGGATCCAGTGTTTGTAGGTCCCCAATATCTTTATTTATGAGGTCCTTAAGGCTTTTATAACACAATACAGTTCCAATTCTTGTAAAATTAGAGATATTATTAGCAGAGAATGGGAAACTTTTTCTGAGGTCACTGACTTGGGTAATTTGCAAGGCAAGGAAATGAAGTCGGTCTTCCGTAAAGGAAATAGTATTAAAAATATTTTAGAAAAGGGGCCCTTTCGACAGTATTCCTCTAGACCACTAAAGGGTACTTTCAAATGTGGGTCTTGTGCACAATGTTTATACATTGTGCACTCTGAGGAAGTGTTTTTAGCAGCTAAAAATAGAACTATCAGAGCTAAAGCATTTTACAATTGTAACAGCCAAAGGGTAGTGTACTTAGCCATGTGCACTTTATGACCGGCATACTATGTGGGTAAGACCGAGCACTCCCTGAAACGTAGAATATATGAGCATATCTATGATTTACAAAAAGGGAACACTACCAACGCCTTGTTTAAACATACATACACATGTCCTAAAGCAAAATTTCTATTTTTTGTTCTGGATAGTGTTCAACAGGATCCTAGGGGTGGGCCGTGGCAGACTATACTAGAACAGAGGGAGACAACTTGGCAAATTATGCTGGAGGCCAACAAGGAACCCGGATTCAACGACTATATATCCATCAAGCCAATATTAAAACTGAAAGCTATCAAAATATAGGCTGAGATGGATGTATTTTAACATTTTTGTATCTGGGAATTTTTTAAGAGAAAACTGTATTTTTATATTTCTAAATATACAAAATTTTTTTTATATATTTATGTATATTTTTGTATTTGAATATTTAACAGCATACACAGTTTTTTAGTATATGCATGTTTTCTTATCTTGAAATAATAGATTTTTCAGCCATGTCTTCTTTAAGTTTTAATTATTTAATAAGTCTTTTAATTGACATCCATATATAATGAGGAAATTCAGCTGGCTATGTTGTCTGATGAAGTTACTTTGGTAACGAAAACGGGTGTCATTGTGTTTCACTTGCATTTACTGGAATCAATAAACCTGTGTTTTACGTGTATTCGTGCACTTTTGGATATTTATTGGCATTCCATCTCCATCCGGTGTTGGTTTGGTTTACTTAGTTTTGTTTTACCAACATTTGCTTCTGTTTTTGCTGTAGGTCCCCAATATCTTTATTTATGAGGTCCATGATGATCCTTTCCATAGCTTTGCAGACCAAGCTAGTCAGGCTTATGGGGCGATAGTTTCCAGGATCTGTTGAGGCACCACCTTTATGGAGAGGGACCACTGTTGCTGTACACCACTCTTTGGGCACATATCCTGTAGTAAGGCTGAGAATGAACAGTAGTTTTATGTTTGGGTTTAGCTCTTCTTTGAGTTCATGTAGGATGCAGCCCGGGACACCATCTGGTCCCATTGATGCTGTGTTTTTTGCTTTGGAGAGGCGGCTCTTACCTGAGCATCTGAGATGTCAGGGGCAGCACTCTGCTGGGATAGATATTTGCCCTTTTGGTGGGGAGGGGAGAAGTTTGCTGAACCTGTCAGCTAGGATGTTGGCAATGTCTGTGGGTTCGTGTATTTTTGTCATTTTGGACTAATTCTGAGCATATCTGGGAATTCCCAGCCAGGTTCCTAACATAACTAAAGAAAGCCTTGTGATTATCCTTAGTGTCCTGTGCAATTTTTCTCTCAAAGCTGGCCTTAGACAATTTTATGTGTGCCCGTAGTTTTTTGCTAATACTGATCAGTGATGCCTTCCCTTTTTGGGATTTTGCTAACACAGATATGTGAAATGGAGTACTGCAGTAAGCCCAGATGAGAGGTGTAATTGTAATAATGTGTTGAAGCCCCCTAATAAACACAAGGACCCCATACAGTGTATGTACACATGAATCATGGACACCAGACACATATATAACATGTGATGAATAACAAATCAATGCCAAAAAGCAAATATAATGCAAATTTAATATTAAGCAACTCTAAGCATTGCACAGGCCAGCTTAGTAGGTGTGTGTAGGCCATCTAACTCAATTTGCCCATTGGTATACCCCTTTAAACAATGCCAGCCTTAGGTAAGCAGATTTGCCCATAGCTTAGCCTTTTCAAAACCATCCAATCACAACAAAGTGCGGGAAATCGTCCATATTTAAACCCAACAGGCGGGAATACATCTCATAAGTGGTTGTAGCTTCCCTTTGCAGGCACCGTAACTGGAATGGGAGAGGGAGTGCACTTTCAGGTGCAGCGCTGGGGCATCCAGGAGTCCAGAGTCATGGCAGGACTCCTTGTCAAAGACCATCAGCAGAGACTGCTACAGGGCCAGTACCATGGTTCCAAATGTAAAGTGGAAGCCAGAGACCATCTCACCCATAACCTCACCAGTGTCACTAGCATACCCTGAACTGGTGAGCAGATCAGGCATCACTATGCTGACCTGAAGTGACAAAAGGGGGATCTCTTGGATCAGTGGATCCAAGAGGCCAGAACGACAAGGGAGGTCCCATTAGTGTGTAAGTATCACTCCACTACCTGTTTAATAATTGCCAGGCCATGTATATTATGGATAGGTATGGCTAAATATTCCTCGTATGTCCTTCACAGTGGTAAGTGAGCGGGCTGTGAACCAGGAGGCCCATGGCTGTTGCTTGGAGAGGTTGCGATGTGAGTCAGGTTAGCAATACTCTTGCATGTACTGAAATAGGAAATAAATCTAACTGCATTAGTAAGTCAATTGCCTGTATAAAACCTGTATTGTTTAAGGTAAATACTGCATACACCAACGAATATGGCAGGAAGAGTCTCATATAGGTTGTATGTAAATAAAAGCATAATAGCCTGACAATGAAGATCTAACTGCTGGACTGCATGTGTTTACTCTGGTATCATATGGTAATGTAGATTTGCAATCACTTAATAGTACTGTTGTATTAAGCACTGTTACTCACACTGTGCAACAAAAAAAAAATGTGTAGGAATGTCTGTATATGACTGGTGTAATCCCCAGAGGTCATCTAGTACCACTGGGAGCGACATAGACAGAAAACAGTGAAAAGGCATACAACAAAATCCAAATAGCACACACAACTGAGACATGAACTGTCAAATTTTTAGCACACACAACTATGGTTCAAATCTAGGGAGTGGTAGTAGTCTACATACAGAATCATACCCCGCAACTGTACAGATATGTCCAGAATGTCCAGTAAATTGGCCCATATCTGCTGCCTGTCACTTCGTCCCCCTGGGAAATCAGTGGGATGATCCCAGACGTATAGGCTGCAAACAAGAAATACAACTGATTGTCACACATCTATAAGAACAAACCTGTCACTCTTAACAACTCCCCAAACTGTTATCAGAGTAATAAGCCAAGTATGTCCCATCTACACCCCCATGTTGTCAAGCTGTGACCAGAGTGTGTACAGTAACAGAGTGAGATGTAAGTGCATGATACTAATGTAAAATTGGTGTTTTGTGTGGCAACAGTCAGGTAGCGCTAACAAACATTGCTCCCACAGGTCCGTCAGATACGAACACTGTGCCCAGAAGTAAGAGTGATACCCTGTACTGGTACTCTTTACTTTGGTATTGTATGGCATCGCTAGTGTTGCAGTTGCTCTAAATAGTGTGGTATTACTCATCACTGTCACCCACACTCTGCTACATAATATAACTGTCTAGGAAATCATGTATAAAAGTGATGTAATACAAGGTCAGAATGTAAAACCACAGGAGAATTATACACAGAAATCAGATAAGAGATATACAGCAATATTCATATAGCACACACAACTGTGATTGACAGTGTTTTAGTGTAAGCAGACACAGCCATGGTCTGAAGCCTAGGAGTGGAAGTAGGCTGCATACAGAATCATACCCCACAACTGTACAGATATGTCCAGAATGTCCAGTATACCGGCCCATATCTGCTGCCTGTCTCCCTGTCCCCCTGGGAAATCAGTGGGGTGATCCCAGATATTTAGGCAGCAGATAGGAAATACAACTGATTGTCACACATCTATGAAAACAAACCTGTCACACTAGCAACTCACCAAAATGTTATGAGAGTATTAGGCCAAGTATGTCCCATCTACACCCCCATGTTGTCATGCAGTGACCAGAGTGTGTACAGTAACAGAGTGAGATGTAAGTGCATAATACTAATGTGAAATCTGGTACTTTGTATGGCAATATACAGGTAGTGCTAACAAACATTGCTCCCACAGGTCCATCAGATATGAACACTGTGCCTAGAAATAAAAGCTTGATACCCTGTACTGGTGCTGTTTACTCCGGTATTGTAAGGCATTGGGAGTGTTGCAGTTGCTTTGAATAATAAGGTATCACTGATCACTGTCACCCACACTGTGCTACATAATATAACTGTCTAGGAAATCCTGTATATAAGTGTTGTTAAGTCACTAAAGTTTGAAGAGGACAATAGTCTACATATGTCCCGGTTCACCTGCATGTGGTCAAGACATGGCCAGAGTCTGTTCAAAAAGAGATGGACAGGTATGTGCATAACATCAACCTGGAATCTGGGAGTATGTGAAGAAACAGTTAGTGTTAACAAACAATTCCTCCACAGGTATACCAGGTAAGAGGTGTATACTGCAGGTAAAACCAGTCCATGTATATAGTTGTCGACAGCCATAACACTGTCCAAATTAAGGCAATAGGGTAGTGTAGTAATACTTTTAAGGTACAGATAACAGCACTGACTAGGAAAGTAATGCAAACTACAGTAATATACTAATTGTTAATTGACATCTTTCTCCGCCACCACCATATCTCCAACAATACACTAAATACCCACCTGAATCGGTACGCGATTACTCCACTGTAATGTTGGGACATATGTCTTATTGTTTGATAATTATTTAAATCTGTTTCTATGCATGTGCTATGTTTAAATATTCCAGCATTGGTAGCATGGTGCCATCAATGTACCTGCATGCTGTTATTACCACTGTGATCCCATATATGCATGTGTTCTGTTTGCTATGCAACTGTCCCATATCTGGTGTCTGGGTTAATGGGAATATCTATGCATGCTGTTATACCTAATCCTGGAATGTCTTGACTATTATGAATCTACATATGTTAATAAATCATAAACACCATAGCACATATGGGAATGTGGGTCCCAGCGGACCCACCTGTCCCACCTCAGCTGGGTGTGGCACTGGGCACCAGCACGTCTGTGGCCCAACCTGGGACCTCCTCGTCCATTGGTCCTGCACCACCTTCGGGTGGAACTGCCTCAAGGGATGGGCCTCGCCCCACTTGTGTGCGGGCGCAGAAAGGAACCTGTCACCCATCTCCATGTCCAGGACATGGCACATAGCAAGCTCCGCAGGGAGGTCAGAGATCTGCTAGCCAGCTTGAGGGCCATGTGTCGCAACAAGAAGGATGGCCTTACTCTCTGACTCAGCCCCCAGCACAGCCACCTTTGGGGCTGTGAAGGTGCAGTGGTGACTGCCCATGGGTGGGGACCTCAGTCCTACTGTTTCCACTAAGGGCTCATGGGCTTCTGATTTCCCAACACCCCTCCCCATCAACATGTTTACCCCCAACATATGTCATATACTGCCCCTGTATGAGTCTTGTTTGTCTTGTCTATTAACCTACCCAAACTTCCTCCCCAAATATACCTACTATCCCTCCCCAACATCTCACTCTCATCTGAAAAAAAAAAAAAAAAAAAAAAGCAATCTGTTCCCAAAAAAATATCACCCCATACATAGCTGTTCATTTCGCACGTGTCCACTGGACACAAGTAATCTGGTCTAACTGACATCACAACATATTATTGTTGTCCTCACTCCTTTCTCAGGGGTTTGAGTGTCCAAATCTACCTCCAGATTCAGTGTATATGCACAGATGTTGCTGTAGAATAAATGGGCAGCTATGGACCTTCCTTACAACCTCCTGCACATTGTTAACTATTTACCCTACTGTCTTTCCCTCTTTGTACCCCTTTTTCACCACTTTCCTATCAACCCTTTTTTCTTTTCTTTTAAAGAAATTAACATGGGGGTAAGAGTGAGTAAGCACTTTTAAGAAGCTGTAAGTGGGTTTAAGCTTGTTTGCATGGGGGTAAACAATGCCTAAATGGGTTAAGCAATTTAAAAGCAGAGTATAAGAAACTGTCATTGGAAGTTAGCAGTGCTTACCTCCGTGCAAACCTACGCAAACCCGCTTACAATTGCTTAAAAGTGCCTTAATCACTCTGTATCCAATGGCCCTTGTTCTGCCCAGCAACAAAATAAACAGCCTCTGCAAGGATCAAACATAAGACCCTACACACCATAGCCAAACTGATTTCACACTGAGCCATCTCAGATATACATAACCCTGATGTTTTCACAAACATATCATCCAGCCCAGTCATTCAACAGTACAGGAAATGTATTTAAACATGTAGATGTATGTGTGTATGCATATATATTTATATCTAAATAGATATAACATATCTATATATGTAGAGATATATATATATATATATATATATATATATATATATATATATATATATGTATATATATATATAAAAAATATATATATATATATATATATATATATATATATATATATATATATATATATATATACAGTAATATATCTATGTAAGCACAAATATATATCTATATAGGTATATACAGACATATATCTATAGATATAAAAGAGAACATAACAAAAACATATATGTCCACATGCACCATTAATGGGGGTGAGGGGCCCAAACAAAATACGACTTGTACGTATAGATATTCCCCCCCACAGCCAAACATAGCTGCCCTAAAATTCAATACCAACTGTTGCAAATCCCATAACCAGGATCTGACACAACATGGGCACAAGATGTTAACAGTACTCCATCCCACCTCTATGATGTCAGGCTGGTATCAGTAACGTATCATGTGGTACAGACTGGCTACCATAGGGAATGTACAATGTGGAAGCAGTCAACAATCCTAAGACACATATACACAGACACATATATGCTGATACATATAATATATGTAATTACAAATGCACACACAGAGATATGTATAGGAAGATACATATGTAGAAGGTACACACAGTATGGAAGAGCCACTATGCCTACAGCAGCCACCTTACCAACTAGACACTGTATGAGCCACCCATACAAATGACAATTGTTGCCTGCAACATATACCCACAGAGAGGTCAAAGGATGTAACACCACACACAGGTTTGCATACATGGGAAAGTTTTATTTGTGTACTATTATAGTTGTATATGCCATGTCATATAGCTGTTTAGACTCTGACATACATATAAACAGAGTAATGCAACTGTGAAACAGTTATATTAATACAGTAGTCTGGAAAAGTTTACATATGTTGCTGTCCAGGCCAAGGCCTTCAAGTAGTACAATAGTAAAGACAGACTGGGACACAGGATAACAATCAATCAGCAGTAAGTAATGCAGATGTATAGTCCAGCAGCCTCTATCTACACACTGTACACAATCCCTAGGGGGTAAAGACCTCAGTTGACACAATCATACTGACAAGCAGAACAGTCTGTATGGCAGGAAGCAGTAGGCCTGCATTTAACCAAGGTGAATTGTATGGTAATGTACATCCAGATACCTTAAGGCAGCTTACCCCTGATACCCCCACATGTTGTAACAGCCTAGGTTAGTTATGGTGCATCCCCCCGTAGACTGAATAATACAGGGCCATATTCCACTGTTTCATACACTGGCCTCTGGAGTGCATAAGGGCACACATGTATTGTATAGATGAAGCCCACACATATATGGACCCAACCCCACAATATGTGTGGGGAGCCACAACAGCAGTGGACTGCTGGCAGGAATGACAGCATGACATATTCACAGCCCACTACATAGCAACCCCTGACAGCATTTCATATTTACAAAGCCTGGTATGTAGGTGGAGGACAGAGGCTGGAACACAGGCCCATATGTGAAATACTGTCATAGACTAAGCAAGTCACTGGTGTTACAGGATAATCCTCAACATACCCTTAGTCAGGAATATGAAGTTAGAAACAGACAGGGATGTGGCCATGTACTGATAGCACTCAACACACTCACTGCCAGTGATATATCTGACGCAAGACCTGTGTGGTGGATGGACAAAATATAATAGGCACACCTCTGTTCATCAAGTGGATAGGCCCACAGTTCAGAGCTATGCAGACAGATTGCATTCCAAGTTAAATTATTATGTACACACACACCCTGTAATATTGCTGCTATACAATGCATACGACAACACTACTCACACTCTGTCTGTAGTTCTGGAACCTCCTACAAATATGCAACTGGCATGAGTGTGCAGGTTCTCTTGTAAGAGGTATTGCTACCTGCTGTCTGTAACACTGCTGCCCACACACAGGAAGGATCTCCACCATACAGGAAAGGTAAAGGGACCACGCCCACATGATGTAGGAATTTATAGTAGTTGGTTGCCACGACAGTGGTAATTGGAAGTACTACACAGCATGCTGCATGCAGGTAGCAAGTGGAGGACACTGACTGGTGCAGAGGCCATCACATGATCATGTGCATCAATTACAAAAGCCATGGTGCAATCTATTTCATGTAGCTCAATCCATTTACTGGAGGGAGAATGATTGAGAGAGAGAGTGACTGAAAGGCAAAAACAAACACAACCCCCCCTGCCATCCAGCAAACTATCCAGAAGAGACATCATTCCCACAACAGGTATGTGAAGTATATATGCATGTAATTAACTGTAATACTTGGTCCATAATAATGGGATAGATGATATGGAATGATTTATATGTGCCATCAGGTGTTGTTCTTGTAATGATGTTCAGCTGAACAACTGCTAAGGACAATAGAGTATGTCCCTATAGGTAGTGGGCCATACCCGCCAACTGTGCAGAGCACTACTGACTGATAAGATGTAAGCCATCATAGTGTGTGTTGTGTAATGGGAAGTATGTATATTACTGTGGCCAAGAGCTGGTGATGGAAGTAATGCCATAATGATGGACACGTGGGTTCCACAGCCCACCTCTTGCAGGATACTCAGGTTAACCTGCATTGTAGCATGCAGGGATGCCATAGGTGTGTAATTGGGTTACCTGCAATCTGGCCCTACATATACCCCCCCTAATGTCAGGCTGTGTCCATATGTGGTGGAACCTGTGTTTGTTGTAGCAAGGCAGAACAGTGCAGTTCTGCAGGAAGGTGTTGTGAGACTGTGGACCTGATGTCTGAATGTACCCCATATATAGGTATGCATATGTGTACATATACATATATATATATATATATATATATATATATATATATATATATATATATATATATACATGTATATATCTACATGTATGTCCACAAATATACAGATACCCATGTGTAGACACACACACACACACACACACACACACACATATATATATATATATATATATATATATATATATATATATATATAAACACATATAGACAACATCATATATATCTTCACATATATAGATGTATACCTATATGCACATGTCTACATATATACAAACACACACACAAACATATATATATATGTAAACACATGTCCCCTATATTACCACCACAGTACTGCATGCTATGTGTGATGTGAGGGAACAGCACACATAGCAATACACACAGATATCTAGAGCTGTCAGTGTGTGCAACATGGATGGGTATGTCACATGTGAATCCCTTTGTTGGCACCACATTGCCCTTGTCTGTGAATTATGGAATGGGAATATGGGGAAGTATAGCAAGTATAGTTGTGGAGGTGGACAGGGTTGGTAGATATAGAGGACAGCCTACAGGGGTGGTATATAACACATGTGGTGGGTAAACACCCTGGATGGTGTGTGTGGTCTGTGATGTGGAAGCCCCATGGGCCCCAATATGGACACAATGGGAACAAGCCTCCCATGCACTGCTACTTACAACAGCAGTCCATGTCTAAAAGTTGCCTGGCCTGGAGTCTGAGCAGGAAGAGCATGAAGACCCTGTGAATGTGTACTTTGTGCCTCAAGGTGATGTAGCACATCCAACATGTGTCTGTGGAGTCCGTTATGGAACAGACCCTGGACCTGACCTCAGCGGACAAGATTATTTCTGTGTGTGCCCCCAGGAGGAGGACAACATCCCCTGAGTTGGTTCCACCTGAAGGTATTGCTGGACCAGTACATGAGGAGGCCCCAGGGTGGGTCCCACATGTGATGTGGCCTGGTAACATGGGCAGATGAGTTGGAGAAGTGGTTCTGCTGGCCAATAGTACATACACATGCCATTGTGTCACTGTTATAGAACATATGTCTGTAGTAATAGTCTACACAGTCCTGGAAGATGCCTAACAGCATGCATAGATATCCTCAATAACACAGAATGTCAGATGTGCAGCAACCACATAGCAAGCATACCACAGGGATATATGGAACCATAGGAGTCCTGACAATGGCATGCAGGTGAACTGTCTGTAATAGGCCAGCAATGATAGCGTCCACACAGGGAAAATGGCTACAAACACATTGCACAAAGTGTGGTACAATACAATATCTGCCCCACTGGTAGGTAAGCTGTAGCCATACCTATAGAGTTTTGTGTGCAGTTTGTTGTCACTGATATGGTGGGGTGGGTGACAATGATGTGTATTAGGTACTGTGGTATCCTTGCTGCATGACTTGCTCACATCTGTGTCCATCTTTATGTCTTTCAGGCAAATGTCACATGGAAGGCTTCTGGCGTACTCAGCAGCTGAGAACGACGTTGTGGTAAACCACCTAATCCAGCACTACCCTGTCTTGTTTGGATGGGCTGCCCATGATCAGCAGGAGTGGACCGCCCTGTGGAGCAACCTAGTCCACAGGGTCAATGATGTCGGACTGCACAACCACAGTTATGAGCAGGTCCAGCATCATTGTTCTGACCTGCTTCGCAGTGCTTGTCAACGTGCTGCTGCAGTCCAGGGGGATTACCTCGCAATGGGGTGGGCATGCCATCCATCCCCCCAAAATGTGCAGAAGAGCTCCTAGCCAGCCTCATGGCACCTGCCTTCCACATAGCCAACAACTGCCGGACACCATGTGGAGGTGGGTGCTACCCACACACCAGCTGAGGAGCATGCAGGTAAGGCCAAAGGGCACATCAGTAGACCACTGTTGTGTATACATTTGCATCTGTACAGGTAGATCATGCATATCTGACATGTCATAGATATAGTTTGTTGCTGCATAATAGTGATAAACAGATGTGCATATGTGGCAGTATTGTGGACATGTACTGTTGATGTATTGTAATGCTGTACCCACCGTGTAGCAATGCCACAGGTGTGGCCACTGACTTTGCATCTCTCACCCTCTTATGTAGGTCCTTCCGGTATACCACCAAGGCAGCAGCTTCTAGCTGGAGAGTATGGTTTATGTTGATGCTTGCCAATACACTGGGCATGTAATGGCTATGGTATATTCCATGCACACATGTAACACACCTACCCAGAATGCATGCTGCACATGTGCACGTATTGTTGCTGTTAAATGCATGGCATCACAGTGATGACCATGATGGGGTACTGGAAGGGTATGTCAGACACCTACAAGATAACTAACATCCTGTCATTGTGGAATGTGTCCACAGGGAGTAACATAACGGTGGGAGACATGACCTACAGTAGGGACATGTATGAAACATCACCCGTATACAGTGAAACACCAGTGTATATACCTGTGAGACAATGGCAACTGTTGCAGAGTTACACTATGGCATAACGTACTTCTGTGGTCCACATTATCAGCTGGGACTAGGCTGTAACATGTGGTGTTCAGTGTATGGGACACTGCAAACTGACACAAATGTGTAGGCCTTACTTGTCAAGCATCTGCAAAAAGGCTGAAGGTGAGGGGGTGTCAGCATGACACACTAGTGCACTGCAGCAGGGATCCTAAGGATGCTAAGAATGGCTGCATCTGTACAAAGGCAGGTTCAGAAACTGTGGCAGACGTAACTCTATCCCCATAGCAATAGTGATGGCAGTGTGTGAACACCAAGGAATGTGCACATGAGTAGACCTTGCAATCATGCAGATTTGGGGGACATGTGTAGGGCAGACTGAACATACACTGGCAAATGCAGATTATCCATGCTAGTATACCCCTGTCAGGAGTAATGACTGCTGTAGTACACATAACAATAGGTGCAACAAACTGTCATGATAGGGGTGTGCATACATATGCCCACACAGAGTGTATGCATGGCGGTCAGCATCTGCACACCTAACACATTCCGTAGACACTGCAGGTTAAATTATAGGACACGTGTCACATATTGAGCTAACGTACTGTTAATATATGCAGTGATGTGGTCCCTTGGCAGATCAAAGAAGGGTGTGTCACATCAGTAAAGGTGTGTACACTACCCATAACCATGGTATGCTCTGACAGTTGTCAGTGTAATATTATTGGATTGGTCATATATGGTCCGCTGATGTTGAGAGCTGTAAATCAGACATCAGGCATTCACAAATGACATCTGTTCATATATCATCCCAGGTATGTGTTGCTGAAAAAAATAGGGGCTGTGAGCATTAAAGATGAACCAAGAAAGGGTATATCGAACTTCACCAAAAAACAGGAACACGAATCCCAACTCTCCACACACAGTTCTATTTTATTTTAAGTGCGTTAAAATGCCATACACTTTTCGTCAAAGTCAAATGCCTTAACTTCTTCAGAAACTTCAAAGAGCATCAACTGACCACCTTTATAGTGTGGCCATAATTAACATTCATTAACCAATTGATGTCTTAAAAGCATATGCCAAAAAAATTAATTAAAACATAGAACCTAAAAACATCTTTCCCTATAGATAACACAATCTTTTAATGCAATTTTATACATCATATAAGAATTTTAAGAATCATATACCTAATAAATATCTTAATAAATATATATATATATATATATATATATATATATATATATAAATGTCTATATAAAAAATATATAATATGAACATAAACATAAATATGAACATGTGTATGTGTACTCGTGTGTACTTGTGGCTACTATTTGATCCCATATCCTTTAAGTTGCAGTTTATACAGTTGAACCGTTATATGTTTAAATCCACCTCAAATAACAAGAATATAATGATAATTTATTATTTATTTATTTATTTATTTACTTATTTACTTATTTATTTATTTATTTATTTATTTATTTATTACCCTACTAATCACTCGTGGTGTTAAATTTATTTAAATAAATATTGTTTTTATTGTTTTTATTCAACGCGCACCCTACTGACACTCACTAGTGTTACCTTTCTAAATTTTTCAACCTTAAAATACACATAATGGAGCTCATTTCATTAATGCCAAGAACTTGACAGGCATTTGTTCTAAATTGCCATAGGAGTTCTTTCCTCTCCAATTTCAAAGACTCAGGTCCTCCCCTTTTATCGTTTACTAACTGGTCAATAACTCTAAATTTAAATTCATGTCCAGTAAACTCACTTGTATGCCTAGCTAGTGCATTTTCCATTTTATTCCTGTTGATGCTATAGATATGCTCATATATTCTTTCACTAAGCTTTCTATCGGTTTTACCGATATAGAAAGCTGGACAGCATATACATTTTGCTAGGTATACTACTTGTTTGCTACTACAATTAATGGGTTGTACACCTCTGAGGTGTGGTGCACAGTACATGGCAGGGTGCAGAACAGATGCACAGCAATACTGTGTACATGGGTGCAGTGGTATCCAGGGGAAGGGGCATCACCTAGTAACACAGCACATGCATCACACACATGTATACTGTTGCTAGAATGGATTGACTATAGCTGCACTGTATGCTGCTGTGTACCATATGTTATGCATGTTAACAGTGGCTAATAGGATGGCTGTGCGTACTATCATTGTGTAACCTCACCTGTATGTATGTGTGTGCATCCAGGTGGGTGGTTAGTTTGTCTCTAGGGTCACTCTGGTGAAGTGGAGGGAGGCTGATGCATGTAGGATGCATGTGTGCATGTGTGTGTGTTTGTGTGGGTGTCCATGTATGCACATGTGTGATTGTGGGGTTGTTCATACACCAGTACCCTTCTTTGGGATCATGCAGTACATGGACATGGACTGCCACATGACTCACCATGTATATTTGGCATGTATGTATTCACAGGACAGTTGATAGTATAATAAGGTCTGTAACATGGAACAGGCCTTGAGAGGAAAGGTAGACACCAGGTATACCCTTAATATCGCATTCAGCAGTGATAAAGTCTGCATTGAGACAGACGAAAGCACTTACCTAATGGATTATTTACTGCTGGGATTTTTGCTTGATCTACTGGATTATTTACTGCTTGGATTTTTGCTTGTCATTAAACTTTTTATCTTCATTGGAACACTGGAATACTGATTTGTTTTGTGACTGCTGTGGGATTTTGGCTTCAGGTATGGTGTTTGTTTTACCAGATATTAACTGTTGTTTTTTTTATATTAATTTATGTAGATATAATGTTCACAATTTTCTAAATATCTCAACAACCAAGCAACACCGACAGAACTCCTTTGCCTCATATGAAAGCTCTCAGCTAGATGGATAAAATGTTGCTGACAGTATGTGTGCAACTTGAATGGTTGCTGAAATATTGTAAGTTGTTTACAAAATATTACAAATGTAATAGATAACTGTGTTTACTGTGATTTATAAAATTCGGTTTAAGACATAGACGCTAAAGAATACTGCCACTATAAAAATAGTTTGTGCCGAAGAGTTTTCCATTTATAATTCTTTCATAACCCCTGTGGTTCCAAAAATATGAACATTTGTTTGAAATGTGAGGACATAATCTGATTCTGTCAAAAGGCTTAGGCTCCATCCATTGGAAGTTACAGTGCAAACTTCCTGAGCTCCATTGGAGTGAATGACTTAAAGTGTGTTTATTGTTTTCCCCCATAGGTGGTGAGGTGGGTCAGGGTCCCTCCTGCATGAAATCTGATGTTGGTGTCCATACAGACACCGAAAATGATGATAGTACTGTTAAGGCACAGGTGGGGTTGTCAGGGGCCAAAACAGCACCATCATTTGACATCCCCCTTTTAGCCACTCCAACCCCGCACACAGTTTCAGTGCCTATACATACCCCATCACCAGTGGCCATAGCGAAGGGACAGCTGGGATTTGGTGGCAGTGCACAGTAAAGTGTGGTAACCATGCCTACTGTGTCTGGTCACATCAGGTATAGCCGGATGTCCGGCAGGGCACCACATAGGCAGATGTCCAAGGGTGCTCCTGATTGGGCTGCTGGTCATCATGCCCCTGGCAGATGCAGCACAGCTGGTACCAGCAGGTGCATGTTTCAGGCTGTCATGGTGGTGCAGGCATGTATGGAACATTACACCAGATAGGGCATGAGGCTGCAGAGGGCTGCCCTCACATCTGCAAGAGAAAACTTCTGTGAACTTTCTGGTGCCATCCGTGCATTTACTGATCTCATTGAAAGACAGTCTGGTGAGATGATGGCCCTCATTGACCGTGGTTTGTCCATGCTTGAACGTGTGGTGGAAGTGGGGTGACGGCCGCATTGACGTAGGCCAGCAACGCCAACAGCTGGCAGTCAATGTGGACATGCTAGGACACCAAGAGGCTCGTAGTGGCAGTACCAGCCCAGAAACTGCATGGGGGAGCTGTTCACACCACACCACAGCAGGCCACGAGCATGTGGTCCTGGCCAGTTCCAGCGGACATTTGTCATCCTCAGGTGAGAGTAGCACATTGCGGATTGTACCTGGACATGCCCATAGAACCCCTGGCAGGTACAGACCAAGTGTTTATGGCCGGAGGCAGTGAACAGCATACCCTGCCAGGTATGATCTGCAGCTGTCCATAAACAGCTGTGTAGGGCAGCTACATGGCAGAACTGTGTGCATGCGTACCCACACACTATACAAACACACCTAGGGCAACCCCATACCTACACACACCACATCACCACACCCAGTTCACCTCATTGCACCCCTCACCAACACACATGGTGTCAAATGTATGGCCCACCCTCATCTTCTGACAGACCAACAACACACCCTGTGCATATGATGATACCTGTGCCACATCCCTGTCATCCATACCATCGATGCAGGGACGAGCTAATATGGTTCTGATGCACATGGTGACTGTACTACAATGTACCAAAGTACTGCAGTGTAACATGTTGTCAGGAGTAAAGTGTAATGCATATATGTCAGGTAGTGTAGACATCCAGCAATGATGCATTATAGCTGTTATTAGCACTGGTTGATTGTGGTCGCTATAATGTTATCCATTTGTGTTGCAGGTGTACATGTGTCAGCACGAGGATGGTCTGCAGTCATATTCCACAATGGGGCATGGCATTGTGGTGACATCATGGCTGTGACATATCTGGGGCACAGTTGAACACATGTCACAGGTTTGTATAACAGTTATTGCCTGTGCCTCATGGACAGGTGACCCGCTGGGACATGTATAATCTGCAACCTGATGTAGACCCATCCAAATACATGCACACTCTTACTTGGCAACACTGGGACTAGACCCCTACCTAGGTATGTAGTGATACTGAAGTGTGTGGCTTTTATTGCACATACCACACAGCATTTAGGATGAGGTATGTTCCAGGTTACATATTACATGCAGAACATTCCCAGACATGTACAGTATGCTAATGGGGGATGTAATGGGTGTATATGGACAAAACATAGTGTGACATGCCTTCATATACACATTAACAGACACATAACAGGCGGACACACATCCCAGAGACCTGGGCCTATCACTGCTAACTAACTTGACTGTGTGTCCAATGTGTTACAGTTAGGCTGCACACAGCACATGCATAACTTGGCCTGGATTGTGGTATCAGTTACCTGTACGGTTGATGGTGACAATGGTAACCATAATGTGGTACATGGGACATATACCGGGTGTACCTTGGTGTAATGACAGTGTACACAGCACCCACATCCCCCAGTGGATATTGTACTCCCTGAAACCCATGATAACACTCTGACATACCCACCATCACACATTGCCCACGACTGTGATGCAACCCATTGTATATCCCAACAGTGGTACTACAGGGATATGGATCTAATACACATGCCACAGGCATAGTAGGGTGCTGCATTGTCATGCCTCACCTATGGGCAGCAGCAACACTATCTGTACTACTGTTTGGCAATGGGTATTGCAATAGGAGTATGTGGCCTCAGAATGCTGTACCTTACAGATATACAGACATGCACACATACACACACTTACTAGAACTCAATGGGTATCCCATGCATATCAACCCATTTGTACAACACTGTTGTGCTGGTACTGCAAGGCTCATGTAGCCAGTATGGAGAGGAGCTTAACTGGGTACATATAATGTCCCATACAGCAGCAACCACAACTAATTATGGCAATGGTTGTTGTGGTGATAGTGAAGGCCCTCATGGAATTCCCAAGTACAGGTGTGCTAACACAGACGCTGCTATACTCAGTAATACACAAGTACACATGTGTCAGTACTTGGGTGCATTGCTGCAAGTGGTCATAACTGTGTACCTAGCTATTGCCCAATGAGAGATGGGTTGTGTAGAGGATGTGTGTACAGTGGTATCCTGCCACCTGCCATGTGGCAGCAGGCAATCTATTGACAGACATTACTATGGCGACCCTCAGGGTGAGAGTGACATGCATCAGCCAATCCTCCAGGTTCCTCCTGCACCTGGCCACTGAGGTCATCAAGTTGGCATGCATGCAATATGCATTACAACACATGGTTAGTGTCTGTGATGGAGACCTGTACCCAAGCATGTTCTTTTGATTGTGGTAGTGTAGTGGAGGTACCTGTGGCATGTGGTATATACAGGGTGTTATCTCCTATATGTGCCAGTTCTTACACAGCTGAGCAGACATGGCAGTGTCAATCAAGCTGGATACCTGCCATCCGCATATCTGTACAGAGACTTACAGTCATCAGCTTGGAAAGTAGCTATGCAGTAGGATGAATGTGTTGACAGATAGACATTTGACAACAATATGTATGCCATAACTACATGTCAAAAGCCCTCACTAACATGTGCTGTACAGACAGTAGTCTACAGTTACATTTCATATGTCGGATCATTATCCAGTAGGGGTTATATACTGTGAAACAGCTCACACAGCAGGGATAGAACAGGGAGGCCTCAGAGTCCAGCTATGCCTGCAGGCATGCCTGTTGTCAGTACTACATTTAGCACTCTACTCTTGCCTGGGTAAGCATTGTCAACAGTAGTCCTGCCATGATACACTACATGCCAGTGTGACAGCATTTACCCTGGCCTACTACCCCTGTATGTAACACATTCACATGGATAACAGTGCTGTTCAGGCCTCATATATGTCTGTGTCCCAGACATGATACTCACACTCCTTGCTACTGTAATGACAGCACATAGGTGCATGTATTGTACATGGCATTACATACACTTATTACAGATGTCATTACCCTTCTAGCCTGTCCCCATCTGAACATCTAGTTGCTGGTTGTGTGAGCTCCCTGATTCTTGGGATATATTACAATTATATTGGCCCTTCAGCTTATGAAAGGTGGTAAAGGACATCCTTCCCCTGGACTGCTTTCATCCAAGGCTTCACATCCACCTTTCAGGAACCCCCAGCTAAATACCAACCACATTATCTGCGTGGATATTGCCTATCAGTCCCTGACACCTTAAAAGAAAGAAAATAAACTCATGCGGTAAAGGACATCCTTTCCCTGGACTACTTTCATCCAACGCTTCACATCCACTCTTCAGGAACCCCCAGCTAAATACCAACCACATCATTTGCATGGATATTGCCTATCAGTCCCTGACACCTTAAAAGAAGGAAAATAAATTCATGTGGTAAAGGACATCCTTCCCCTGGACTACTTTCATCCAAGGCTTCACATCCACTCTTCAGGAACCCCCAGCTAAATACCAACCACATAATTTGTGTGGATATTGCCTATCAGTCCCTGACACCTTAAATGAAGGAAAATAAACTCATGTGGTAAAGGACATCCTTCCCCTGGACTACTTTCATCCAAGGCTTCACATCCACTCTTTAGGAACCCCCAGCTAAATACCAACCACATCATTTGCATGGATATTGCCTATCAGTCACTGACACCTTAAAAGAAGGAAAATAAACTCATGTGGTAAAGGACATCCTTCCCCTGGACTACTTTCATTCAAGGCTTCAGATCCACTCTTCAGGAACCCCCAGCTAAATACCAACCACATCATTTGTGTGGATATTGCCTATCAGTCCCTGACACCTTAAAAGAAGGAAAATAAACTCATGTATGTGCTCTCTGCCTGTATGTTAAACTGATAAAAACTACTCCCCTTGAACTAAGAGTTAAGCACCACCAGGACCAACCAACCTGCCTCCTGCTTCTTTCTCCTCCTTCTCCTACTCTACTTGTAACACTCCTTAGCATCACCACTTTCTTCTAATCTTCTTTTATTTCCCTAACTATACTGACCTTGCCAGCCTGCCTAGACTGTCTATACTATTCATTTAAAGCCTTATCTACCTTGGGACTTACCTGAGCTCTTTCCCACATTGTTTTTTGTGAAAACTTCTTAGAACAAGCTGAGCCCTGCTCCCCACCCCCACACTGCATATACCTGGGAATCCCGCGAGGTTACCTTGTTCACCTACTTACATACCTGCATGGCATGTTCCCATAATCCTTTGTGAGTTTAAAACCGATCCTAGGTGTTTTAGCACCATTTCTTTCCTTCTAGCCTGTCCCCATCTGAACATCTGGTTGCTGGTTGTGTGTGCTCACTGGTTCTTGGGATATATTACAATGATATCGGCCCTTCAGCTTATCAAAGGTAGCGTGATTATTTTGATGTTTGGAGCATTCTTATTGTGATGAATTGTTGTGTTGTTACATATGATGTTTTTTTAATCCTCCTGGTCCACTGTTTTATGGTAGTGATAACTAGTTAGGATTTGGCAATTAGTGTGGTTCTGCTCAGCCTAGATTATGTAGCTCTAATCTGGAAGTACTACAGAGTCTCTCTCTCTCTGTTTTCACTTTGGCTAATGAAAGGGAACTTGTGGACTTAACTAATTGAATTAACTAATGGGTATTAGAATTCACAGCTACTACGTTGAGCAGTGAAATTCACTCGTACTTCATCTTTAGGACAACCGCTGATTTTAGCTTGCATTACAGCAGGTCTATCTTTGTTTTGTTTATAGTCAGTGCAAGGTTTCTTGGTACTATCTGTTATTCCTGCCAATTGTACTACTACAGGAATCATGTCTCATATGAAAGCATAGTAGTGGTAGTTTATAGCGTAATGGGTGCTGTCTTACTGTTTTTCTACTGGATTCCACCCACGTGTAGCTTATATGTACGATGGTGGTAAAATTGGAGTATATTAAACTGTCGCTAGTTATTTGGATATTCTGAAAGGCTTGTATTGCTTTCCTAATAGCGTCTATCCATGTGTAGTTCATACTACTAAACTGCCGCTAGTTTTTAGGGTATTCTGGATGGCCTTTATTGCTTTTCTAATAGCGCCTATCCATGTGTAGTACATACATACTACGTTTGTAAAGCTGTTGTATTTACAATACTGCTACTAACCTTATTAATATCAATGGCTGTTGCCTTTACACAGTTGTAGTGAATCCTGCCATATTTGTTATACAGCCTACCCTATTGTAGTTATCAGTGCAGTCATCCTTAACGTTGTTTATTAGCCTTTTCAGGTACTGCATTTTTTAACCAATGTCTGTTGATATTAATGTTTGCTACTGAAATAGAAGTGTAAGGTTATAGCTCTGTTTAAAAGTTTTGCTGTTTATCCTAGTTTATTATTACTCTGTACATTTGATACTAATATTAGTGTATAACGTCTAGCTCTACTTACTAAGAGCAAGACTTTTCTTAACTGTCCTCTTGATGACTTATTGACTGTTGCATCTAATTATTCTCCCTTCTTTCATTCTGCTGCTCCTTTCCTAATACCAGTACTCTCTCCTATCCTGCTCTTCTGTATGTATATTTTTCTCAATCTTCTTCATTTCTTTCTCATAATATCCTCCTTCTATCCCCTATTTGTGTATCCCACCTCCTACTAAGATAATATCCTAACCCTATGTATGCTACTTTCCACTAATCCCCTCTCTCTCTCCTAGCTCTCCCACTCACTGTTCCTTGCTTGACTTTCCCACACTGCCTGGGTTCATTGGAAAGTACTTGCTCCACTAACATAGAGTTAACCTTCCTTCCTCTCCCCTTCTTTTTTAGGTGGTAAAGGACATCCTTTTCCTGGACTACATTCATCTAAGGCTTCACATCCACTCTTCAGGAACCCCCCGCTAAATACCAACCACATCATTTGCGTGGATATTGCCTATCACTCCCTGACACCTTAGAAGAAGGAAAATAAACTCATGTATGTGCTCTCTGCCTGTATGTTAAACTGTTAAAAACTACTCCCCTTGAACTAAGAGCTAGGCACCACCAGGACCAACCAACCTGCCTCCTGCTTCTCACTCCCCCCCCCCCTTCTCCTACTCTACTTGTAACACTCCTTAGCTTCACCACTTTCTTCTAATCTTCTTTTATTTCCCTAACTATACTGACCTTGCCAGCCTGCCTAGACTCTGTCTATACTATTCATTTAAAGCCTTATCTACCTTGGAACGTACCTGAGCTCTTTCCCACATTGTTTTTTGTGAAAACTCCTTAGGGCAAGCTGAACCCTGCTCCGTTCACCCTGCGGGCTCACTTCACTCCCCTACCCTACCCCCAAATCTCACCCACCCCCAGTGCCCCTAAACTTATAATTCTTGGCCACACCCTCCTCCCCAACCAACAAATCACAAACTCCCACCTTCAGATACAATTAGCACCACACCTTATTACTGTACCTAAGCAATTACAGCTCTAACTACTTAATACTTTTCCTCCTAGCCTTACCACTCAAACCTTGTCTATTACAGCTTTTACCTCTCCTAGCTATCTTTAATATCTGTAACCAACTGTTCTCACCGTGTCTACCACAACTATGTCAGTAGTTGTGAAACTACTACTTACTGCCACACTACTATCTTTTATAACCTCAGCATATCACTTAACCTCCTTTGAGCACCTACATTACTCTCAGTTTCACTACCCAAATAAACAAACATCCTTTCATATACTCATCTCTCCAAATAATATAAATATAATATCTACACCTAGCTACCTACTTGCAAAGTTCCACAGACTATCCCACATTAAATACTATAATCCCTCAACCAATTAATATCAATTTCTAATACGTAATCTACATTATGCACTGTACATTCTAAAAAATCAATCCTTACAAAATGGTGATATCCAGCCTAACCCAGGCCCTGCAAATATCCTACCTACTGATCCTTATACCTCCAATCCCTCTATGCCACCCAGCCCCATTAAACTCTCCAACTCTCTTCTGATAGCACATCTCAATATCCAAAGCATCAACAATAAAGTTCCTCATCTCCATTCTCTCTTAGACATATACTCTTCTGACATTTTATGTTTAACAGAAACTTGGTTAAAACCACAGACCCAAGATAATGAGATTATCCTACCAGGATATAATATATTAAGAAATGACTGAACAAAAAGAAAGGGAGGGGGAGTAGCAATTCTTTTCAAAGAAGCGCTACAAGTTACTACCCCACCTAAGGACAATAATGCAGAAATCCTTATTTCCAAGAATCAGCTTAATTCTAATAAATCCATAAATATCTTATGCATTTATCTACCTCATGGAAATAATATTAGCACCTTAGAGAATATTCTTAGTTGGGTCACAGCAACCTTCCCACAAGAAACTTTAATCCTAGATGACATCAATATAGATTGGAAGTGCATCAATACTGAGCATCCTACTTCTCATATTAACCTTCATGGCTTCTCTCAGACCATTACCTGCCCAACTAGAATTAACAAACCAAACCAAAGAGAGAGCACTTTAGATTGGATTCTGATTAATAATCACCAACAAACATACAAAGTAGGCACCTTCCCTGATGATGTAAGTAACCATTGCTTAACCTATATAATTAGGCAAAAAATAGATATCTCCCACCCAACATCATATAGGACTTTACGTTCCAACAAGCATTTTAACCAAGAACTATTTCTGAGCAAACTTAGTGCCTGTAACTGGACTTGTCTAAAAACCCTCCCATTAGAAGAGGCTGTCCAATACTTTAACTCTAAATTCTTAACTATCCTAGACCAACATGCACCTATACGTAATATAAGAATTAGGTCAAAACCAGCCCCATGTCTCACCAAAGATACCAGGCAAAATATCCTACTTAGAAATAAAGCCTGGACTAGGTGGCAAACTACCAAAAGCTCATCTACTCAACAGACATTTAGATAAATAAGAAATGCTACTAAAAAAGCCATACTCTTAGACAAAAAAAAAACTTTACTACAAAATACAGCAAACACACCAAAATAACCCTCAAAGGTTCTGGGCAAATATCAATAGACTCCTATATCCAGGACACTCAAGTACACCAACACCAATAGGAGTGAACCATGAGACTCCCATCCAAACTGCTAATGACTTTAACTCCTTCTTCACGGATGTCATCCAAACTCTAGCCAGCCAGCTATCTCCTGACAACTCTAGCATTCCCACCCCCATAGCAAGCACTCTTCCTACCTTCCTATTACAACCTAGATCTGCTAGCTTTATTTTCAAACTCCTAGCAAAACTGAAGCCTTGTACCCCTTCCGCTGACCAAGTCCCAGCTGAATACCTGCAAAAAGCAGCCAAAGCAGTTGCTTATCCTGTATCCATCCTGATAAACAGAACCATTAAAGAAGGATATATCCCTACTAGTTGGAAAGTCTCACACATTATCCCCCTACATGAAGGTGGCAACTCCAATGAATAGTCTAACTATAGACCCATAGCTCTTCTATGCCCCTTAGCAAAAATAATGGAAAAATGCATTCACCATCAGCTAATGGGCCATCTAACTCAACACAACTTACTAGCTAAGGGCCAACATGGCTTTAAGCCATTCCATAGTACCACCACTGCCCTCCTATCCTTTACAGACACCATTAATAGAAACCGCAATAACAATTTACTCTCTTCAGCACTATTTATTGATCTTTCAAAGGCTTTTGATATGGTAAACCACACATTGCTTATCAATATTCTCAAATCGCTTTCCCTGGATATTCAATCTATAAAGTGGTTTACTTCCTACCGGAGCAATAGGCAACAAGCAGTGTACTGGGAAAATAATCTATCATCCCCCCTGCCAGTCACACTGGGAGTTCCCCAAGGCTCCATTCTAGGTCCTCTCTTATTTTCAATTTTTATTAATGATCTCTACTTGGCTATTCCCAATGCAACTTGTATACAATATGCAGATGACTCTACATTAATCTGCACAGCTAAATCTGCTTCTGAACTGCAATGCCAAACCCAGAAAGTATTTAGCATAGTTGAGACATGGTTCTTAAAGTGCTGCCTTCTACTGAATCCCAAAAAAACAAAGCTCCTGCTCTTTAATCCTACCTTTAGGTCCACACCAATAAATATCTCAGTAATTTCTAACAATAGTACCCTCATATTCCCAGACTCTACCACCAAACTCCTTGGTATTACAATAGACAACATCCTTAACTTTAACACCCACATTAACAACACTATAAAATCAGTTAACAGAAACTGGGTTGCCTGTACAGAGTCAAACCCTTCCTTACTCCAATAGCAAGAACTACCATTGCCCACTCCCATCCAATCTCTACTCTACTCTATGCCTCACCAATATACACTAACCTATCCAAAAAGAATCTTCTCAAACTTGCTACCTCTTATCATAATATTGTCAGATTTGCCACTGGTAAACCCTTCAGAACCCATCACTGTCAGAATCTCAAGCAACTCGGATGGCTTGAACTTCAAAACCAGCTTCAACTCAACCAACTTACAATTGCCCATAAGGTCTCTTACCAGCCAAACAATACTCCAATACTCTCAGACCTCATAACCCCCTACAAAAATCTTAATGCCTTGGGTTCTTCAAATAAACTCCTAGTTAACATCAACAAGTCTCACAACATGGCTGGGGACTCTCTATTCTCAAACACAACTGGGAAAAACTAGAACCTTCTACCTATTGAACTTACTTCCCTTCCTATCTTACCACTCTTCAAACAAAAACTTAAAACCTTCCTCAAAACACACTGGCTGTGCCCTTGTACCAACCCTGAATAACCTATCATTAATGCTACTAATATATTTTCTAGCTGTTTCTCTCTCCACTAATTTAATCTTCTGTAGTGCAATAGTAAGCATCTAGTAAGAACCTGGATACTATTTTTTAGCCACTAGCATATTTATATTATCTTGCTCTAAACTTTGTATATAGTTTTATGTTATTTACTGTTAAATGTATATAATATCTTCTATATCTACTTCTTGTTTTTTTTTTGTAACAATTACTTATTGTCTGTTTGTATCTGTCTTGGAGCTTTTTTCCCCGGGCCTCTACTGGAAATGGACATATATCCGGCTGGACTAGCCCGGTCAACAAATGTAAAATAAATAAATAAATAAAATTACCCTGCAATGTTATCAGACTGGGCAGTGTGAACTGGTTACAAGGGCTAATCCATGCTTAGCAGGTGTCAGCATTGCTGCAATATAAAAGCTAAGCTGATTTGCACACTGGTAAGCGAAGCCTACACTGTGTAAGCACCCATATATTTTCCCGTAGCTTAGCACCGCTTAGCTTCGTATAACCCTTCAAAAACACACTTAAAGCCGCCACAAAACTGCCTTAACCACTCTATATCTGACAAGCCTTGTTCTGCCCAACAACAAAATGAACAGCCCTTGTAGGTCTTGAATGCAGGACCCTGTACACTATAGTCACAACACTTAACCACTATGCAATGACCACTGTGAAGACAGCTGTTGTTTTTCCAATATAACAGTCAATATACATATTGATTAGTATTGAAGAATTGCCTTTACTTCCACAATTGTGTAGTACTTGTTATTAATATTGCTGTTGCATTACATATGTTGTTTTATCATAATGTACACATAGTAGATACATAAGGTGAGATACATCTGGGAGGATATAGACAACCATGAGGTTTACACATGACAGGAATATGGATATATACATATAATAGGTTGATATATGTCTACATGTACATACACATGTATATTCATACATATGTCTGTATACACATCTGTATAGTGCAACATGTATATGGCCATGTGTACATCTCTTCGTATATACATATATATATATATATATATATATATATATATATATATATATATATATATATATATGTGTGTGTGTGTGTGTGTGTGTGTGTGTGTATATATATATATATATATATATATACATATATACACACACACACACACACACACACACATATATATATATATATATATATATATATATAAATATATATATATATACACATATATATATGTATATATATATATATATATATATATATATATATATATATATATAGAAATATGTATACATACCTATATATGTATGCACATCCTATTTGTACAGATATGCCTATTTATGTAGATATATATGTAGATATCTATAACTATATGTGCATACATATCTATTCTGATATACCTCTTACTGTCAATATATATGTAGATATCCATAGGTATATGTGCATATGTATCTCTATCTGTATATGTGTAGACATATATTGCTGTGTATATGTATATATCTGCATGTTTATATGTACACAGATATCCTTCAGAAGGGTCTCACAGAAACGGATAACTGGTGCCAGAGCCATGGCCTAAAGTTAAATGCCAAAAAATGCATAGTCATACCCTTCGGGAAAAACAAGGTTACCCCTAGCTACCAAATAGGTGGCAATCCACTGAGCATAGAAGAAGTTATCAGGGACCTGGGGACCCAGGTTGATAGTAGTCTGTCATTCGACACCCATGTAGCTAAAGTAGTTAGGAAGACCTTCTACATTGCCCACCTTATCATGAAGGGATTCTCATCTAGATCAAGGGAGGTCATAGTCTCCCTATACTCATCACTCATCAGACCAATGATTGAGTACAATGCCCCATTCGGAATGTATCTGACCCGACACTTGCAGCAGCTGGAGAGGCCACAAAGTTCCTCACCAAAAGGATAAAGGGTCTCAAACATCTGTCCTATGCTGCCCGACTGAAAGAACTCCAGCTCTATTCAGTCGCTTACCGCTGCTCAGAGGTGACCTTTGCCTAACATACAAGGCCATGTCAAACCCAGATTTGATGAATATGCTTCACCTCAAAAATCTGGATCCGTCAGAGCCACAAGGCGGGGGACTTAAACCTCGACACGGCTATTAATAGGGCGCGCTGGAGGGATAGATTCATCACCCAAAGACTCCCTATGCTGTGGAATAAAATCCCGGTATATGTGAGGCAGAGCACCTCGCTGGCCTTGTTCAAGAGAAATCTTGACCAATGGATGGGAGATCGCAGATATACCCCAGGGATTACCTCAGTGTCACTGCTCAACAGAGGCACAGCAAAATAATGGGTATAGTTCCCCATACTAAAGGGGTGGCGTAAGCCACAAAACTATGGGCTAGGCTTGTAAATGCCCTCGGGCAGATAGCCTAGTATGAACCTATGAACCTATGAACCTATGAACCTATATATATGCACATATACATATCCATCTATGTATGTCGATATGAATATGTGTATATATCTATATAGATATATGGATAATTATGTATACATATATGTTCACCTTATGTCCAGAACATGGAGTTGAGCCCTATCTCATCCCAAAAGTCCCAACCTCTTAGTGCAAGGAGATGTCAGGTATGTATTGCAAGTACATATGTAGACTATTGCTACTGTAATAGGGGTTGTCTTCACAGACATGTTGTGTGTGGGAAGTCACATCTGCTTCAAACATGTGCGCCATTGGTTACTGACAGACATCCTAAGGACATCATAGTACAGTACCACTGCTTGCACAGTAATGATCCTGTGGACTACAGCAGAGATATGCCCAATAAATGTGGACAGTCTGACACACACTGATCAGTCTAGAGGTATACACAGAACCCCTTAGTGCAAGACATGTGGATCAAGCCTGACAATGTGGATTTTAACAGCCATGCAGATGGGTATATCATGTAAATACTGGTATACATTTGTCGCATAGGTTATGCATTCACACATCCCTGTCTATCCTGACACATAATAACTGCTGGTACAGTGGTGACATGGCCACATACTGCCCACTAGTTAGAGAAATACATTTGTACAGCATCCCACTACTTTGTCTGAAATACATGACTGTTATGATGGCCTGGCAGCAGTACTTCTGGCAAGTATCTGGACATAACATCACACTGGGTAAGTACACTAAGCTACTATGCATGTAACAAAGTACTGTGCAGGCTACAGGCAGACTGCCACAACACTGGCCTACATTTTGTATGGTGGAATACACATGTACCTGCATATATAGCAAGCTCTATAGGCATGTCACAGAACAGAGTAACAGACACCTATGTGAAAGTGCATAACCACAACCAATATGAACACAGCCACAGCCACATATGGTAAGCTAGAGTAATATTAAAGTATATCGACTATCTGATCAACACCATCATCATATGTGCCACTCACACACTAACCCTACATATACTGGGTCACTACACAGTGTGGTCTGATGCTTGTCTGTGGTATGGGACATGTGTGCGTTTGGCCCTACAAACATGTAAGCTGATAGGGTAACATACAGTGGAGCAGCATGTAACATCAGATAGAACAGGACCAAGAACAATGACATCTAGCACAGTCTGTACACAGGCCAAGGTACATTTTCACAATACACACACTGTCGACAATCACCATAGGTACACAGACCTCAGTACTGTTCACACAACCACAGAATGCCCAGGTTATGTCCTCAAATATAACCCCTACTATACATAACATGTGTAGCAGTCTATCTCACTGGCTTGTTATCAGATATGATGTCAATAAATTATGGTGTACAGAACATATGCACCTCTTACTGCATGACATATGCATAAAGGTTGACAGAGTTGCAGCTGGAGCCACAAATACAGGGCCAATATTGACATGTTGCTGTGATAACCTCATACATTTACTGTTGTAACAGGGTCTGTTGTGACATATGTCCTATAAGGGATATGAAGTCAGTAACTTTCATAGCTGTCACCATGTACAGATTGCAATCCTCACACTATGCTTTTACAGTTCATAGATAGATGCTCTGTGAGTAACACAAGAAACAAAAGGCACCGCACACTGCCTAGTCTGCAGATGATCCTACAGATGGGGGTTTCCTCAGAAACATAGCACCGTCATGATAGGTATTAAAGCATGTAGACCAGCTATATCCGTGCACACCCTGTCAAACCAACATTACTCCAAATGCAGTATAGCAACATTTACATTCTGTAGTCTTGTCAGGCACATCCCCCTCCTGTGTGTTGGCCTGTTTCAACAGTGTATGTTGTTAGAGGTAAATCCCCAATCCATCTGTGATGCTGTTTGCCAAACACCAGATCTAGGTCCTGCTCACAGTGAATGAAAAGGCCCAACACCAACATGATGTTACTAGATACTGGAGTGTGTTTCCATGCAACTAGCTATGGGAATGTTACCACAGCTGTTCCTCATGCAATCAGCTAGAGGAGGGCTGCAATTCATGCAGAGGCCATCAGCTGACCATGAGCATCACTTCCAAAGCACATGCTGCTGCCTAAGCAAAGCAGGTGTAGTTCTCCACATACATCAGAGAGGGAGTGAGAGAGGCAGACAGAGACAAAGTAAGTCAGGGAAGGGGTGGGAGAGTAAAACCTAAGCATGTTTGCGTCCCACACCTACCAGTACAGGGTATCAAACCCCTGACTATGTATTGCTATCACATGTCTATGCAGTTATTAGATGTGCCACATAGCTTACATGCTGAGGAGCTCTCCAAACATATATGTGATGGTGAGTGACATCTGCAACAGTGATATGGTAGTGATATGTTAAGTGTAGTACACATGGCTGTCCACATCAACAGCTGTCAGTGTCAACACAGCCACACTCTCTCAGGGACTCACACACATTGACACACTTGGCAGGGTCAGGAATACACTTCCTCACTAGTTAGTTTGCCAAAATACAGTACTGTGCAGGTATCACATGCACTACAGGGGTTATCCGGAAGTTATATAGGCAAAGGGTATGTGGAGGTGTCTGACATCAGACAGCATGCTTCAGTATGTCAATGGGGGTTGTAGTGAGTGTGAATGTGGTTAATAGCATCATACACCACACACACAGAAACAGGGTGCCAGGACTGACATGCATGCGTGCATTGCTTCTCGGGTGTGTAGTAGTTGACTTTGCAAGAAGGCAATACAAGGCTGGATGAAGGATATACCTTGGCATCAGGCCACATGGCAATGGTATGCAGTGTGGTTCAGGGGTGTAGTATCTGGAATGGCCCATACAGGTGGGTATTGTATTCACCATCCAGTATCTGCTGTGTGTGGCCATTGCTGTTCGATGGTTGCCATGTATGTGTTCTTTAGTCCGTGACATGGATGCTGTCTGGGATGTGCACACGTCCTACATGCATGTACAGTGACATGTGGAACTGAACCCGGGGTGTCTGGGCCATGTTGTGTATACAGATTGTTATAATCAGAAGTGCTTGTCCGGGCCCCATGTGCTGGGAA
Source organism: Protopterus annectens (assembly GCF_019279795.1). NCBI lineage: Eukaryota > Metazoa > Chordata > Ceratodontiformes > Protopteridae > Protopterus > Protopterus annectens. The sequence continues at coordinate 590,228,058 of NC_056745.1, read as the reverse complement.
CAGGTAATGGACAGCAGGTTGACCCTGCACCTACATTGATAGCATGATAGAGGTATTTCCTGGTGTCAGTGGCATCTGTCCATAAAGGGCATGTATATAAGTCATGGTATGTCCTTTGTAGGACACATTTGATGGCACCACAGGTGTTTCAGGCGTCCAGTGGGAAGCATAGTGAAGGCATACTATCTGCATATACGTGCATACTGTACTGATGGACAGGATGCCATGTCCTGTGTAGTACACTGCAATCAAACCTGGTTACTATCTGTGGCCAATATGCAGGGTACTACCAACATAGCAGTTGTTGCCTAGGCAAGTGTGTTTGTGTATGAGACATGGGTTGCGAGTGTTCTCTGTGTAATACAAGGGTTGCTAACTTTGTTCACCAGATATTGATGCCACATGTAAGGGTATGGATTGCCATCCCATCTTCTCAGCTATTTCACATCTGTTACCCTTGTAAGGTGGGCATTGTGACATATAATAGGGCCACCATATAAGAAATATGCAAAACCCACTTCACATTGAGTCCAGTTGTTACACACTCACAGCCACCTCCACACAGGATACGAATGACAAACACACAGACACACACCTGCCATGTCTGGGATTAGAACTCCTACCTCACTAGTTTATTATACTACAGCATTACACAGTTATAGGATGTGCCACAGAGATTACTGGGCTACATCTTTCCAAAAGGTGTATTTCACAGTGAATGATATCAACAGCCTTGCCAAAGTAGGGCATTTCACACTTGCCATGTCTGGGATTAGAACTCCTACCTAACTAGTTTATTATACTACAGCATTACACAGTTGTAGGATGCGCTACAAAGATTAAAGGGGCAACACCTTTCCCAAAGGTGTATTTCACAGTGAATGACATCAGCAGCCTTGCCAAAGTAGGGAATTTGTATTGTAGTGAGTGTATTTAGCCTAAAAAGCATTGCTCCCTACACAGACAGAGACATGCACACAAACACACACACAGTTACCGTGTATGGAATCAGAACTCCTACCTAACTAGTTTATCACGGTACAGTATTGTGTAGTTACGGGACACGCCACAGAGATTACGGGCTATACCTTTCCCAAAGGTGTATTTCACAGTGAATGACATTAGCAGCCTTGCCAAAATAGGGCATTTGATTTGTAGTGAGTGTGACTAGCCAAAAAAGCATTGCTCCCTACACAGACAGAGACACACACACAGTTGCCATGTCTGGGATTAAAACTCCTGCCTAACTAGTTTATCACACTACACCATTATGCAGTTATAGGATGCACCATGGAGAATACTGAGCTACACCTTTCCCAAAGGTGTGTTTCACAATGAATGACATCAGCAGGCTTGTCATAGTAAGGTAATGGGGAGGGCAATATGTGTGTGCATGGGCCATAACCCATTCATCTAGAGGTTGACACACCACATGCTGGCACATGCAGGGTTATATTCCGCAGGTATGTGTATACAGCTGCTAGATGACTACTGCCTTGTACAGTCATGTTGCACAGCTAGCACGTGCATCACATAGTCTGTACTGCTGACAGATACCAGTGGCTACTTTCTACAGTGAGTGTCATTTACACATCATGTGGTTGTAGCCATTTGGTTGTGTGCTGGGTGGCACAGGCCTGATGATGGATGGTTCTTTGTCATAGCCACTTTCTTCCACACATGTATATATGTCTACTTTTGGCATATTATAGTGTGTTGTCCTTGGATATATGTCTGCATTTATATCCAATGTGTATGCAAAGCATGACTGGTGCATACTGAGGAGTGCATGCACTAACATCTGCAACTGTCAGATATGTCTGGTCCACTGTTGTTTGAAAACATGGGCTTCATTTGTTTAAGTGTGTGAGCCTGCCCAGTATGACTTTTCAGTATGTTGTTGTCTGACATTGCCTTTCTTTCTCTAAGTGTGTGAGCATGCTCAGTATGCTCTTATGTATTGAATGTGTGAATCCATTTCAGGTAGTTTGTACTCCAGTGCAGACCTTTGTGTTGTACACCTACACGTAGCAAACTGTTTCTGCAAGGTTTATGTAGATCATTTGGCAATATGGGGTCAAACTGTGCAAGGGATAGTGTGTACTGTAGGTGACTGTGTCTGTGCTGCTTCTGCTATATGGTACTGGTGTTAGCAGAGATATAGATATTCAGACATGTGTACTGTTATACTCTGTGATGTTTTATGTCCTCAAGTACTGTCAGGTGGAAATTCTTGCTCACAGTGATTTCCTGGGGAACAAGAGTGAATGCAGCTGTGTCTGGTACTGTGGGCAAAAGTTATGCCATTCTGGAGGGAAAGGGGCTGACACTTGCTGCAGTGTCTGTGTATCCAGTTCAGCACATTGGTACAATGCTGGCAGGGGATCCCATACTTGTACATCCATCGACATGACAGTATGGCCTTTTCTTGCTGTGGCAATACATCACAGATGTACAAATTCACACAGGTTACCCAAAGGCAGGGGTCATAAGTCAGGACATTACCCCTATTGTGGTGTATGGGCACATTTGTAAACACCCATTTGTGTGTTTGCAGCCAGGGATAGTATGTGCACACAGCTGTGTCGGACCTCACACATTCCATGCTGCCCATGCTCCCACCCTATTATTTTATCCTCTTCCATACATTATGCATACATTCTCTGATACTTTCCCTAAGCTTATCACCTCATCACAGCTGTGTTTTGGTGTTGGTCCTCAGTTCATGCAGTGGGATATGGTGGACATGTTACTGTGGTTTGTCCACATAGCCTTACATATGGCTTATGTGGAGTGTGTTATGTTGTTATTTGGGTGTCCATGACATGACATGTATTGGCAGTACGTATGAGACACAGGCCTTTGACAGAGGCCTGTAGGCCATTTGGTGGTGATGTAGGCCAGCTGTGGCAGGGCGTTGGATTCTGTCAGTCCTACAGTCCAAGACCGCCATACAGTATATTCCCCTGAGGTGAAAGGGTAGGTGTGCTAGGTGTTCATGCCAATTCTTTCTATCAGTATTGATCAGGTGGTGTGGATGCTGGCAGAGTGCTGTCTACAGCTAGGGACACACCTACATGGGACACCTGCACTGCATCCTGCATTCTTTTGCTATTGCCATACACAGGTGGGGATCATATTGTACCCATTCCCAATAGCAGGGATACGACCAAAGATGTGCCTGTGGGTGGTGTTTTGGTGAGCTGGGTGCATGTGTGCTTTGGACACTACTTGCATCTGACTCACAGATATGCATGGGTTATTCAAGTTATGCTGGCATATGCAGGTACATCAGCTGTTTCCCAATACATCAGCTCTATCACCTTTGTGATCTGCAAGTGTTCGGCCAGACGACACTGGTATTCCCTACTACAGGCCCAGATAATGTGATGCATACCTGTATGTACAATTACAAGGGTGTGTCCATTTCACAGTTACACATTATATACTGTATGTCTGGGGTACTTTTCCCCGTGTACTGCTTGTATATCTAGCCAACAGCCATGCCATGTCCATCTTTCAGATGGTGACACATTACCACCATAAATTTACAATGGCTTACTGCTAGCATGTGTTATACTGGTGGGAATTGTATTGTGAGGATTTGGCCCTGTCATCGGCAATAGTGGGCAATGGCCACCAGGTCAAACCTCAACATGCATACATACTGACCGCCCTCACACAAATATGAAACGCACACTAACCTAACACACACATACCTACATATTGTACAAATGCTACAATCTATCCTGCTACCTTGGCCACCTCTGTGAATCTGTGCTCCACTGGTATTATACCTACACATACATGTTACTACATGTCTACATGGGATTGGGGGGCACACCTAACTGTTACTACATGTCTACATAGAAATGGGGGGCAAACCTGCCTGTTACTACTATATGTGTACATTGGATTGGGGGTCACACCAGACCATTTCTACTTTTCTACATAGGATTGGGGGGCACATCTGACTGTTACTACATGTCTACATAGGTTTTGGGGGGCACCTAACTGTTTCTATATTGCTACACAGGATTGGGGGGCACACCTAACTGTTGTTACATGTCTACATAGGACTGAGGGGGAGGCACACCTGACAGTTACTACATGTCTACATAGGATTTGGGGGCACACCTGACTGTTTCTACATTGCTGCACAGAATTGAGGGGGGCACACCTGACACTTGTACACATTTGCTATGACTGTACTGGTATGTCAGGTACTCCATTTCATTCTGTTTTCTAACCTATTATGCTGACTAGAGGCATATCAGTGTACTATAGGTGTTAGGTTTGATTGACCTACATATTAGTTTCTGACTTCCTACCCTTCAGAACTAATATCCCACTGATGGACCTGATGTAGTCTGTCTGTGTAGGCCTGGGGGGGGGGGGTTACCCATAGGCATCATTCAGAGGCCTTAGAACAGCCTTTGTTTGTGTTTGTCTACATCTGCCCTGCTGGCTGAGACTGCTGTTGGTTATGTGAACCTCCCTGACTGGCCTGTGTGTGTCATATGGATACACATGTGGCCCAGCACATTTCCTACAGTGGGTTTTGTCACCATGTGTAGTACTGGCTACTATTGTGACACCAGTATTTGTTACAGATCTCATGCTGCCATTATAGGTGTCTGCTATCTGCTGGCATCCCATTCAGCCACCCAATTCCCGTGCATGCTCACATCCATACCATAGATACAGGTAACAACACATATTACTCCATTCGGCGATGGGTAAGGAGAGTGACTTATCTTGTGGGTGTGCCAGTATTGAGGATGGTGCTGGAGGGCTGCCTATGTCAGATGCACATAGTACACTCCCTACACATGGTTGAGCACAGGTAGTGTCATGTTTGGCATCCCTTTTACTGTATGTGCGAGTCAGAGAGAGGTGTCATTCCCTGGGTCCCTCCTGTGTCAATGTATGTGCTATGCGTTGCCTCTTTGCCAAGACCAGGGCATACTGGCACACCTCCTTCTGCCTACTGGGGCAGGCTCAGGTTGTTCCTCCTCTGAGTCACTCTGTGCTTGTGCAGGCCTTGGTAATGGTGGGGGGCTATGTGGTCTGCCCCATGCTGTTCCTGCTGCAGCTGTTTCCACATGATCATATTGCGTAGCATGGCCCATACAATGACAATTTGAGTACATGTAGCTGGTGAGTACTGCAAGGCTCCACCAGATGTATCCAGGCACCAGAACCATAACTTGAGCATCCCAAACACACGCTCTGTTATAATTCTGATCTGTGCGTGTGCCTCATTATGGAATTCTTGTTCAGGTGTGTGTGCATTTCTGATGGATGTCATCAGCCACGGCTCCAGTGTGTAACCAGCATCCCCCACTAGGTGATGATAAGGGATGTCTCCATTGGCAAATCTCTGGTACAGCTGTGTCAAATGTCAGATGTGGGAATTGTGATAGCTTCCAGGGCAGCCAGCACACACATTTATTATTATGCCCTAGACATCGCACATGACCTGGCAGAAGATGGAGGGGAAGCCCTTTCAGTTGATGTAGACCCTATCCCGCTCACTGGGTGGTGCTTTGATGCATATGTGCGTGCAGTCTATAGCACCCACTACCTCAGGGTATTCTGCTATTTGGTGTAAGAGTTGCATATTGCTGGCCAATGCCTCACTGGTGTTGGGGAAATATACATGCTCACAGGCATGTGCTGACATGGCATCCAGGAACTGGTGGAGTACCCTGGATGCTGATGCCTGTGAGATCCCCATGATATCCCCAGCTGGCCTTTGGAAGGTACCAGTAGCTAGTATTCTTAGGCCTACACATACCTTGGTATCCACTGGGATGGGTTCCCCTGTGTTAGTTCTGTGTGTGAGGCGTGGCCGGCACAGCTCAACAATTTGCTGTAGGAGGTCCCTGTACACCCTATAGTGCTCCACTATCTCCAGATCATGTAGCCCCTGGTAGGTTACCCTGGATCTGTGCATTCTTCTCCGTCTCTTCACTGTCGATTGGTCGACAGCATACTCACCCTCACCACCCTCAGCCTCTTCCACATGTTGTTGTATGATGGCTATTGCAGCCCCTATCATTTTGTTGTTTTTGTTTGTTAAAATTCCCCTGCTTGTATACAACGGTGGTGTAGAGTATGTGAGAAAACCAGAGGGAAAGGTGTTTGCATAGTTTATAGTAGTGTTTTGTGCTGGGTTGGGCTGCTGCCTGTGTAATTGGCTGATCCTGATATATTTCACCTGCCAGCTATGCTAGTTCTCTCTGATTACATTCCTACCGCTGTTTTCCCTTCCCATTGCCTTCCTGTTTAAGCCTGGGAGTGTGCTGTGCAAATGCAGGGCTCATATGAGCACAGAGCTGCTATTTCCTGGTTTACTCTTTTTTTCCCTTTAAACCCGGGGTGCTGTGCACACACCCGCTTAGGCAATGTAAAGAGTGCTAGACAGCCTCAGACATACCCCCTTGCTTTAGCTCTGCTAAGCTAAGGGCAAACCCAAGCCACAGAGCTCCAATCTGCTTACAGTATGCCTGACACCCCCCCTTATGATGTCAGCTAACTCCTAGGCTTGCAGCAAGCTGTTCCTGCTCTTACACTGTTGGGTGCTGACTAGCATGCATGGGATATCTGGGATTCAGTATCATTCTTCTCATTTGCATAGGATTGTCTGCTGATGCATAGTTACAGGTCCCACACTGATCCTCCCCCCTTAGCAACCACTATTCACTGGCCATGTTGTCTTCTGCCTGCCATTGAGTATACTGACAAAAATAGTGATTTTGGTTAGAATGCTTATTTTAGTTTTTTTTTTTTCTTATTTTTCACCCGGTCCCATTTGCGCGCCACTGCCCTATAATTAAACAGCTGAGATAGGCGAAAAAAAAAGTTGATTTTTTTTTTTTTTGTAACTGTTTTCCATGCCAATGGCCTTGTATTTTGCCATTGGAATGCTTTCTACATATATCCACCCTTTATTTGGAGCTGTCATGGCTCTGTTTTGTAGTTTTCAGAAATGTACTTGGTTACTTGTGGAGTACATTTCTCCAGATTACACTAGTACTGCACGGCCAGCTTCGATTGCAAATTCATCTCACTTGCATGCATTTCATCTGTAAATGGGGTGATCTGCATACAAGGGCTGAGTCTGTACAGGACTAGTGCAGGAGCGCTCATGCACCTCCCTACATCTTATTCCTGGATCGCACGTCAGACATATTGCCTGCTAGAGCTCCTGCAGGATTGCTGAATCCGGGGGTTAGACTTACTGCCATGTTTCACACTTAAAGTGGACATTTGAAGACATCATTCCCCAATTTCAGTCCATTCAATTCCATTTTCATGCTTTCTTTCATACAAATGGAGCTCCCTAACCTGTCTGTCATTGCTCACAAGCTGGCAAATACAAAATCTAAATTTGGTTCCAATTTCCTGATATTTTTCCTGATATCCTTGAGAAGACATGTCAGGCAATGGAAGGGCAGTGATCAATTTACAGCACAAGGGTGATGTCAAGAGGAGTCTTAGATTTTTTTTGGACTTCTCATAAAATGTTACTTCTGAAGGGTATTGTAGGAAGAATATACTGGGTCCCAGTGCAAGGAGGCTAAGGCTCTGAATAGCTTCAACAATGATATCACCAGTGCAACTGGTATTCCACGTACTGGTGAACAATGTCATCACCATTACAGTGACTTGAAAAGGTGCAAGGAAAACCTCCTTCACTGATAGAAGGAATAATTTAGAACCAATGACTCACCTGAGTAATGTAAGTATAGTGGGATATGACCAGACAATAATATATCATGGCATGACATCACAGAAAGGTATTATTTACATTATCTTTTGTTTTGCTTTCTGTCCTGTATAGCTTCAGAAGAGATAGAAAGGAATTGGGAGGCACATCAAGAGAGACTACAATGCCCCAGAGAGGCACTTGGTAACAATGGCTCAGTAATGAATGATAGCCATTTAACAACAGGTCAGAATTTGAAATCAGTTTATGAATTCTGAGGGCATCAGTCCATAATTGCTTGACACTGTCACAAATGAGTAGGCACACTTTGTATATAATACATATAAATGTGTTTTCAAATATTCATTGCAATATGGTAGTAGCCCATGTTTCAATCAATCTAGATATAGTTGTGTATGGGTTCAAATCCAAGGAGCAGCAATTCATGCATATTACCTAAAATGTTATTATTCTTCAACTAGTAAGTTAGAATAACATTGTAATCATTTCACATGGACATTTTATGAGTTGGAATGCATGAAATGTGTATAATACTGATGAGATTACTGTGTAGCTTATCAAACATATATGGCTTCAAATTCTTAAGAAGATGTGACAAATCTTAAACTTTTTATGTGGCAGTAATAATGGAATAGAATGTATTAAAATGGCAAGGCATTTATAAGTCCATAGATTCACAGGTATGTACTAGGATAATGACCACAAGGGCCTTTTAAGCCTAGCCATGCATACTAAATCTCTGACAAGTTCTGGTACCCTTGATAAGTGTAAGCAAGGGCTTGGGAGGTTTAGGTGCCAAACACTTGAATTGGATTAGGGCAGAACTCTGCTTCACATGGATGGGGACCCTGTTCCAGAGAAGGGGTAGTCTCTGGGATACATACCTGTCTCTCCAGCAGGTCCTATTTATATCACAGGCAAGGTTTATGTCTTTAGAATGGGTAATTCTGGTGCTGTTTGTCTTGCAGATATGCAGGCGGTCCATCAGAGTGGGGTCTTCCAATGGCTTGTATGCTGGACATAGATCTTCCCTCAACAGACTATAGGAGAGAGAATACAGGGATAGGGCCTTGAGGTGGTCTTCCCAGAACATGTTGCTTATACCCTGTATTGTTTTAGGGAGAAACCTCTGTAGACATTCCAATTGTTGGATATACCTGGTTAGGTACATGCCAAATGGGACATTACCAGCTGAATGCTGAATACAGTGGGACAATGACTTCATTTGACCTAGATGCCATACCTTTATTATATGTTGTACATCACAAAATGATTTCCTTACTGCTGTAGACACGTGATGGTCAATGGCTAGATTACTCTCTCTGTGTGTCCCAAGTCCCTGACAACTGGGTCAACTCTTAGGGGTGTGTTGTCAATATGATAGTTTCCAGGGGTGGATGACTTCCTGAAAGATCCTTTAATGCATTTTTGGCATTTAGTGTTAGTCCATGTCTCTGTCACCAGTTGTTTGTCTGTGTCATCCCTTCCTGGAGAATTTTTGTGTCAGTGGGGGATTCAATGACAGCACCAAATTTGTAATCACCTGCAAATTTAGTCAGCCAGAGGCCACTGAGATTGGCTTTGACTTTAGAGAAGCAAATGCCAAAAAGGAACAGTCCCATGACCTATCCCTGAGGGGTTCTGCTTGTGAACGGCCTCTTTGTAGAGGTGGATTCTTCAATTCTAACTTCTTGAGTCCTGTCTGTGAACCAGCTGGCTATCCACTGGAAGCATAGGCACCGAAAGCTGTTAAAGACTGGGGGGGGGGGGCGGAGGGTGACAGGGGCACTTAGTGAACTAAAAAGGTTAATTTTTTTATAACTATTTGCTACCACAACATAGGTTCACTTGGAGGACATTTTAAGCTTAGCCAATTTCCTTTTGGTGCTTGAATTAACATTTTCTGATTGGTCTTAGCTATTCCCATGGCTGATAATTGTGTATTAGCCCTAGTGAGAACAACTGTGATCATACCATAGATAATTTGAGGGGGCCATGTAATGGATGCAGCATTTAGGAACTGCCTCTATCCATTAGTGGTATGAGGGGAAATCCTGGAATACATTTTCTATTACCCATCCTTAGAGCCAAGTTGCATTTGAATATGGATGGATGAGCTTTGCTTTATTTTTATGGATAGTCTGTTCTGGAACAGTGGTAGCCTCTGTGATATATATCCATCTCTCCACAACATTCAGTTTAGATACCTGGACTGAGTATGCATGATGCCATTTGACTTGCTGATGCTCAGTAGATCCATCTGTATTATGCTGGAGGATGCTTTGTATGCCAGACATGTCCCCTCTAAGCACTCTGTAGGATACTGACCATAGTAATAAATCTCTGAGGTGATCCATGCAAGACCTATTATTTAGGAATTATATCCTTTTAGTAAGGTATCTCTGAAGGTATTCAAATTGTTGCATGGGGCTGGAAAGATACATGCCAAAGTGGGCATTATACAGAATGACTGACATAATGAGAGCTTTGTAAATGGGGACAACAACATCTCTACATCTAGTTACAATCAATTTGTTTATAAGCTGTGCAATATAGAAAGGCTTTCTTATGACTCTGGGCACATGTTGGTCAAATGTTAGGTCACTGTACACACAAGTTCCCAAATTCCAAACAATTGGATCAGTTCTCAGAGGGCATTGCCATGATTTTGATACCATTTTTTATTTGGGACAAAGCTTCCTGCATGATGGTTAAGTCATTTGGGGATTCAATAACTTCTCCTAGCTTGCAGTCATCTCAAACTTAGCTGGCCAAAGCTCTTTGGTATTTCCTTTTACTTTTGAGATGTATATGCCAAACAGAAAAAGTTTCAGCACCAAACACTGGGGGACTCCATTGGTGACTGGTCTCTTCCCCTGTTTTGATTTTCTGCATCCTGTGAGCCAAGTTGGCAATGCAGCTGGTGATGTATGTGTTTGCTTCTACATTATTCATCTTTTGTACTACACCCGAGTAGGGGATTGTGTCAAAAGGCTTGGCCAGGTCAAGATAATGTGGTGTGGACTGTTTTACATTCATCCATTGCTTTGATAACAAGACTAAACCTTAAAATTTGCAAAATGCATGCACCAATAATGACAAAACTGCCCTAATCAGAACATTTCCATGATAACAGTCTACTTCCACACACAACTGCATTTTAAATTTGCATGAACATTTTTCCAGTAGGCAATGAAGCAAAATGCATGCACCAATAATGACAAAACTCCCCTATTCAGAACATTCCCATGATAACAGTCTACTTCCACACAAAATTGCATTTTAAATTTATTGTTTGAACATTTTTCCAATAGGCAATGAAACAAAATGCATGCAACAATAATGACAAAACTGCCCTATTCAGAACATTTCCAAGATAACAGTCTACTTCCACACACAACTGCATTTTAAATTTGTTTGAACATTTTTCCAGTAGGCAATGAAGCAAAATGCATGCACCAATAATGATAAAACTGCCCTATTCAGAACATTTCCATGATAACAGTTGACTTCCACACACAATTGCATTTTAAATTTGTTTGAACATTTTTCCAGTAGGCAATGAAGCAAGATGCATGCACCAATAATGACAAAACTGCCCTATTTAGAAAATTTCCATGATAACAGTCTACTTTTACACACAATATATAAATACAGAATCATACTGCGGTGGTGGTGCTGCGGTAGTGTTGTCGCCTCACAGTAAGATGTTGTCCTGTTCGATTCTCAGCTAGAGCGTCTTCTGTGTGGAGACATGCGTGAATGGGCGTACCTTCGTTGAAGGTTTTACGTCAGGGCTGGCAACTCGGCATGTAAAAAATCTACTGCCAATCATTAGCGGACAGGAGTTCCGCTGTGGCAACCCCTAACTGGGAAAAGCCAAAAGACACAAACATATAAATACAGAATCACAGTAGAGTGTAAGCCATAGGCATGTTGCACAGCTTCTTGAACTTATTTTCAATTGGGGGGGGGGGGGCAAAAGGCCAAAAACCAGAGACACATTTTAAACATTGTCTGTATAATTTTGGAAAGTTGCTTGAATAAAATGTTGTTATCATCATGCATTTCACTGCCAAGTCTTGAACCCAAAAACCTGTGCACTACAGTCAGAGCAACATACCACTAAGCTAAACATGCAGTTTCTTGAAAAACAGGAAGACAAACTTAAATGACTATCATATCAGTTAGTGAATTCAATTCTCACTTTTTACCATAGCTCTCAACCTCTTAGCACAAAAATACAGAACAAAGCTAATAATGGGTGAATACAGCCACAAAATAAGGACAGATTTCAAATACTGGTTTTATATCCTTAGAAAATTGCTAGAATAAAAAGTTTTACCACTCCTGCAAACCAGAGGAACAGAATAAAAATGTGTGGCATAAATTCACAAGTGCAGAACAAAAATGTGAGGCATAAATTCACAAGTGAGGGTAGCTAGGGATTTAAGGCTCCTTTTACATGTACCCAATGTACAGGGTTTGAGCCTGAGTAACTCTAGCTACCAGATGTATCCTGCTGGAGGCATTTTCACAGACACACACACACCTAGCATTCCACTCTGCAGTGTGTACTTACTCTGATAGACTAGCATTCTGTTCTGCAATGAAATCTAACTCCTTTTCCATTATTCTGGAAATTAAATCCTGATTCTTCAGGCAGCAGCTTCTGAAATCTGTTCCTGCTTGCAAAAACACCTGGAAATAGGTGCACTGATGTCAGTGCGGCAGTTGGAGGCACGAAAAATTAAAGGGGCAGCGGTATGGATGATCTGCAAAAATGTGAGAGCTCCCCTCCCCCTGCACTCTATGGTTTGGGCACCCATGACTGGGAGACATAAAAGTTTATACCTAACCTTTTAAGTTTGTCAACAATGCCCAAGTGGGGCAGGTCAAGGTAAGCAATGTGAACCATTCTGTTGGCTCTAGCCAGAGCCTATTTCTCTGTATTTTTTTATAAAGAGATTTGAACCTTAACACATTCTGCAATGCAAATGACAACTAGCATTTGAAGCTAGACTGGCCACAGGGCATTGCACCAGAATCCCTCCACAAGTGGCCATGGTTGCACCACCACAGACATGGCAGACATCCAGCAATTCTGGGTCACAACCAGATAGCACTGCTTCCACAACTGCTGAACTACCTGCTTCAACTGTGTCAGGTAGCTCTGCCTTGGGGGCTGGTGCACTGGTACCTACTGGGAGTAGTGCCAGTGGAAATGGCAATTATGTCACCCATCAAGAGAGGCTAGGGCTGGTGGAGGGCATAATGGAAAATGCTCTTGGTGCCAACATCAGCAGAATAAAAAAAAAATCTTGAATCAAATAGCCAAATCAATGTCCTGCCCAAGGTGTTTGGGACAAGAAACAGAAATAAGAGTTTAGAAGGTAAGGACTAGATTTTTACTTTGCTCATGCTGGATGAGGATGTACTTCCAAAGTCCACTACCTATCCCTGATTATGGTATCCCTCAACCTTTTCAGTAATTCACGATCCCTTATATGTCCTGCTTGTCTGCACCTGCTACCCAACATTCACTAACTACCTAGCTCTCTTAAGCCTAACCACCTTCTCCAACATTTTCCTCTCTCTCTCTTAAAAAAAAAAAAAAAAAAAAAAAAAAATTAAAAATTGGCATCTGTCCCCCCAAGGATGTGCCCCATACATATCTCATCACTTCACTTGCATGTGTGTGTGTGTGTGTGTGTGTGTGTGTGTGTGTGTGTGTGTGTGTGTGTGTATGAGGCGCACTTGATTTGGCCCAACTGGCCATACAATATATTAAGTTGCTGTCATGCACCCTTGATGTGGTGACTGCAAATTCCTCAAATTATTTATTGAAATACACTGTTAGCTGTGAAGAGGTGGATAGCTACGGTGCTCTCCAACTACAATCCTACATATTCCTTTGTTCTTCATCCAGTGTAATATCCTATGCTCACCCCACAATTTCATCACCATCCTATCAACCCCTTTTCACACTTTTAATCTGGCCATGAAATAGATTTACATACCACACGCATGGCCAGAAATTGCTCATAAAGCAAATCTTCTGCATCTGTGACACTCTTGGCATTGTGGACCAATGGAAATGTTCCGTTCACATCCTGTGACATACTCTAAAGATTTTTACTGTCAGCTGCGTTACTACAGTTTTCTCCACACAGCTGTGCTAACCCCTGCTGAATGACAAAAGGCAGTACTGATAGGTCTATGAGGAGGCAGATATTATTATATGTTTAACAGGCCGCAAGGTTTAATGTACACCATATGAGATGTTTCAGATCCCTTTACTGTTATCACATCTGATGCACACATACTCCCTTGCTTCATACTTATTCATTGCCCTTTCAAATGTGTGACTTTTATTATCTGAAATATGAACTACTTTGTGATGTGATCACTCTCCTCATTTAGCTAAGGCTGGTGTGGATCAGCAGCCCTGTGAATCCAGCAGTATTCAAATACTAGTTAATGTTTTCTTTCTATTAAGATTTTCCTGTCTAATGTATTGCAGAGATATGTTAATCCAACACAAGTATCCTGTATATTTATTTATTTATTTATTTATTTATTTATTTATTTATATTTGATTACCTGGAAAGTAGAAGCCCATTTTCAGTGGAGGCCTGGGGAGAAAAGCTCCAAATTATTACAAAACATTTTATGAACAATAATTTTACAGTCTCCAAAAATAAAACAAAAGCATCTGCAGTTGAAATAATTATAACAAATTAGACATAATAAAAAAACATTGGTTAACAATCAATACAATGAATATAACAATCATTTAATGTTTAGAGAAATTTTAGACAGTTTGTAGAGAAATTAAAGGTGTTAGTCTAATACAAATAGGAATTGCAATATGAAAAGAGGGAGAGACAGGCTTATCGTATATTTAGAGAATTAGATAACAGAAAGAAAGTAAGTGAAGAAAGGAGAGTAAGGAGGTATAACGAATGAAAAGGTACTTGTTCACATTTAGGGATACAGTTTATCCCAGTTTTGAGCAAGAACAAAGCCAGATTTAAGCAAGGAAGTCTTTCAGAGTGGTTTTGAAAGATGAGAGGGAGGATATAGACCGGATGGATACAGGTAAGGGGTTCCAGGCCTTAGTAACCTTGTACGAGTATAGAGAATGCCCAACAGATTTACTAAATTTGTAGACAGACAGGAGTTTTTGGTCACTGGATCACAGTGATTGAATGGGAACATAGTTGTGTAGGGTTTAGTATCATTTTGTTGAAAGTCACTACATATTTGAGTCGTTTCACTGACTCATATGGTTGAATTCATGAACGTTGTTTTTACCATATGTCAAAAATGGTAAAAATGATATCCAACATTCGAACCAGTTTGAATGTTGCTTTAAAAATCACCATTCAAGTCAACTGTGATTTTGCAAGAACCAATCACTTCGTTGCTTTCACTTTTATGCATTAGAAAGATTGTAGTTTGATGTTTTCACCATCGCCCATGTGATTATGTGATTTTGGAATCCAAGTAAGTGTCATTCAACAAAATGATAGTAAACCAGTGTGTAGAATGTTTTTAGTGATGAACAGGCATATGGATGCTGAATAATTTTATAGGTGCTAAGAAGCTATGTGTATGTTACTTGATGTGGCAGTTCCAACTAATTTAGGCTTTTCAGTGCTAGACAGTGGTGGGTTCTGAAAGAGTTATGTGCTGAAAATTTAGAAACTTTGTTACAGCATTGTTAAGGTTTTAATTCTATTGAAGCCTTGAGGTTACTAAGGATGGCAGACCCTTAAATAAGAGTGGGAAGGAGATAAGTAGTGGCAAGAGTAATTTTAGTTGTGCCGGTGAGAACGTTTTTGGATCTGTAAAGCATCTCTAATTTTGGATGAGTTTTTTCTTATGCAATTTTGGATATGCAGGTCAAATGTAAGATTATCATCCACTATCTCCCCTAATAGTTTGCTATGAGAAGTGACTTTAATGGTTGTATTATCAAGAGAGAGGACTTTTTTTCATGAAAGAGGGATTTGCGGGAAAAAGTAGTAGTCGGTCTTTTTTGGGTTGAGCATGAGTTGTGAGTTATGAAGCCATGTTTCAGTGGCTGCTAAATCTTCCTTAGTAATTGTTTGGAGGTGTACCAAATTGTCAGATGTGCAAATGTGAGTAGAATCATCTGTATATTGCATTAGGGTGGCCTGTTGGGTGGAAGTATAGATGGTGTATGTGAAAATGTTAAAGAGGAGGGGACCAAGGATTGAGCCTTGTAGTACACCGGTGGTGACTGGGAGATAAGGAGAGAGCATGGAGTGCCATTTTATTGACTAATATCTATTGAACAGGTAGGTTTTGAACAGAAGGGTGGGCTAAGAGAAACCTAGTGAGGACATTTGAAATAAACATTTGCTGTAAAAAAATGAGTCAAAGGCTTTAGGTGAGCCTAGAAATAAGGAAGAGAGTAGTTTCCATTATCTGTAGCTTTATTGACAGTATCTACATAGGTTAGAAGAGACGTGTTAATACTATGCGAAGGATGGAAGCCATGCTGTGTACGGGATAGTTTTTCCTGCAGGAGATAACCTAGCAATTGTTTCTGAATACATTTTTCAAGTATTTTTATGAGGGGAGAGAAGATTGTGGGTCTATATTATTTGCATGAAATCTGAGTCACGCGAACACATATTGAGCGATAGATAAAGAGAGAATATTCAAAATATCGAAGGTATGAATGGAGACCACCATAGGGAATTCTTCCCTTTGCTTCAATGGAGTACAATCTCGGAGTTGGCATATTTAAGTAGGGGGGGTGTGGGGGTGATGGTGGGCTTGCAACCCTGCATACAACAGTTAGTGACAGTATTTGTTGGGGTTGGTTCTGTCATGTCTGGAATTCGATGTTTTGGGCTTTTGCCCATTACGTGTCACTCAATGTATGTTCGCGTGATTCAGTTTTCATGCATATAATATAAACCCAAGATTGCAATAGGTCTAAAGTTATTAATGTCTGTTTAATTTCCTCCTTTGTGCAGAGGGATAATGTGTGACTTGTTGAGGGAATGTGGGATTCCTGGGCTGATGTATTTATAAGGATTGAGACAGGATAAGCAATGGTAGTGGCTGCTATTTTAGGTACTAAAATGAAAGGTCATCATCTGAAGAAGAGCATGGTTAAAGATTGTATAAGAGTAGTTTTACATAGGATGTGAACATAGGTTTAATGGTGAAAGTGGATGCGGTGATATGTGGCTGTTGGCAGCTTTGGGATTAAATGCTGAAGAATCCCTGGTTAGAGATGCTATGCTATCTATAAAATGAGAGCTGAACTTTATTGCAATTTCAAGTGGTGAGTTATGGGGAGTGGGGTTTAGGTTGAATTTTTGGCCAGGAAGTAAGATTTCTTTAATGGATGTCCGCATATTTTTTAGGGTTGTGTGCATTTCTTTATTTAGTATAGTACTATCCCATCCCTGCTCATACCTTTCCACCTCTACATGCAAGACATATGGACAACTGTTGGTGATTCTCTGCTTGGTGAGGAAAGTAAACCTTTATCTTTTTGTCTGTTAGTGGTAGAGCCACTTTTTGTTTTACCTTTTCAATCTTGTGTTCTTTTTTAAGAAATATGCCTGTTCTGGTGGTGCTTTTGTTCTATGTGAGAGACAGACACAGAAATTATATAGGCTGCACATTTCAAATGTTTTTTTTTCCATTGGTTAAATTGTTTCTTGAGTTACACTTAAATACACACTAAATTTCTGGGGCTTTGTCCTTTTGTGAAAGTATTTTAAAGCTGTGTAAACTAAAGCACTGCCAGTAATTCCCTGCTACTTTTTCCCACCCACCCTGCCTTTTGTTGCTCTGCTTTTAAACCTGGTGATTTTAAGCTACCCATTCCTACTGTAAATTGAGCTTCATAAGCTCCTCCCTTTCTGCACTGCTGTTGATATTTTGAATTCTTTTTGCCTTTCCTTGTGCTTATATTGAAAAAGTGCATGTTGCCTCACATTGCCTGTTCTACCGATTTACTTGTTCTGAATTCATTATCTAGATACCTGTTGGATAAAGTAGTGTATTTTACACTCTAGCAAGCATTTGTTTTTACATCAGGATGTCAGTGGATTTTCCATCTAGTGCATTGGGAGGTAGCCTGGTCTATTTGGGTTAGGGAAACACTTGAGATGTCTGCATGTAGTTTTATTGGCTGGTGGGCTTATTAACCAACTTACTTTGTTTTTTATTGTTTTTTTATAAATTCTATACAGTTGAGTGGCTTTTGTCTCATTTATGCAAAGCAATGTACTTTTATTGAATAATCACACTTTTATAAACTGCTTAAAGTACACTGATGTATCTGAATATTTAAGTTTTTTATGGTAACATTTTGTATCTTTTAAGTTTGTGGTAGCATTTCACTCCGGACACTCCTTTACTGTGCTTTTATGATAGGAGGACTGGGATTATTCATCTAGTGGCAGTTAATGTTTACCTAGTCTATCTGAGCTGGGAGGCATACAAAAGAGCTCTAATTATTTTTTTGCACTTCTCTTATATGCTGTGACTATACTTTAGCAGTTTGAAAAAAAATGTACCACCTGTTGCTGCTTTAAGTAGGTAATTGCACTATATTACATTATTTCTGTTAGTTGTAGGGCTGTTGTTGGTAGTTTGTGTGGTCTTGTTACACCTGGGCTCCAAACCATCAATTATATATTAAGAAGGTGTTTTTCTGCACCCTTGTGGCAGACGTGTGCTGATCCAACCTGTCTGAGTTGGTGATTGCTAGTGGAAAGCTTAGTGTACTTTCCTGATTGGTAATTAGCTTAAAACTTGTTTCCTTTTGCCCATATTTAAGCCTTGCATTAGTTAGCAATGCTCTCTATAGACACAAAAGCCTAGAAGCTCAGTTTTTTCTCTAAACAGCTGTCAGTGAAACCCTTCCAAGATTTTCTTCTGCTCTAGGAGTAACTCAGTTGCACACTGAGCAATGTTGCCTTATTGATCAACCTTAGCCTGCACAAAATAAAGGTCCATCTTGTAGTCTCAGCACTACCAGTACCACCCTGTCAAATTAACCCATTCCCTACCTTAATGAAACATACAGTAAGAACCTGATCTTATGGACAGGCAGTTTCCCATCATCTCTCTGGCCAGCCTGATAGACATGGGTATCCTGCGACAATGTTGGAATTGTGTCATGAATACTGACGGCCACTTACTCCTGAAACAAACTGATTTATGTGAGAGATGTAATTACACTATGAAACTGGAAGCAAAGCTCTCACATAAGGACAAATTGAATACCAAACAGGTTGTCAGCAAACACACACACACACACACACACACACGTGCACACACACTTTCCACATTAAATAAGGACACAACACATAACCAACATATGTGGAGGTATTCACTAGGAACTTACCAAAAGATCAGAGGCCTCACAAATTGAAACTACTTACACACATGATAATGCAAAAACAATCCTAACACATAATGACACACACACACACACGCTCGTGTGCGCACCAATGTCTCAATAAATAAGCAAATAAGGCATAACACCATAAAACCTAATGTACCTAATGTACTGGTCATAGGTGACTCCATTGTGTGACACATGGATGTTCCCCTCACCAGGCTGGATAAGGAGCGGGTTACAGTTATCTGCCTGTCAGGTGCCAGGATCCATCAAGTCACTCAAGCACTCAAGTCTCTCATCCACAATGACTTGACCCATACCTCACTGGACTATATGAAGAGAGACATGACTGAGCTCTCAGATCATGTGTCACAGGCAGGTGTAAGCCTAACCTTAATCACCATTTTACCTTCTCCAAGGATGATGCTATAATACAAACAAAAAAAAAATGATTGACTGTAACAATTGTCTTAGTTTCTGGTGTCAGTCCGAGGGTATACAATAGGTGTCAGTCTAGGAAGATCTTTTCAACAGGCCACACTGCTTTGCCAGAGATGGTCTGCACCTGTCTCCTCTAGGTATTTGGATACTGGCAAAGGCATTAGCCACCCTTATTGTGCCTTTTTTAGGCAGTGTCAAAATAATCTCCCAACATAAAACCTTTTCTGGAATGACAACAAATAAACCAAATAAATATCCAGTGAAGAAGCAAACCAGCAAAAACAGACAAGTACAAAGAAAACCTCCAGTGTTAGTGAACTCGACTCCAGATAGGAAACCAACACAGGATGCTGTCCACACAGAAACCTTTATTTTAAGCTTCTGAAACACACTATTACCTTTTCATCTTCTGGCAACAGACTTCTTCAGAATACAAATGATAACAGTCAACTTATACTTCCTTCCACAGTTATTACTTGTTTTATTATGTAATCAGACAAAATTAATTATATCCTAAAGGCATCCCTTTGAAAAATATATGTTTGTGTATATGTGTTGTTTTTTTAAATGAATACAATATTACACATAACCAATGATATGCTGATTAAAATCATAAATATTACTGAAGTTATATTCTATATAAAAATACACTTGTATATAAAAACATTATCTAATAATTAAAAGTGTGCCATTGATAGTTATTGAAAGGACAAGTTAATATTTATTAGCCCTCTGCTCTAATACTGAAACAAGAGACAGGCTGTCATTAATCCCAGGGGGTTGTGTAGCATCTAATATTATCTGCCAGTTCAACTTCCTAAATTTAGGATGTTCCTTCTATGCTCCTCCTCTTGGTCAAGAATAACAATATCAAGAATACAAAATAAAAAAAATGTTTAAAACCGGAGCACACAATAGAATGTTTAAATAATGTTTTATTAGGATCTTTTGTCATTATGTCATAGTCATGCTCATAGATCCTCCTTCTAAATTCCCTCTCAGTCTTCCCAATATAGAAGGCTGAACAGATACCACAAATAGCCAAATAGAGTACCCCATTGTTCATACAGTTGCCATTTTGAGTATAAATAATTCTCTTCACTTGATTGTTTAGTTGAATTCTCACTTGGTCTAAAATGTATTTGCATTGAGCACAAGTATTAAAGCAGAAAGCTAATAAATATTAGCTGATCCTTTCAATAGCTATCAATGGCACATTTTGTTTGATTACATCATGAAACAAGTAATAGCTGTGGGAGGAAGTATAAATTGACTGTTGATTAGTTGTCTTTTGTATTCTGAAGAAATCTGTTGTCAGAAGACGAAAAGCTAATAGTATGTTTCACAAACTTAAAATTTCTGCATGGACAGTATCCTGTGGTGGTTTCCTTTCTGGAGTTGGTTTTGCTAACACAGAAGTTTTTTTTTGTAAAAATTCCTGTCTAGATCAACTCACGGTACTGCTGCTTAATGCTAGGAGTCTAAACAAGAAACTGCACTCCCTAGAAGCTCTTCTCACTTTGTAAGATGCTGATGTCTGTGCAGTCACAGAGACATGGTTCAAAGGCACTGAAAGCACCCCAGCTGTGCAGGGCTACAATGCCTTCCATAGGTTCAGACCACAAACTGAGCATGAAAGAACCAAAGGAGGAGGAGGTGTATCCATCTTCATTAAGGATAAGTAGACCTCAAGTCTGATCAAACAGTGCGACTCTCTTGAGCTACTCATGTCCAATTAGCTATAGACAAAGCCCCCTCCCACATCATAGCTAGCTATAGGCCCCCACCATGAAACAGAAAAAGCATACTGCATACCTGGAATTACAGGAGTCACTTGCCATACAGCCCAACCCCGTACTCATGGGTTATTTTAATTATCCTACCATCAACTTGGAAACATACAAGAACACAAACATGCTGACTCAGAGGTCCTTGGACTTTGTCAATGCAAATGCTCTGGAACAGCTAGTCAGCCCACCCACAAGAGGCTCTGATGTCCTGGATATAGTACTCACTAACATGAAAGAACATTACAACCCCTGTGTGTGATGTCCTGTCTGGTAAGATTAGAGAGTCTCATTTGATGTAATTATAAGACCAGATACCCCATCAAGCTAAAAAAATGCTTAAGAATTTTTCAAAGACAAATTACCTCCTACTAAGTGATGGTAAAGGAAGATTTAAAGCCCCCTTGTATGCAGATAACATGGACTCCTATGCAGAGGTGTACACCAATGCCCTTTATAACCACTTAAGCAGTTGTATAGAATCAGATGTATCTGACCAGATTAAAACCAGGTCTTCCTGAAAAAACAAGCCACCCCAGTGGACCCCTAGTAAAAACAGTTTATAAAACAACAGAAAGAAACTAATGTCCAAAAACAAGAGGGAACTGGTTCAGCAGAGGACTAAATCCCTCTGAAGCTTAAACAAACAAATTAGAGATCTTGTCAAGTCTTCCAAAGCTAATTACTGAGCAAAAATAACCTCCCGGGCTAAGAATAATCACAAGGCATTCTTTAACTACATCCAAATTCTAAAAGGGAATACCCAGCTATGTGCTGAACTAGTTGTGTATGGGGCACCACCCATATTCAATTGGAGATAATAGCCAACCTGCTGGCAGACAAATTTGGAGCAAACTTCATTCCCTGCCCCCTCCATTCATCCCCCAAAGCATTCCTGCCACCATTCCTCAGACTATCTCAACAGATCAGATCACATTGGTACTCTCTGAGGCCAAAAGCACTGCATCAATGGGACCTGACAGCATCCCAGGTTGCCTTTTTAATGACTTAAAACATGACCTTGCAGACTGACTTGAATCCCTGTTTAACCACAGCCTGCAAACTGGCTATGTTCCAGGGGAATGGAGGACAGCAACAGTCATTCCTCTGTGCAAATGGGGACCATCAACTGACCCTGTGAACTACAGATCCATAAGCTTAACTAGCCTCATATGCAAGGCCATGGAAAGAATGCCATGGAAAGAATCATTATGGAGCTTGTTAACAAAGACAGAGGTAATCTCCAAACTCTGGATCCAAACCAGTTTGGACTCATTTAATATAGACCATGCCAGTTAAACATGGTTAATGTCTTCAAGAAAGTCACCAAGGCCCTGGATGAGGAGAAAGACAATGCATACCACCTATCTTGACCTAGTCAAGGCATTTGAAACAATCTGTCACTCAGGCATTATAGAAAAATTATTTCAATTAGGAATTAACCCAAACATTACCAGATGGGTATCTAACTGTCTCACTGACAGGGCAAATACTGTCAGACTGGGTGACTTCATCTCTAGCAAAAGATCCATCACCAGTGGAGTACCATAGGGTTTTGTACTGGGCCCCTTACTGTTTTGGAATTTATTTCTCAGAAGTCCAGGTGATCTTGGATAGCCTGTGGCTGGACAAGTTTACTGATGATTGCAAATCGGGAGCAACCATTGAGTCCCCCAATTATGTTAATATACTGTAGACAGGGTTAACGCAGAGCAATGACAGAATAAGTCAGTATCAACTAGCATAGACCCTTATCTCTGTGAACTTCACTCATGCAACCACTGACAATTGGTGCAACTTGGGATAAATATGATTAGACTTATAAGGGTCATAAGTTAAGTAACCATCTATGAACCTATGAACAAAGGCAAAAGTAATGGGAGGACAAAGGTTCAAAAATAGCAACTGATTGCAGTTATTGCTCTGACATGATTAGCAGGTTGCATAATAAAATATTTAGCAGTAGCATGAATTTTCTGAAGGATATGAAGTCTGACACAAATTGTATAAGGAACCGAAGAAAATCACTTAAACATGTGGACATTCAGCAAATATGTGGATAGTGGAAAGGTATGACCCTGTAGTATCCTTGTTAAGAACACTTTACTATAATGATCCTGAACCATGTTTAAATGATGACAGAAAAAAAACATTAACTCTACTTACATGTTACGAAATGGCTCCAAACCAGAAATGTCTATATGCCTGCACTCCTTAGTTGCATGACATTTGACATCAAGCACCACAAACCACTGCTATTTCCCATGATAAGTTCAAAACCTCAGAAAATAATTTCATATGCACTAGTATTTTGCCACCACTTGAGCAAATGAGCTTGCAAATATTGTATTTCAGTAAATGATTTCTGACAGAAAGAATGTCAGTGTGTTGTTTAGTGATTTATTGTAGTCAGGATATTAGAAGTTCACTGTGACACTGTCTACTACATCATGTAAATTATTTTTGCAACTGAAAGGCATTACCTTTCCAAATGTGTTCCAGTGAAATGGGACCTTTACACACATATCTGGCATGGTTGCAGAGTGGCAGTAATAAGTCTACCTTTATGTGTTTGGCATGTATGTCTTGTAGTTACTTTACATAATGTACACACATCATGAAATCTCAGTGTTACACAAACTAAATAAGAATTGCATACGATGATCTCGAGATGAGCGGTCAGTAATGCATGGATGGCACTCCATTGGTTGAAAACTGTGTCTATTGTCCATTATATAAATGGTCAGTACTAGTTAATGTGACATACATAGATATCATTCACACTACAATAATGTCCATGAGTGATGTGATGTATGAGATATTGCTGCAGCATGTAGTGAATTGTGCTCAACAAGTTGCTGTTTTGTCTGCTTGCCAAAACATAGTTATATTCATCTAGACATGAAATGTACACTAAAGGTATGTGTTATATTATATTTGTTAGAAGACTTCTCATATGGTGTTGGAAACTGATAATATTTTCTCTATTGTTAATTTAAATAAGCAGGTGTTTAAATCAAGCATGACTATAGTGCTAAGCAGGACTGACTTATTCAGCAGATCTAATATCTATCCTCACACTCAGGGGAAACACTTACACAAGGAGAGGGCTCCCCTAACAAATTTAGTCTCTTTTAGCTCCAATATCACCTTAGGTTTATAGATTCACAGGTTCTTAGGTACGTGCTAGGCAATCGGTCTGCAGACCATTTTAAGCATAACTAAAAAAACCCTATTTAAAACTTCCCTCTACATAGAGCTTTGCAACACAATGATAAGATCATCCCTTCAAAGATATTCTGTCTCACACTTTTAATAATACTTCTTCTAATGCATGAGCAACAACTATGTGGATCTCTAGATTTTGCACCTAGATAGACAGATAGTTGTTTAAATCCAGGAATGACTAAGTAGTGTAACTATAGTGACAGGTATGACTAGCATATCCGACTGATCTGGTGTGTACACTTCAACTCAGGAGAAACATTAACACTGAGATAGGTCTCAATCAATAATTTCAGTCCCTTTCAACCCAAACATCTGCTTTGAACACAATGTTGAGACCATTCCTTTTAAATATGTCCTGTACCACTATTGCAGCAAGGTTTCTTCTGTGATGTTGGCAGTTGATAACATGTTCTGTAGATTTCGGCCTTAGGTAGGTGTTCAAATTTGGTAATAACTAACTAGAGTGGGTATGACTATAGGCCTAGATAGGTGTGGCTTATCCAACACGTATTGTGTCTACACTTCCCCTCAGGAGAAATACTTACACAGGGAGGGGTCTCCCACAACTCTTTCATTCACTTTTAAGACAAGCATTTGCCTTGTCACACAGTCATCCCTTCAAATATCTTCTGTCTCAGAGTTGCAGTAAGACTTCTCTTGTGGAGGGAGCAGCCTAATGCACATTTATCTAGACTGCAAACTTAGATGGACATGTATTCCACTTTGATAATGTATGTGTACAACAGTGACAGACAGAACTGCATTACCCAACAGATGTGGGTATGGCTGAGTCACACTTGTGTAAATACTGACATAGCTAATGGATTTTGATCTGTCAAAGTTAATTTATGGGATACATGAGCATTCCAAAATAATACTTAAGTCAGACCGTGAACTGTGTGCTTTCCTGTAGCTCAAATACAGCTATTCTCACCTTCTGTGCTTGTATAACAGATGCCATGAATTGTGTAGCAATAGGTTCAGCAACAGATGTGATGTGGCTAAATTACCATATGGAGAAGAGTTACATGGTTACATCATTCTGATAACTCACACACATTTTATGCGAGTCATAAGGTTTCAAAGACACCACTGTATTTGTACCATTGTATTCATTCCAGTGTGTGCTTTCTGACAATTCTAATTTTGATCTCTTTCATGGCATCAGCAATTAATATGTGGTTCTTACAATGTGGTCCTACATAGTTAGGGGATCGAATGTGGCAATGTAATTGTGCAAGACAATAGTGGCAGACAAGACTGGCTTACCCAACAGATGCTGACATGCAGACACATACTACTGAGAATATTAACAGGGCTACTGTTTTTTGAACCAAATAATTTGTTTTATGGGAGACATAACCCTTGAAAAAGAATGTGGATGAGATTTCAGATATTGTTTTGTCTGTGGCATCAGTGGTTGATATACAGCTCTATGAGCTATGAACACAAGTAGGCAGGTGTTTAAGTCTAACAGGGTGTAACTACTGAGTGTGTAAAAAACATTTTACTTGTAATTACTTCTCCTAGGGCTAACTATCATGGGTGCTCATTCTTTTTCACATATGTAATCAAGTCCATAGGCATACACTGGCACTCATACACACATAACTGTGATGTTACTGGACTGCCTCTACATGACTTGCATCTTTCAGGATTTCCATCTTAGCATATTTCTCATAACATATCCAGCATCTCCAGTGTACTTGCATCCTCATGTTATCATTCCAAATCTGTACCAATGCATTGCAGCATAATCTGCAAGTAAAATGTTGCTCAAGGTGACAGTTCTGTTTCTTTGGCAAGTCTCTGTAGATTGCACTGCATGCTGAGTTGGGAAGTATTAACTATCTCAATTTGTACATTTTTCAACATGCATCCCGGTGTCACCACTTTTATTATTGTTTCCACTGTCAGTACTTGTCTGTGAATTACATCAAGGGGTATTCCGTATTTTCCTCAATTTGTCCACAGTTTTATGTATGCAGTTTTCCATTACTCTTGCATTGTTACTTCAATATGTATAAAACATGGGAATTTGTATACTTGGGTTACCTGCATCTGTTCAAACAGCACAATTGCTCCATTTTGATCATCTACTGCCTGTGTTTTTTTTTACCAATATAGATAATAATGCTACTGAAGTTCCTACATGTTCATTACCTGCACAGACTGCAATGTCCAACTTACCAAGTTGCCTTGACCACTGGTATAATACCTCTCAACTGTCTACAAGTTACAGTGTCATTCCCAAGTTAAACTCCTATTTTAATCCCCCCCTGGACTTTGGAGAAAGGTGCTGAATTGTACTTAGGTAAATAATGGCTCTAATGACCCTAATTAGAGGTGTGCACTTATTTTTCTTCAGAAAAATGTATGTTAATTCACACCCTCTTATTCTGTCAACATTTTGAATTAATAGTACTCGCACTTTAAAAACTGTCACTGAATGCCCCTGATTATTTCTGGATTGGTCCCTCATTTTATGATCTTTGTTCCTGATTCATTTGATACCAGTAGCTGGTACAGTTAGGCTTACCCCGCCTTCATGCATTCCAAGTTACTATATCTATAGTTGTGTTGTCCACATGTACTCCTTTACTAAGCTTATGCTTGTTTGCCATCCTGTGTTTATATTGTGTACACACCCCTTCTGTACCTCAAAGTAGCCACAAGCATGTATTCTGGTCATGAGCGGGACCTGCTCGACCTGTAAGGTAGCTTGAAGTCTTGCATATTCGATGACCAGTGCTACTCATTGTGCACAGCCAGCCGATCATGTTAGCTTCACTATGACATATGTGTGTGCTGATAATGAATTCCCTGGCTAATTTCACTTCAATGTAGTAAAAGTTCACTGCTATCTAAATCTATGCACTTGACAACTGAATCAGAGTTAGAAGTGCACTTTAAATAAAGGCATTATGCATATTTTTGCATGACAGGTAGCAGCAAGGTAGCTACAGTGTGGATTCCACAATTGGTACACGATGCTCTGTGAACTAGAAGCAAAAAACAGCATTAGACATTAATATGGCTCCAAGAAAGAAGGCGTACATACAATCTACCTAACAAGATCACACAGTCCATTTATTCCAGTGAAATAAAGCACTACTTATTCCTACTTGTTTAGCAAAATGTATTAGTCAGACATACACAAAAGCCTTCTGATCATGTTCTCAGTTTGAGCATTTTTCTTCAAAGTACTGCATTCTGTCATACTGACATAATTGGCTCATTCAAGTCACAAACAGTAAGCACTGACAGAAAAAAAAAAAATATGCAGGAAAACTTAGCCTGACAAAATGGAACACTTCTGTCTGATGCACTTTGCTAGTTTACTTTACAAGTATTTGTGCTAGCCTTTCATTCAAGGAAAATCAGATTATTCAAACAGAACGAAAACAGAACAAAGAGTATCAGCAGAGGAATTAACTTATTGCATTCTGTGTTAGGATTCATACACTTTCTAAGTGCACAAAAGTGAATTTTGTTTAAGAATATGAGACTGAAATTTTGTTGCCAGTAATGTGCCAGTTCAATGCACTCAGAAAATCTCAGATATACTGACCCAGAAAACAACAGTTTCCTGTGCATTTTTAAAGTGTCAGATCAAGAATACAACAGTATTTTTTGTGCCATCATACTATAATAGTTTCCATTTAAAATGCATGGTTTATCATTGAGCACCAGAAATACCACAAGGCTAAAAGTAATTGGATCAAGAAACATACCCATTTGTTTTGCAAAACTAAGTTAAACTGTTTTAACAATGGGGGTAAATGGCAAAAGAACAGAAGAAAAAAACATTTTTTAAACCATGGACAGCTTCATGTAGAGCCGATAATTTTAAATCCACAAATGATAAGTACAAATGTTGTTTTATTATTAAATGCACTATTTCCACCATTTGATTAACTCATTAATACATAATGTGGGATATCCTACATCTGGCACCCTACATAAACATCCATAGATTCATGAGCATTTTATATGCTTTTTGTTTTTCCCACTATTACCTACTGATTATCAGTTCTTCGTGATCAATCAATTCTTCATTTCCCATAGCCAATAGAGTGAGATATAAATGTATAGGCTATCATTAAGGCACCCGTCAGACTTTTTTTTTTTTTTTTTTGCTGTTGTTAAGACCCTAATCCTGCCTAAAATGGTTAATGTAAAGGCTTACTAAGATTGCTGTGCAGATGTGCCTTGGCCATAGCTCTCAACCTTCCATCTTCAAAATAAGGAACACAACCTCTCATAATGTGGAACAAATAGGCAA
>NC_056745.1:589604178-589849178 GCF_019279795.1 Protopterus annectens | reverse complement strand
CACTGTCATCTTATCTTGAACAGACACTGCTGATGTCATCAGT
This sequence comes from Protopterus annectens, assembly GCF_019279795.1. Lineage (NCBI taxonomy): Eukaryota > Metazoa > Chordata > Ceratodontiformes > Protopteridae > Protopterus > Protopterus annectens. The sequence goes on along the minus strand of NC_056745.1, from coordinate 589,849,135 downwards.
AATATCAGATTATTGGATATGTATTCATCACAGGTTGATGTCCTAAGTATGACAGACAACAGTGACATTCTTTTTATTGTATGCACAAACAACATGACATCTATTTGCAATGGTGATGGATAGGTTGGCACATGAGATCACACAGGAGTCCCCATGGACTATGATGTCTGTGGCTGATAATCTGTAGTGAGAGTAGGGAACAGGTTTAGGAGATCCTGGAGAGGTGGAGATATGCTCTACAGAGGAGAGGAATGAAGGTCAAAAGGACTATAACAGACTATATGTGTGTGTGAATGAGAGGGAGGATAGTGGAATGGTGAGGATGCAGGGAGTACAGTTGGCAAAGGTATGTGAGTTGAAATACTTGGGATCAACAGTTAAGATCAATGGTGAGTGTGGAAGACAGGTGAAGAAGAGAGTGCATGCAGGGTAGAGTTGGTGGAGAAGAGTGTCAGGAGAGATTTTTGACAGACGGGTACTAATAAAAGTGAAAGGAAAGGTCTACAATATGGTAGTGAGACTAGCTATGTTATAAGGTTTGGAGATGGTAGCACTGACAAAAAGACAGGAGTCTTAACAGGTCTTGGCAGAGGTTCAGAAATTAAGATTTGCATTGGGTGTGCTGAGGATGGACAGGAGTATTAATCTGTATGTTAGAGTGTCAGCTCAGGTTGTACAGTTTGGAGACAAAGCCAGAGTAGTGAGATTGTGTTAGATTGGACATGTGATGAGGAGTGATGCTGGGTATAATGGGAGAAGGATGCTAAGGATGGAGCTGCCAGGTAAGAGGAAAAGAGGAAGGCCTAAGGTAAGTTTGGATGTGGTGACAGAGGACATGCAGGTGGCTGGTGTGACAGCATAAGATGCAGAAGATGGGTGGAAATGGAAGTAGATATCTACAGGTTCAAACCTCCTATTTTCACCAATCACTTTTCCTCCGTTTCCCCTGCTAGCCTTCTTCACATGAGTTTTTTTACTCATTGCAGATAATGCCTCATGTGGACTGAACAGCCTGTATCTCCTAAATCATTGAAGTACAATTTTCAAGAGATACAACTATAGTAGGAATCAGGAATCAGTGCTGTCTTGCTTCCAGAAGAGCAACACTAAACAGGTTGTCTGCTCACACACCTTGACTCCTATTCATAATATGCACCCAACACAAACCATCATGTGCAGAGGTACTCTCCAGAAACCAACCTAAACAGCAGACACATACAAAACACTACCATGTTACATCTAACACTACATCCAAAACAGACAATACACATAAGAAATACCATCACCAGTGTCTCACAATAGAAGCAATGCACAGTATTAGAACATACCAGGATCTATTATGCACTACTGGAGATAAACTAAATATTTCAAAACAGGTGGAAAGACTTATAAGATATGAAGATAAATATAAGAGAAAAGCACAAAATAAGCAATTTATTGATGACCCAAAAAAGTTTTATAGAGAATTGAGAAATAAGGTAAAAGGAATGGATCAGCGCCAAAAAAGAGGAAGTAGATATATTTTGAAGAAGTATCTATGAAGATCCTGTGGAACATAACACAGATGCTAAATGGCTAGAAGAAGTAAAAGAAAGAATAAGAAGTTTAAAGGTACAGGATATGAAATGGGATGAAATAGCCAGAGAGGTTGAAACAAAGTTGAGAAAAGCCTCTAACTGGAAAACCCCAGGCCCAGATGCAGTACCTAACTTTTGGATTAAAGTATTAACTTCTTTGCATGAGGATTTAGCCATCAGTAAGAACTACTTATATGCACACCCTGAACACACACAGCATTGGTTAACAACAGGAAAAACAATGCTCTTACTTAAGACTGAACCTGCAAGCTACCCTAAAAATTATAGACCAATTACTTGTCTTCTGATGACATATAAAATATACATGGGAACTGACGCCAACAGAGTTTATAACCATTTTGAAAAAAACTCAATTATGGCAATAAAATAAAAGGGCAATAAAAGAAAGTCAATTGGAACAAAGGATCATTTGTTGTTAAACAAAGTTATAGTGGAGAACTGTAAGAAGGGGAAGAATCTAAGTATGCCTTGGACTGACTACAAAAAAGCATTTGATAGTATCCCACATTCACGGATAAACAAGTGCTTAAAATGTATAAGATACATCCTACACTGATTAACTACATTACAGTAACCATGAAACAGTGGCAGACCACTTTGCAATTAAGCCATGATAAAGGACAGATTATTATCCCAGTGATAAAAATTCAAAGGGGGGTATTTCAGGGTGACTCTTTGTCCCTGTTGCTATTCTGCCTTGCCATTAATCCATTAAGCTATTTACTTAACAGCTTAGGCCATGGCTACAATTTGGCTCTTAGAAAACAACAAAGTCAAATGACTTATCATCGTCTCTTTGTTGATGATTTAAAACTGTATAGCTCATCAGATGAGGAACTGAAAGCACAGTTGCAGGATGTCAAAACTTTTTCAGATGATATTAGAATGTCATTTGGTTCTTGATAAATGTGCAAAAGCAACCTTTAAAAAAGAAAAACTGCAGCAACAGGAAATATAAGTTTGGGACAAGAATGTGATATAAAAGAACTTCAGCAACAGAGAATGTATAAATACTTGGGAACTGATGAAGGATCAGCAATAAAACATGAACAAATGTGAATAAAGCTCAGTAAGGAGTACTTTAGAAGACATAAATTAATCCTGAAATCAGCATTGAAATTTAGGAACAAGATCCAAGCCATAAATCAATTTGCTCTTCCTGTCCTAACTTATAGTTTTGGAGTGACTGACTGGCCCCAAAAAGTGTTGGATAGACTGGATATTAAAACAAGAAGGATGCTTCATGCTTTCCAAAAGATTTATAAAAATCAGTGCATACCAATATTATATATTCCCCGTTCCGAAGGAGGGATGGGCCTCCTTGAAACTGATTACATGTATAGATCTGCAATCTTTGGACTCCACACATATTTTCTGACCTCACAATATCCAAATGTAGTGTAAGTTTTGAAACATGAGGAGAATAAATCTAAGATAACATCTCTGCTTAATTTAGCAGAAGCATATCAACGTCAAGCAGGAATGGAAATCAAACCAGAAGTAGATAAAAAACAGGCAGCAACTGAATGTGCTAAAAAACAAAAGAAAGAATATAAGGTGAAGGACCAGATGAGAAGGCAAGAAATGTGGAAAAAACATAAATATAATTGCAAGTATAGAAAACTTCTGGAAAAGCCTCATGTTGATCAAGAATGAATGCAGGAATGGTTAAAGAGAGATGAATTCACATCAAGAAATTGGCAGTCCAAGATAGTGGGCAACATACATGCTGGTTTACAAAGTCCATTGAACATTTATTTATTTATTGCATTTGTTTACCGGGATAAGTCCACTGGGCCTAAAAGAGCCTAAAAAAAATTTTCAGTGGAGGCCTGGGGAGAAAAGCTCCAACGAGATACAGAAAAAATATAAACATTAATTAGTACAGAAGCAGAAACAGTGTTACAGATAGTAAATATAGTAACATATACAGAATATATACATAAAAGCAGGAATCTAGTTTGTTTGATTACAGTAATATATACAGAAAATATACATTAAAGCAGAAATCAATGAATTTAATCAGAGTGGTATAAACAGAGATCAGTATTATTGTACCAATATCAACAAGTGAAGATAAAAATAAATATGGAGAAAATATCATCGGTCACTAGTAGCAAAAGACATAGGAGTTTAGTAATCATATAAGGAGAGTGAAGAGGTTAGGTTATAGAGCAGGAACATAGCCAGGAAGAGTTGAGATGATTTTTCAGCATTTTTTTGAAGGTGGTGGTGCTGCCTGTGTTTCTTATAGAAGGCGGAAGTGAGTTCCATAGTTTGGCGACAGTGAAGGCATAGATGAATTGACCAGCAGGTAAGGTGGGCTTCTTTACTTTTAGAAGTAGATGATTTTCAGATCTTAGATGCCTGCTGAAATGGTATTTGGCAAGTAGAGTTGAAAGAGCAGGACTTTCTGTGGGTCTGTAGATTATTTTGTGCACAGTATTTAGTTGGGTGAATGAGAGATGGTGGGGGAGTTCCAGCCACCCTAATTGTTTCAGTGACTTACAGTGGTGGGATGAGAATGTGGCCTTGTTGGCAAATTTTGCTATTCTGTTGTAACACATAGCAAATTTGGATTTTGTAGAATTTCGGATATTAGTGAGGAGAGGGGCCCCATAAAAGAGAGAGGGTAATAAAAAGGTAGTTGCAAGGGTTTGTCTAGTAGAGAGGCTAAGAAAGTGTTGGTGCCTGTAGAGCATACCAAGCTTTTGGTGTGTTTTTTGATGTTATTGTTTATGTGTAGGTCAAAGTTAAGATTTTCATCTATAATAATGCCTAGTAATTTAGTGTGTGGGGCAACTTCTATAGTGGTATTGTCTTGGGCTTGTATAGTGAGAGAAACAGACATATGTAGATTTTGTAAAACCAAATTGGAAACAGTCACACACCTTTTTGCTGGTTGCGACACTCTAATGACAGAGGGACTGTATACTGAAAGGCATAATAATGCAGCAAGACTGTTACACTGGAGATTGTGCAAACATTATGGTATTGAATTGGCTGAAAAACACTGGAAACATGAGCCACAAAGAATCATAGAAAATGATGAAGTTTATATCACATGAGATCACCCAATACCAACAGTTCAAAAGACAGATGCTAGAAAATCGGATATAGTGGTCCAAGAAAAGAAGACAAAAGTAGCATTGATCATTGAAATTGCCACACCCAGTGACTACAGTGTCTTGTGTACAGAGAGAAACAAAGTCATAAAATGCCTGGATCTGCAGGCAGAAATGAGAGCCAAGTGGAAGAAAGATACCTAGACAGTTTGAATAGTAGTAGGAGCAACGGATCTCATAAAAAATAATTTACAATCGTATTTAGATATGTTACCAGTTCATGTAACACAGTACAAATTGCAGAAAGAGTCATTACTGGACACATTGGGGGTGCTGTGAAGAGCACTTTTGGCTGACATCAATGAGTAAAACAACACTAATTACATGAACTTTAATTGTACTTTGACATAGGAATGGAGTCCATTCCTGTCATGTAATTAGAAACCCAAAAGACTTGGAGAAATTAAAAACGATAGAAGTTTTAAGGCAATGGGCATGTATTCCAAAGGTTTTCATAATAGTTGTCTGTATAGTGAGACATACAGATGCCCCACTCACCAGCTTAAACAAGGATAAGTTTAGTTTCAGCTGTCTGGCGAGGTAGTCATCACAGCATACATGCAATCAAGTCTCTCAACAAGTCTTGCTCTTAATCCAGCATACATTATGTTGTTATGTACAACTTGAGACATAACTATATGAAATATATAAACACAGACATGATTGAGCTATCTAAATATGGGTCCCAGCCAGGTATGCCCCTATATTTTATCAGCATTATACCCTCACCTACAGATTTTCGGAAATTGCCTAAGGAGGTCTATATCTGTGAATTCCTGACAGTCCTGAAAAAAGTAATGGAAGAGGTAATGGCAACAGCACCACATTTAACAGTGTAGCATGGGGTAATACCTTTACTCGTCTACATCTGCAGTAGATGAAATGTTAACAAGAATGTGGATGACAACTTTAAAATGAGCTTAAAACTGCAGCTATCTTAAATACCCCCACCAAAAAATAACCTGACACACATATAAAAAAATATATATACACTATTACAAGATGAATACTACAGTATTCTACTGATGATCTAACCAAGCTTACCTGGAAGCTCCTCCTGAGATGCAGGAGTGGCACCCACGTCTAGAATGTATTGGTTAATGGATTTCTGGGAGCTGTCCTGTGTTTCAGTGCTTACCAGGAATTCCACTGTGGCAGTGAGAGGGTGTTCTGTTGCAGGCCTACCACTGGTGATCTGTCAATCATGTGTCACTTTAGCTGCACACCTCCTTGAAGCAGGAATCATGTCCATGGCTCTGTGTCATACCTGTTGGTAGCTGCAACTGTTTCACCCAATTGCATTAAGGTTTTGGACCAATTTGGCCCATGGTGATGCACATTCTAAAATATTGGCCCACGCTCTGGACATCAGGACTGCATGATGTTGGCATAATGCCTCAATTATGAGGTCATTCTCTACCTCAGAAAACAGGGGCCTACAGCAAATGGGCATATTGTTTACTGAAAGACAAAATAATGATAACACATATAAGGATCACATAAGTACAAATAAACTGTGTACAGATAAAGCAGTAAAGGAAGGCTCTTAGTATTCACCACTTGATTACAATTTAAAGATTCAGCAGTGGTCAAACAATAACAAGGGAAAGTACAAAACAAGGAGAGTAGCAAGAGGAGCATATCCTGGTTTGTGCCATAACAGATGCTCAACTATGCTCACCCACCCAGCAATACAGTCCATTCTAGTTTGTGCCATAGCAGGAAATCTGCCCCCCAGACAGACAAAAACAAAATAACAGGCTAAGGAACAATTATGCTAACCAAACAACAGTGAAATGCCAAAGGACCTTTCCATGAAACGTGTACATAGTTATCACACAGCATTTGACATTCAGCCTACTCTACATCCTCTGTACCTCTCAAATGGCTGGGAAACAAGACCATGTCATGAGTGCAGTTCTAACAAATGCATACAGATTTACTTTACATTATTCCTAAGTACATTCCAGCATATGCATTATTTAGGTAACAAAATGGATACATATCTGATGGAGTACAATATTCCTCTGTCAAAATATACTGCTCCAGAATAAATGTGTAACTGATTTTGAACTGTCATCCATATTGGTTTACCTGCACATTTGCCTTTTTATATTGGTGTACATTAGTACTTTATTGCATCTGACCTAGTCTGTGCTTCAGAGATGCTAATTGCTGCATACACTGCTGCATTGCATGCTAATCAACCAATCCTGTGGAGCTACTCAACAAGATATAAGGTATCAATGTAGACTCCTAGTCCTTTCTTGTATGTGGAGTGAGAAAATAGTAGAGTACAAACAACATAAGCACAGAGAGATTATTAGTAGCAGCTACATTTTAAATACACCTGTCTGTCCTACAGGCTGAAGATGATGCTGCTGCTGCAGCTAATAGCCATTGACAGAGAGGGTGAAGACTTTGCAGGCCAACAACACAGTGGAGGAACTGTGGGACCTCTGTCAGCCTTGAGTCAGATACAGTGCCAAATGCAGGGAACCCATCCCAGTGGAAATGAAGGTATGTGTTGAACTTAGTATCTTAGCCACAGGTACTTTTAACAGCCTACCAGGTGACATGCTTGGTGTGTCACGGACATTAGCATCTAGGATTTTCCAAACATTCCTGCTTGCTATGCTGTGCTACAACATAGCAAAGAGCACATATATTTTAACATAAGTTCTGAAGAGAGGGTCACAAGAATGCTACAATTGTAATGTATATCGCACTACCATCCAGTAATGTATGCCATACATCGCAGTCATGTACACATGAGAACAATACCTGGGGAACATGGTAAGGTCTACATTAACTGTAAGATCTACCACTCGAACAACTGCCAACTAATGTGCAATGGCATAGGACTCATATTGAATGTGTGTGTGTGCTGGCAACCCTTGTAGTTAACATGACTTCCATATGTACCACATCTCCATACTGCACCAGATGTGTGTTATGGGGGATATCTCCAAGGCTCACTTCTGATGAAACCTATCGGAGATGCATGCACACACACACACACACACACACACACACACACACACACACACACACACACACAAACACACACACACACATATATATATATGTATATGTATATATATATATATATATATATATATATATATATATATATATATATATATATGTATACACACAGAGCAACACCTTAATGAGACACACAGTCCAACCTGTAATGCATAGAGCATTTTTACAGCTACTGCAGTCACAGTGCCAGTGCCTACATACCTCTGGCAAAGGGCACCATTACAATCCACTGACATGTCTGTCAATGCTAATAGTATGTGCTATGCTACCCAATTTAATATAGTGGAAACAGCTGCAGCAGGATCATCAAGGGGATAGGGATCATATCCTACTGATAATGTCAAGGTCACCACAGCCACAGCCGGGCAATAACTCAGAGGAGAAACCAACAGCAGGTGTGGTAGTAGGCAAACATAGGCATGCTCTGCTTGTCCTTGCCTTGGCTATGAGACAAGTGCAGTGTAGAAATTACTACTGAGACCTCAGGATGAGGAAGAGGGATACCCTCAATCATTGGATCGAGGAACATACACCTGATGGCACTCCACAAATGTGTAAATATCACTTGCTGGCACTGCTTGTAAGAGATAGCTGACACATTTGTTCAGCATTGGTGTTCTTTTTTTCTCAAAATTTGTTTTATTTTTCAAATACAGTTGAATAAATTCCATAGTATTTGTATATAACATTTTAAATAACTATGTACACTATTTACATCAGCCTGGCGCTATAACAGAGCTCAATATATATAATTACTTTATAGATATAACAATCCAGTTATCAAAGTGTATCTGTTCAGTTATTGTAAAGTGTCAATCAATGATAAGACTTTTTTCCATAGATTGTTAAGAAATGGCTTAGGATGAAGCCTTAATTCTTAAATTTTAATTTCCAACAATGCTGTGGTCTTCGGTAGGCTGTAGAAGTCTTCCAAAGTCAGGATTGTGTTTGTATTCCATCTTCTTGTTATACACTTCCTTGAAATTGCAAGCATTGTCCGTACTAGATACATATTTGACTTATTCAAATGAGGACCTTCATACACATTTAATAATACTAGAGCTTTAGATAAGTTAAATGATTCATTAAATAAAGCTTGTAAAAAGTTTTTAATATCATTCCAAAATGGTTTAATTTTAACACAGTCGAAAAAAATGTGATTTCAATCAGCACTGTGTATTTGCTCACACCTCCAATATATTTCCTTTGTGGAAGAATTCATTTTAGTAATTCCATCTGGAGTTAAGAATGTTCTGTGCAAACATTTCCAATTAAAAACTTTCCAGTACTGTGTAAAGGATGTATGTTTTATTGATAATAAAATATTTGATTTAATTTCTTCAGTTAGCTGTAATGAGTGTCCTTTTGTTATATAATTCTAATATGAGGATTTGGGTGTTGTTTTATAATTTATCAATAGCTTGTAAAATTTCAAAATACTATTTCTCATGTCATAATCATTATATATGATTTCATATAGGTATTTCATAAGTTTAGGCATTTCTTTAAATGAAGAATTACTGATTATTCTGCATAAATCTTGCAAATATGTCAAAATGCTTTGCATAGTTAGGCAATCTTGTTGTGGAATTTTGAATGTTGTTTCTATTGTTTGCATATCCAGAACTTTTAGTTCTTTGATACATTGAAACCAACAAACAAATCCTTTCTGTTCCCAGGAATTAATTATTCCTCTGTATATTTTATGTGGATAGCTCTTTGTAACCATGAATGGTTTTAAAAGATCAAATCTATATTTGCATTAATAATTTTCCTAAATGAGTCAATGTAATAATTAATCATATGAGTTTTAGTGGGCTTAGTTATGTTATATTGCATACTAATATATATGTGCCATGGCAAATTGTTTTTATCTGCTATTTGAATTTTTTTTTTTGTAAATCAAATTCATTTATTGATATTACAGTTAGTACCTCTTTCCAATTTACAGAATAATTTGGACTTATCCAATCTGAGATTGTTTGAGATATTGATGCTTTTATATATGTTTCTATATCAGGAAAGTGTAATCCTCCCTGTTTTCATGGTATGATATGATGTATTAAAGCTATTCTGTTTCTTTTGGGAAACCATAAAAATTTTATTAGGCATGAGCTCTTTGAGTATATTCCTTTCTGGTAACAGTTGTATTGCCAAAGCTATATATAGAATCTTGGGTAGTAAAACCATTTTTATTAACTGTAGTCTGTCTTCAAATGTTAATATTATTTTGTTCCACTTTTCCACAGAGATTTTAATTGTATTAATATTATTGTAGTTTTTGAGGCTAATTCATTATTATCCTTGCATAACTCAATCCCTAGACATTTTAAGGTAGATTCTTGTTAACCTACAATGTGATTCACCTTCGTCTGCAATTTTTTTTATTTAAAAATAAAAAATTTGATTTTTATTTATTGAACTGGAGTCTTGAAGTCCTGCAAAATGTGTCAATTAAAATATATAATTCTTCTAATGTCTCTTTTGTATTGGATAATGTTAATAATATGTCATCAGCAAAGAGCATTACTTTAGAATTGTACTGTTCATAAACATCCATTCCTTTGATTTTTGTATTGTTACATATTGAACCTGTCAATATTTCAATAGTCAAAGCAAATAGAATTGGTGACATGGAACATCCTTGTTTAGTGTCCTTTGTTATATGTATAGATTCAGATGTGAAAGGACCTAGCTTAACATACAGTAAATTATATATATATATATATATATATATATATAAATATATATATATATATATATATATATATATATACATATATATATATATATATATATATATATATATATATATATATATATATATTCTTTAGTAGATGAACAAAGGAAGGAGGAAATTCAAATAACACCAGAATTTTGAATAAATAGTCCCAATTTAGGGGATCAAAGGCTTTCTCTATATCTAATCCAATTATGAGTGTTTCTTTATTTTCTTTATTAACATAATCTGTAAGAGAAATTATCCTTTTAATTTTGTCATGTGTGTGTTCATGATATATAAATCCAGTTTGATCATAATGTATTGTTTTGGATAGTGGTATTTTCATTCTGTTAGTTAATATTGTCATAAATATCTTATAGTCATTATTTAATAATGATATAGGTCTATATGAGGTACAGCAGTTTGGGGATTTGTTTTCCTTTAGGATTGGTGTGATTAAGGAATATCTCCAAGAGGGTGGTATTAAAGCTTGTGATTTAATTTCTATGAGTTTTATGGAAGAGGGATAGTATCTTTGAATGAAAAAGTTTATATATTTCCATAATGATGTCATCTATACCTGGAGCTTTATTGTTTTACCCTCTTTTATTGTATCTGTAATTTCTTTGTAGGATATGGGTACATGCAGATCTAGTTTTAATTTTTCTGTTTTTTTTTATATTAGAACATTTTTCATCGAGATTTAATTGATCGATATGTATATTTTCTTTTTTGGAAATGTTCCATATAGTAATTTCTATAGGCATCAAAAATGTCACCTATATCCAAGATATTTTTTCCCTTTCTTTTCATGGAAGATACTTTTAATGTTATTAGCTTTTGATTGTATTTTGATTCTTGTGGATAAATTATGTAGATATTTGGGAGAAGTGGCCAAGGTATTAATTTTAAGTTTTTCTAAAGCTAAATTAGTTTTATGTGTTAGAATTTCATCGTATTTATTGTTTAATACTTCTACTTTATTTTTCATCTCCAAATGATTTTGATTTTTCTTAGCTTTTACTGACAAAAGTTTGGATTGCAGATCTAATAATTCAGAAACTCATTCACTGTTTGTTTTTATACCAAGTTAAGGTTTTACCATGTATGTAAGCTTTTAATGAGTCCCATATCATTATTTTATTTATCTCTGTGGTGTAATTAATATCTAAGAAGAACTGTAATTGAGATAATAAACAGGGTTTGAACTCTTTAATTTTAGTTATATATGTTGGAATTCTGGAGTTAAAGATTAATGGTTTTGTATCCATTTTGATGTTTTAGTATCGATGAATTGTGGTCTGAAAAGGGGCAGGGAGTGATTGAGAAATTAATGATTTTAGAGTGTAAGTCATGGGCAGCAAATATTTTATCTATTCTAGTTTGGGTACCAAATCTGTGATCTTGATGGGAAAACAAAAAAGACTTATCATAGGTTCATAGTTTCATAGGTAGGTACTAGGCTATCGGCTCAAGGGCCTACGTAAGCTTAGCCAACAAGGTTCCCTGGCTTATGCCACTCAAGAAAGTTATTTTCCTGTGCCACTGTCAAGCAGAGACACAGAAGTGATCCCCGGGTGTATTTCCTATTTCCTATCCACTCATCAAGATTTTTCTTGAAGAGTGCTAATGAAGAACTTTGCTTGACATAGATGAGTAGCCTATTCCAGAGTATGGGAAGTCTCTGGGACAGGAATCTATCCCTCCAGCATGTCCTGTTTATTGTGGTGACAAGGTTTAGGTCCCTAGAGTGTGTAGCTCAGAGGGATTGGAATTTCTTTAGGTGTAGCATGTCCAACAGCTCTGGGTTTGACATAGCTTTACATGTTAGGCAGAGATCACCTCAGAGTAGGCGATATGCTATGGAGTAAAGCTGGGTTTTTTTGAGGCAGTCAGTGTAGGGCATTTGTTTGAGGCCAGTAATCCTCTTTGTGTGGTACTTCTGTGGCCTTTCCAGCTGCTGCAGATGTCTTGTGAGGTACAGTCCAAAAGGGGCATTGTACTCTATAATGGGTCTAATGATTGTCGAGTAGAGGGGAACATTGACCTCTTTTTTCCTGGATGAGAACCCTTTTATGATGAGGTGTGCCACATAGAAGGACTTCCTGACTACTGTGGTGATGTGACTATCAAAGGAGAGACTACGGTCCACCTGAGTCCCAAGGTCTCTTATCACACATTCAGTGTTAAGTAGATTGCTGCCTATGTGGTAGTTCATGGGTACAGAGTTTTTACCAAAGGGGATGACACTGCACTTTTTGGCATTGAGCTTGAGGCCATGGCTCTGAAACCAGGCATCTGTCTCAGGGAGGCCCTTCTGTAGGATGTCTACATCATTTGGGGACTTGACTATGGCTCCTAGTTTGCAGTCATCTGTGAAGTTCGTTAGCCAGAGGCCTTCTGTGTTAGCCTGTACTTCAAAGAAGTAGATACCAAACAGGAGACGGCCCAGGACAGAATCCTGTGGTACTTCACTTGTCACTGCTTTGAGGTCAGATTTGGAGTCTGCAACTTTTACAGTGTGGGTTTTGTCAGTGAGCCAGTTGGCAACCCATCTTGTGACATAGGGTTTTATACTTAGTTTAGTGAGTTTAGCTATAATTCCAGAATGGGGGATGGTGTCAAAAGCCTTGTCGAGGTCAAGATAGGCTGTGTGAACCACCTTACCCTCATCTACAGCTTTGGTGACTTTCGGTTTATCTTCATTAAATTTGAATGTATCTACAAGATGAAATGATTCTTCTCACTTGTTTAAAGCTTTTGATGCAGCAGATCTACTCAGCAGTCTTTTATTTGTAGTTTCATAAATATCAAATATACAGGTCAAATCTCCTTCTAATATTAAGTTGCCTTTATAATTACTGGAAATGAAATCCAAGTGTTTTTTAACAGTTCCTAATCCAATGCCTGGGAACTAGTATAGATTGGCTAGGATCCATATTCTGTTATTATATTTAACTATTACTAATGCCGTAAGGCCTTCTTTATCTTCATACTTATAAATGATTTCTGGGTTAATCACATTTGTTTTCCAGAATTTTTTTACCTCTTTTGTCTTTGTCCAATAAGTGGATTGCACCAATATCATATATTCTTTAGGATTCCATTTGTAATTGTCATTTGTTTTGAAATAAGTTTCTTGAAGGAAGACAATTTGTGCTTTGTTCAGTTTTAAATAATTCAGTAGATTTGATCTCTTGCTAGGATTGTTTAAGCCATTGGTATTTAAAGATAATCGAGTTAAATCTATCTTAGGTTATTTAGACTATGTATGTTTTGTTTTATTGTGATTATTAAACATTTTCTTCTTATAACTATATAGTATATGTTTGAGTTTTATACTTTGAGTGTTTACCAATAAAGTAATGTTTTGGTCAGGCATACTAAAAATGTTTTTGTGAAATAAATTTAAATTAATAAATGTTAACAAAACTAAGATCCGCACTAGCCATGGAAATTAAAGTCATTCCTAATCTGATGGATAAACCTAAGTCCATCAGATTATCACTCATACCTTGACAATCCAGAACATCTGAGCTCCATAAATTGAATTATCTTATGGAGAATATTTGGAATAGAAATAAACAATATTTATATTATTTTGAACAGATATAGTACTATTGTAGATTAGACAGAATTCTAATACAATATAAATGTCTACTTATTATATAAGCAATTAAGATTTACATGAAAGATAGGTGACAAGCAATTCAACCATCGTAAAGTAGGATGTATCCTATATAAAACCACAGTAAAAGATTATAGCACACAGTTATTTAACATATTCACCCTTATTGATGAAATCTTTCAAAACTTATTACTTAATATAAATAGATGGTAATAATATTTATATCTAATGTTTATAATACAATGTATTTTACTGGATATATCAGAAGTTATAGTTTATTGTTTGACAGCATTTAAGTAATCACTTTGTTTGTTGCTAACTTACTTAACGGATCAAGTTTGTTTGATGTAAACATTGATGAAAGTTAGTGCATTTTAATTATCAGTGCATCCCTCTTCCCCCCATTTCCTACACCTAAGGATTTTCATATCTATCTTTCTTATTATAAAATGAGTGAAATTATAGGTTAAAAACAACAAATTCACTTATTGTGATTAATGATTGCAAGTTCCCTTTCCTTATTCATAAATTGCCATTTTATGGCATATACTGAAAGTTTTTAGATTTAAACAGCAGCATTCTATTTTGTTATAATCAACAAAGGTTAAACTGAGTGAGTATTGTCAATTTAATACTATTTGTTCAGAATGTGATTATTATATTATGTGACATTCCTAGTTCAGACTTCTATTGTTTCCCTTAAGTATTATGTATGGTCAAGATGTGGTACAAAACCACAATTCAAGTTAAAGCAATTGTATAACTTGTTATGCACATTTACTTATATGAGAAAATTATCATGCTTCCCCTTGATGTTCAATATAGTGTATGTCATTTATGACAAGTTAAAACAGTAGTGTTATTATACTCAGGCCCATGTTATTAAACTGAATGTCTATTCTAAATTTAATACTATTTGTTCAGAATGTGATTGTTACATTCTTTAACATTTCAAGTTCAGGCTTCTATTGTTTCTCTTGAACAACTTTGTCAGTTTGATGTCATGTATAAAACATTAGTTATCTTGGTAACCGCTTAAGTATTATATATGGTCAAGATGGATTACAAAAACTACAATTCAAGTTAAAGCAATTGCATGATTTGTTATGCATATTTACTCATATAAGAAAATCATCATGCTTCCCCTTGATGTTCAATGTAGTGTATGTCATTTATGACAAGTTAAGACAGTAGTGTTATTAAACACAAGCCCATGTTATTAAATCCTGTCTTTAATATCTTAATTCAGCAGACTGCTTCATCTTATATGAAAATTATATATTTTATGTCTAGATTTACTAAAATCATACATTACATAACTATTGTGTGTGTGTGTTTTCTTTTGTTTGTTTTTTTTTTTTTTTTTTTTTTTTGGCTATTGCTTAGTTATTTGAGACACCACAAGCTGTAATGTTTATTCTTATTATTAGCTCCTTCCAAGCATGTTTGTACAGTTCATAGACTTTTATTTATGAAACCCTTCTAGTTTCTTATTTGTTATAAGTATATTTCCATCCTTACATACACACATATCAGTACTTCAAGCACGGGCAACAATGCCCATCCAGTTTTGCCAGAATGCCATTCACTAAGTCATGTGGTATGTTTCCAGGCTGTTCTTAAAATATCCAAGCCAATATTTGTCCTGTTCCATTTTACCAGCCTGTTCCATGCAGTGGCCATTCTGCCAGTGAACCACTCAACACACATTCCATTCCTACAGATATTTCCATGAAGGAAATCTAATGACTCTCTAGGATTTCCTGGCAACCCCAAACATCCCTAGAATCAGCTATCCCCATATGCTGAACACATATGAACAAACTCACCTCCCAGACCATTGCAAAGGGTACTGCACAAGACCAAGTGCTCTTAGTCTTTCACAATAACTCAGACTTCCTTAATGTGTTTGGACCAAAATACATTTTAAATATAAAATTGTGCTTATTATTATTTTCTTTTCAAGAATCAACTTAATGAGTTAAACGAAGTGTTGGCAGATCATCAATATGCATGCATGTGGTTTAAAACGGTCCTTTTATTATATATATATATATTTTTTTAAACCAAAAATGTCATTGCCGAGAATCATCTCGGAGGCTACTCAGAGCCGTTAAGCATTATTGTCACTCTGTCTCCATTACCGTAACAACCTGGGAGCATCTGTTTCTGTTAGTGTGTCTGTGAACTGCATACCACAGGCTCACAATGCACCTGAAGATTCATTTCACTTCACTGCAACTTCAAGCCTAAATTCCCTCCCATTCAGCAAGGCAGCAGCCAGGAAAAGAACTGAGAGCAATCAGATCAAAAAAAAAAAAACTCTCAACAAGCTGCCACAACAAGAAACAACACACTCCTCCAGCCCTCCCACCTCTCAGTCAGCAGACTCACAAACAAACCATTCTCTGCCAAAATATCCCAAATCACAGTTTTATCCACCTCCTTCCCCTGGATACAGGCAAAAACACCAAATGTCTCTTCCTAATTCACAAGCATCAGTAAACCTTGATCACAAGCTACAACTCACAGCTTCCTGGAGATGAAAACGGCAACATATAACAGCTGTCAGACACAGCTGGATCCACATACAGCATGTCAGGCTTAATCAAACATCACTTGAAGCTATGATACCTGCCATAATTGATATTAATTATGTTTAGACAGAATAATAATGACATTTGTACTAGATGCCAGACACGGCTGCATCCACGGACACCATATCAGGATTGATCAAACAGCACTCAAAGCTATGATGCCTGCCATAACTGATATTAACTATGTTTAGAAAGAACACGGCTGCATCCACGGACACCATATCAGGATTGATCAAACAGCACTCAAAGCTATGATGCCTGCCATAACTGATATTAACTATGTTTAGAAAGAATAATAATGACATTTGTACTCACTGCCAGACACAGCTGCATCCATGCGCACCATATCAGGATTGACCAAACAGCACTCGAAGCTGTGATACCTGAAATAATTGTTATTAACTATATATTTAGACAGAATAATGATGACATCTGTACTAAGAGCTTGCTACTATTATTCAACCAGGATACACATGACATTTCTAAACCATACTTTAACTGAAGAAGGCATTAGTCTCCATGCCTCCATTTTTTTTTCAAAACACTCTACTGTTACTGCTATTATATATGATGTTAATTTGTTACATTTGAGTCTGAACTCTGATGAATGGTACCTTGTTAAATTAGTTAATTAATTACTGAAATTATTATAAGTAAAATCAATGAAAAATGAACAAGATAAGTATTCATTGAGTTCAAGTAGAGGACTAGAAACTTCTATGTTTGTATTATATGTTGCTTTGTTTGGCTTATATATAATGTAAATAGTATCCCATCTTGACCTACCTTTGATTGTCAAGAAGTACTGGACTCTTTGAACATTCTGAATAAATTATTATTGTTTTTCAGTTGTTTAAGAATCCCTCATTTTAAAATAAAAACAGATGACAAGTGATGTACCATATCAGTTAATACTTTGAGAAATATAGTTGTAAGAGTTATTTTTGGGACAGCTATCTTGGAATGTTTTTTTTTTTTGTTTCTTCTTTCTTAGCATTAGTCCAAGGATTTGTTTCTTTTATTATTTTAGGATTAGGGGCCATCCATTCCATTTCTTGTGGGATAGACACTAGGTTGTTCTTTTGATGAATATAGTAGCTTCTTCTAAGTCATTAAAGGTTCTCATCTCATTGGCAAAAAGTATTTTTATCTTGGCTGGAAAGGCCAGCCATGCTTTAATGTTGTTTTGTTTCAACAGTTTTATTATTGGCCAGACCTTTTTCCTTTGTTCTAGTATTCTGGAAGAATAATCATTGTCAAACCTTATCAGGCTTTGATTGTATTTTAAGGGTGATTTTCTCCAAGCGGATTTTAATATTAGTTCCATGTCCAAAAATGAAAGAAATGTTATAACTATGGATCTAGGTGGAGTATTTGTTGAGTTAGAAGCAGGTTTCCTCAGTGATCTATGTGCCCTTTCAATTCCAAATGAAAGTCCCTCTTTCAAGTTAAAAAATTCTGAAATCCAGGTTGATAAGAATGAAATATTCAGTATGTTCAGGCAGTCCAAAGATCCTTATGTTGTTTCTCCTTTCCCTGTTTTCTACGTCACCTATTTTGTTAAGCAGCCATGTATTCTGCTTAAGCAGAAATTCTTTTTGGAATTCTTCCTCTTTGAGACTCCCTTCAATGTCATTTAGAGAAGTCTCTATATTTGTTATTTTTGTATGGTGTTGCTGTAATAGTTCCTTAAGAGTATCAGTCTGTTTTTGAGAATTTAATTTGAGGTTTTCGAAGTCATTTTTACTGTAATAGTTCCTTAAGAGTATCAGTCTGTTTTTGATAATTTAATTTGAGGTTTTCTAAGTCATTTTTAAAGCAATCCATCTTCAAAAATAGTTCCTGTAAGGTAGATGTCATCAATTGCAGTTCTTTTTTCAAAGCAGCATCTGGGAGAGAATTCCTTGAGTTGTTCATATTCAGTGACTCAATATATCTCCAAGTTACTTGACAGGAACATTTTTGTACATCTCCACCAAAATTTATATTTATGTAGTTTAGTAGTTTATCTATAGATTTCTGATGTTTTAAACTTGAAAATAATAACATTTTCCTATATTAGCATACTAGTTTAAGGAGCTCTCAAAATTCACTGCTCTCAGTTGGCCATCTAGGCTCCACGTCTCAGTATTGGTGTTCATAATAGTTTTATGTCATGTTTTTTTTTTTCACACAGCTAATGCGGCTCGATTACTGAATGAGCAAATTTATGAAGAAAGATTGACAATGATGTGAGATGCAAGTGGTATGTATGCATCCAACAGTACTGTTATATTAGCATTAAGAGTAAATACAACGTGTTGTGGTAAACACTTGTATCACACTGAGTATGCATTTGTCTATTGTAAAGCAGAAGTATCCATGCATTAGTATGTAAGGTAAACAACAGTCAGTATTACATGTCTGATATAGTATTACAGAGTAGACAGGGGTTGTCATTTAGAAAACCATAGTTCCAAAGTATACACTACTTGTTTAAGTTGACAGTATTGCAATGTAATGTAAAACCTATAAACCAGGGACAACAACATCATGCTGTAGATTGTTATTATTATAACTGGGACAGTCAAAAGTGTCAACATGTAAGTTAACACAAATCCTATGTAACTTTCCATGCGTGTAAGAGCAATTTATTAAATATGTTCATATTTATGTGTCATTGAACCCTTATCATATTATGATCTGCCCAGATATCCTCCTCTAAAAGGTTAAGAGATATGGTCTGTAACACAAAGCAACACTTGCACATTCTCAGATAATAGTGCACATGTATCTATAAAGTGTAAAGGAAAGAGTGCTTGCATTATGCTGTATTCTAAAGGAAGAGTACAGTATTATAGTAGTCACTACTTGTGGGTTCAAATACCACACTCCCCAAATATAAACTAATCTGTTTACAATGCTGTTTTAGGTTGTCATCAATAAAAATACAGTAAATTTGTATTGCAATCGTATATAGTTTTTCTGCATGAGGTGGGGTTCCATGATCCTTAACCAGGAGCCACATAAAGACTTTGGACTCCTGAGCACCTCAACACTGTGCTCTGATCCACACACCCTCTCCAACACCTGACATGTCTACAAAAGTTCAGGCTCAATATCTAATGTGCAATCACTGCAATTCATGCCAAATTACCTTTAAATATCATGATTCTCACCAACTGCGCTTACTGAGAGTACACACTGTCTACATTTTGATGCATTTGAAAAAGCTGCACACCGCTTACCATCACTCAAACACGCTAAATGAAGTGTATTGGTTTGTGCTATGCTAAGTGGCTTGCTGCTTTTTCAAATGTATCAGAAAATAATTTCACGGTTATTTCATTAGAGTACCACTTTATTTGTATAAGCTGCAATGTCACAACAGTATAAGTAAAACATTTGCATACCTTAGACTAGAACCCAGGATGGTGCCTTCTGTGTGGAGTCTGCATGTCCTCCCTGTGGTCGCTTGGGTTTCCTCCAGGTGCTGCAGTTTCCTCCCACATCTCAAAGACATGCTGTAGGTGGATTGGACACTCTCAATTGGCCCTAGGTGTGAGTGTGTGTGTGCCTTCTGTTGAAGGTTGGGCACCAGGCTGGCAACTCGGCACAGTAACAACTCCACTGCCAATCATTCTGTGGACCATTCTTACACTGTGGTGACCCCTAACTGGGATAAGCCAAAAGGAAATGATGATGAGACTAGAACCTAGGACCATCTGCACTAAACTCCAACACTCAACACATGTTACCACAGGATTAGTTACCCAAGGTTAAATATTTTAGTAATCATTGTTAACGTTATGGTATGAGTGTAGCTCAGCTCCACTTACTGAGTTTGCAAGATACCCAGAGTTACTCAGCAATAGCAATTGAAAGCATTCACTTTCTATTTCAGGTAAGCATAACCAAATGATGTGACAC
Organism: Protopterus annectens; assembly: GCF_019279795.1. Classification (NCBI taxonomy): domain Eukaryota; kingdom Metazoa; phylum Chordata; order Ceratodontiformes; family Protopteridae; genus Protopterus; species Protopterus annectens. The sequence goes on along the minus strand of NC_056745.1, from coordinate 589,828,508 downwards.
ATCATGTAAACATGGCAAAAAGAGAAAAAAGAAAAATGAGAAAAGCCAAAGTATACAAACACAATGAGAGGACTGGTCTGCATGTCTAACAGAGATTACTGTTTATTTCTGTGTGGGGCGGACATACCTCTCAACTGTTAAACTCTTCAGAATAAAGCCAACAACAGTCACTAATAAACCAAAAAAGTCAGCTAAGCTCACCGGTTCTATATTATTAAGGTAATATAGGGTTTTATAAGGAGAACTGGCTATGATGTAATAACATTCTGATGACGTTTCCTGTCTGGAAATTAAAGCACCAAATCTTGCGCAATAAACAGATTGTTTTTATGTGAGTACTTTCTTTCTGAGGAATATAGCATTATCTTGTGTTTAAGCTGCCTTTACTGGAACCGGTGAGCCTAGCTGACTTTTTTGGTTTATAACTCTCAACTGTCCAGAGTCTCACAGACTATCCAGAGTTTAGGGCAATATTTTTGCTGTGTTCCTCATAAATTTTGTGGATTTTTTTTTAATCATTTGGGATGAAAGTCACTAAATAATGACAGACATTTTTTATTCGGAATTCATATTCTTAGAAAATTCATGCTAATGTACAACCTTTTATTCTGTCAACTTTCTAAGTTTATAAGAACAATACATTCCTATGTCCCTATTTTTTAGCCTTTGCCTCACTTTATTTAATGGCTTTGTACAGATTTCTTGCTCTAAGAGGTTGAGAGGTATGGGGGTGGATGGTCAGTGCTCTCCTGTACACAGATTTAATATCATGTTGTTCTATGAGATTTCGCAGCCAACATTACTGGAATGCTCTGTGAAATCTTACTTATAGCATGCCACATATCGTTAATATGCATTGCGCATTACCGAGAGCACATCATGGCCGTGTACACAGATACACTCTGTGTAGGCTCTACATGGAGCCTACACAGAGTTTATTGAATCTGGTTCCTGTTTAATTCACCCAATGATACAGAACATTCCAGAAATTCATTATCAACTTTATTCCATTGTCGTGCTTTCCATACTCTTGCGTGGGTTATGTTTTAGCCTATATATATGATACATCATTTTCAACATATTCCATAATAGTGAGTTCAGTAACAAAAAGGTGTGACAGAGACCAGCAAGGCTCCCATATAAGTTTACTCATATTTTGTAATTTTCCCTAGAAAAGGGGAAACTTCTGCCTTCATCCCTTAAACAACATATTTTTGTTGATATAATAAAGAACATTTTTTTCTTCAGTAATGTCATGAAACTTCAGTTCTAAAAACTGCATAGCATGCTCATTTTTACATTATGCAGCAGATTCATAAACCTTTAAGAAATTACCATACAGCTTTTTATAATTATTTTATAATGAGCCCGTTTGTGTTAATCCAATACACAGTAAAAGGCTGGATTCCATTACATTCACATGGTATCCGGATCATTTTGCCGATATCAGTGCAAAAGTTGAGATAAGACTGTAATATGCAAATATACCACAGAAAACTTAGAATATTATGGTGCATAATAGAGATAAGCAGCAACAGAACACTGTTTAGCAGTCACAACCACTCTGTAATTGATGAAAACTATCTCACAAAACTTGATGTACATTAATAAAGTTAAAGAAATTATATTATCCCAATGCAAGCTGCATGACATTTGTAAGTAATACATATCCTCAGCAATCCATCCAGTATACCCAAAGACAACTACGGATGTCTCTGTAAGGGACTCACTTCATAATACTGATAGCTCAAAACACTGAAGCTCAAAACACTGAAACCAAAACATTGAAACTTCAAAATCTTGAAAACTCAAAACACTGAAAGCACATATCATACATATACTGAGTTTAAACAACATAAATCATAGCACTTTCCACCAAGTGTAAGCAGGGGAGCAAGACCCCCTGCACCCCCACACCCCAAGATTGCACTTCTCTACACTAAGTGGAGAGTGCTATGATTTATGTTGTTTGAACTCAGTATATGCATGATATGTGTTTTCAGTGTTTTGGTCTTCTGTATTATGAAGCTTTCTCATTTTCAGTGTTTTGAGTTTTCAGTGTCATGAAGTGAATCCCTCTGTAAGTCATGTACTGTTAAAATACATTTGCTGAAAATTATGGATTCAGACAGAATCAATGAAAGTTTTGATAAACAAATTAATAAAGGTGAAAGCCAGTCAAGGCCATTTCACCAGAGTTAACAGTAGCTAACAATGGGTGCGGGACATGTCTTCGGAATACAGGTAACAAGGAAATAGGGAGAAAAGCAGGGGTGGGGACTGGGTAAATAAAAGAGACAAACATGAGGTATTTTGTAATAGGAAAATCTGAGGGACAGTCAGAGGAGCATGGGTAAATTTGTTTGGTGGGAATAGGCCCCATTTTTTTGTTTTTTGAAGAATAAAAGGAAAGAAAAACAGAGGGAAAGAGAAGAAGAGGAGCAAAACATCAGTTATACACATATAACAAATATTACAAGACATGGCAGACAAATTGAAATAAACACTGAGGAAATATAAGATGCACAGTAGCACAATCGAGAAGATGGGCAATGGGAAGTTGACAAGCATGTTGGGGATGTATAACAGCCATAGTGAAATGTAGAAATGCATATGTACCTATACACTTTTATGTTATGATGTGTTGTAAAACATTTGGCAGTCATACCTGGATGTGGATGTGTATGACTGATGGCAGCTGTATTTTGTAGGGTAATAAATAGGGATCACAGTACACATTGGATTCTGAATCCAATACCCAAATAGTCTTTCAGCAATGCAATTATAAGCCAAGCAACAGCACAGTTGAGCAAATGCAGCCCATAAAATGCTGGAGAATGCCACCAGAGGACAGAAGTGAACCTCCAGCCAAGCATGTGAAAGGAAAACATCCAAACACAGTGACAAACAGCAGTACTGTATCAAAACAGCACAATAGCTGCTACTTACACAGGTAGTTGTACACAGTCCAAACAGATGTGTCCTGGAATGCATGTGTAACAGGCATATACCATGTCAGAGGCAACATACAGGTTTAGACATATATGTATGACCTGCATTGGCCTAAGTGGAAACTATCAGAAAGAAATGTCAATACACAAACACATACCAATGACATAATAATATACATTCTGAAATCTTTGATTAATGCTATATAACATCAGGTTGTATAACGAAGTTCAACAAATCACACTGGTAAAACATGAACGAGGATGTATTGCAAGCGATAGCCAGCAACTCATGTGCATACATCCTGTATTTGCATAATGCCCATTAGAGTACACTTTATTTGTATAAGCTGCAATGTCACAACAATATAAGTAAAAAATTTGCATACCTTAGACTAGAACCCAGGATGGTTCCTAACAAAACAACTGTATGAAAATGGATGAGAATCCCAAGAAAGGTGAATGTATACCATGCAGATGTGAAAGATATATGCCATATCTGCAAAGGGGGAAGGGAGGTGGACAACACGGGCCCACAACCATGAGTTCATGCCAGCAAACCTACATAGGCAAACAATAAAGCAGGACAACACTACGCAAAGGGACACATTACAAATGCAGGTGCACACCGACCCAAGCTACATTGAAGAAAATGACCAATGTAAGTCACATGGACAGACTGCATTGCCGACGTCAACAAAAATGGCCATGTATAAATCATGCACTCACAGTATTGTGCAATCATCCAAAAGCAAGAGGCATAGGGAAACAAGCAAAAATACACATGTATTAACTAGAGGTCCATAGTGTATTTACAGAACTGAGGACTCAAGGACAGTCTTAAGAGCAAGCAATTTACCTCAGTCACTGGTTCACCTTTGGAACAGGGTTCCTTTACATATTTAACACTCTTCTTCTTTTCAGATATTCAAAAGAAAAAAAAAAACTTGATACCTGTTTGGGTCCCAGAGTATAAACATTCATTGAGGAGTCTGTGTTCTTTATGACCTCTGGTTTTTACACAGGAATTAATGAACAACTAAAGAATCAGTATCACATACACACACACACACATATATATATATATATATATATATATATATATATATATATATATATATATATATATGCATACATATGTGTGTGTGTGTGTGTGTGTGTGTGTGAGTGTGTCACTGACAATGGGTATGACTAAGCAAAGCACAGTCCTGTGAATATTACAGCACATTAATATGAATTCAATGAGTTCTCACAGTCCCAAGGTACAGTGGTGTTTCTCTGTTGATTAGAATATGTGCAGAGACATGTACATAAATCAGTGCATATGTACACCATTTGCCAAAATGTGTAAATTTATGTGAATAAGGAATGTATGCAGAAATGCAACACGGGCCAAAAAAAACATACCTTAATGATGCTATATAAAGCAGCAGTACCAGGCTGCATACATAAGCAGTACAATGGCAGTCGATGCATTCAGTAAACTATGACTACCATCATTGCCATTACATGCCACACACAAAGCAAGCATGCCAATGTGACAGCACAAGTGTCATCCAAAACACAAGGGCAAGGACATGTCCTGTTGCTGAACAGACATGATGCAAGCAACCCATAAGTTATACTTATCTCACTGTACTATTTTTGGAGTATGGGCAAAGTTTTGTTTGCAAGTTGCGGTCAATCTTACATATGTATACAATGGAGTCTTGTGGCAGTAACAACATGTTAACTGCAAAATGCGTACAGGGTCACAGTGTATTGGCCATAGCAATCTGCTGCACTGCATGAATAGGAGTATACACATTCATACACATGTAATGAGTTCCACACCTGCCCACATGGAGCAAAATATGCATCAAGTGCAGAAACTCATGGACATCAGCATAGTGACTGCATGCCTAATGAGGCAATGTGTGTCATGTACCTGGTGCAATATAGTGTTATGAAATGTCACACAATAGCTGCAGTGTATGTTTGGCTGTGAATCACATAAGCATTGCAACAAAATGCTATGCATGCATAACTGTGCTTATACAGTCCATTCATTTATATGGCAAGCACCATGGTGGCAGTAGTACACAGGTGGATCACACAGACAAACTTATGATCCTAAGGCCCTGCCCTGATGGGGATGAGCATCACAAATGATCTCCTAGGCTATTTGCCTGAAAGAGTCACATGTAGCCCATGACATATCCTGAAAGAATTCCACATAATGTCACTCATCTGTTTTCAAAAGACATAATTCATCACCTCCTGGATCTGGTCCTGAAGATTAACCTGTGGCGGTGGTGTTGCTCAGTGGTGTCTCCTCTGGGGTGCAGCAGAGATGATGGCACATCAGCTCCAGGTTCTTCTTCATTGTCATCATCATCATCATCATCTCCATCATGGGCATCATCAGCACTGGAGAATTTGGGCAGTGGTCTGGTATCCGCTAATCTCTAGCACTTAACGGGTGAGCATCTATGGATCCCATGCTCTGTCAAGATGAATCACAACACAGGAAAGAAAATACATGATATACATACCTGCAACTATATGAGTACTTAACATACTCACTGTGACATGAAGCACAGGCAGAAAACAGTCACTATGACACCTTACAATAGAGTATGCTCGTAGTCAAGTGTACCACCATATGTGATTTAGGTCATGAATCCAAACCATAATGATGAAAACCACATGTCTATCAGGTCACGCATTTCCTGTGAAAAGCATGTCTGACATTAAACACAAACTGATGAGTACATCAAAAATATAATAGACATTAACTACTATGCTATTGACATGTGATCTCTGCATATGAGAAGACAGGTATATCACTATACATTGCAGGTTTAATTAAAACAACATTCTTAGATGATATGACTTAAAGGGATTATGTAGAAGGAGTATAATAAACATAATTGCTGATAGCATATGGATATTCATGCACATGACATTTTCTTTATGTCCAATTATGTATACTTATGGATGATTTTAATAGATGTTCATGTCTGGGCCACTATATCCATAACAGAATGTGAGCAGGTAACTCCAGGCCTTGCATTGGCATGCATAACACATTTAGCTGTGGAACGTCTGCAGTACCTCATCACTTGTCTATCCACCATCAGTATGCATGACAAGCATGTGCACAGCCAGCACATTGACATATCATGATATTTGAAAAGAAGCATGCTATGATACTCTGCCTTGCAAAACTGACATGTATCTACATTGCAAAGTAACTGCTACAATGTTAGAACACTGTAAAAATGACAACATAATACAAATACTTTGACCTGCAGGTGGGTAATGTTTGATATATGAATCACTATATTGGTCAGCTGGTAAAGAGGATATCACAACTTCCATGCTTCTGTTCTTGTATGTGTGCCTTGCACATTTATGTTGGTGTGTGAATATATGAATCACATAATTGTAACCCAGTTGTCTGTGCATGCAATGGATCATGTGAACAGGCACCAATTAACATGCTGTTATAATGAAAATATAGTAAGATGATAATCCAGTGGGAAATATAAAATCTACATGTAAGTGAGCTGAGCAAAGCAGCATGGTCATTGGCTGAGAAAACAAATATTTGGAATGCAACACAACACCTTAGAAATAATGGACAATCATAAACACAGTGACAGCCTGTGAGATGTAAAAGCATAGGTTATGTCCAACAAAGAGTACTGCCTGTCTACTAATGAATCAACCCCCTACATACATTTATTAGCAGCCACTATGTATGACCCTGCAAAATGCAAACAGCATAATGGTGATAAGTTAGAAATGAACAGGAATGGCTCTGTGCATAACTACCTCTAAACGCAGGATAAAAGTCATTGTAACCAGAGAATCAGAGATGTTGCCAGCAGAAGTGATAACCTTCTTGAACTGAACTGTAGGCCAGACATAGTCTGCCAACAACAATGTGAACACTGAGACAGCAAATACCAATTCAGTATGTGAATAGGCACAAACACATCAATCAAAATTTAATTAAAGCTATCCCCTACATAGATTTCAACCCAAGTTTAGACACAATATATGTGTGTTGGCCTCTTGCTTTACAGGCTGAGCTAACAGATAACATGATGCCTTCCTTCTAAACAAATTACTATTGTGTGCGTGTGTATTCTTGCAGATAACCTAGGAATATACAAACATCCAACATATAAATGCTATAGCATTTCATGTTCTACACAGCTGCCAGACAGCATCAACTTTTCAATGTCAAACATATGTTAGATATTTAGATCTGCACTGGTCTTGTGCTCAACAAGCAGGAATTTAACAATACTTTGCATTTTGTAAAGCAGAACTAAGGTATATATGTATGACTTACTATTCACACATACACAAGTAGATTGTACAATGCTCTTGGAGTATTATAGATAATGGAAAAATACATAAAACGTCAGTGGCCTTGGTGCAATAGGCATCAGTGACTTATGACCATACTGGATATGTGAAATGATGTACTTATATGTTGGAAACCAAACACATGTTATGTTTAATAGTATGTACATGATAAACAGTACTAAACCCCATGGGAACTGAACCGATAATTACAAGGGAGAACAGTCACATTGCTTTTTTGATTATCCTGATGAGGTAATTAACAGAACAGCTAGATAGTGGCTTTAAAAGGCATATATCTGACATATTGATCACAACTACATCTCTCATTTCCTTAGGAATGCACAGGTAGTCTTGGGATTATGACATTTACTCTTGGCATCCACTGGCTGTCTCCATACCTCAGTGACCCTCCGGTGAAGATCCTCAGAATTCCTCCAATGCAGGTCATCATAGCAGTGGCAAACCTGAACTCCAGCCCTGTAGATTCTTGTATGATGTCGGCACTCCTTTACAGTCTGGTTCCAGATGTCAATCATTATCAAGTTTCATGTTCTGGCTCTCATATGATGCTCCACTCCAGCATAGATGATCAGCATCTGGGTATTCTCATCATCAGCCCATTTCGGTGGCCAGACACATTGAAGCCTCCTGGAAGTAACCATCTTGATGATAATATTGAGAATGTCGATATATCAGAATTCAATAAATTTCTTACTGAGGCCCCACTCAATTCACAGGTAGAAATGGTCTGATGTGCAAATGTGTGTTTGTTTGTGTCTTTCGGCTTTTCCCGGTTAGGGGTTGCCACAGCAGAACTCAGGTCCATTAATGATTGGCAGTTGATTTTTATGTACCGGCTTGCCAGGCCTGACACACAACCTTCAACGAAGGTACGCCAATTCACACATGTCTCCACGCAGGAGATGCTCTAGCTGAGAATCGAGATGGTCAGCATATTACTGTGAGGCGACAATGTTACCGCAGCACCACCACTGCGGATCTCTGATGTGCAAATGTATAAACATCACAATTTAAAAGTATTACTTTTGGGATGGTATCAAATCATTGCAAGGTAAAGGGCAGCTGCAACATATGATCCCATTTAACAATACCTGTTGTGTATCTGCCCAGAGCATCTTTCTGTTACGCCAAGTTATTCATTAATGCTCCTAATTGCAGCAATTTAAGCAGACGTGCACAAGTAGGATTTCAAAACCATGAATTTTAATAAACCTTATTAATTATGTATGACACAAAAGGAACTTAAAATATGTGTCCATATAGCTGGTCTTACTTTCAGTTATACCTGACTCAAAGGTAGCTGCAAAGGTAACGTTACACCTGCTAGCATTGCTGTCATTGGATATGTTTCTCTCCTTATAGACCTATGCTATCATTACTGCTTAGAAATGTGCATGTGGTGTGTGTCTGTCTCTGTGTGTGTGTGTGTGTGTGTGTGTGTGTGTGTGTGTGTGTGTGTGTGTGTGTGTGTGTGTGTGTGTGTGTGTGTGTGTGTGTGTGTGTGTGTGTGTGTGTGTGTGCGTGTGTGTGTGTGTGTGTGTGTGCATGATTAAATTGATGCATTTAAGGAAAATTGTGCTCAATACTACAAATATATGAGACTTACTAGAAGGGTGTAGAATTCACCTGCATGCATACAGGTAGGTACATCTGCATCATTAACAAGCAGTACTTCACCATATGCACTTGTACAGGAAAATGTAAACAACACCAGTGAATAGTACATTAGGACAAACTAACACATTTTCTGTATATATTGCTAGTGATTCATTAGTCTGTGGTATAGTTGCAGAAACCTATTAATTCCAGCATTATCTTTATGTTGTTATATGGTATATATTTGTACTTATGTTATGCATATTTATTCATTGATGCTTCTTATACATGTACTATAAATATTGCCTCAATATAACTATATCCGTGTTTATGTCTGTTTAACATTTTCCATAAGTTGTTCAATTGATAATGTACAGATACTTTCTGCTAAGAGTAAAATTTATCACTGATTTTCAGGTCATATAGATGAAATGGGGGTAGCAGTCACTGCTCACTATTGATTGTGTCGATATAAGCTATTTATGTGTAACAGTTCAGGTTTATATGATACCTGTTTTTACACAAGTTGTCTGTTTAGCTTTGAGGTGCATGGGATATGTGTGACAGCTATCCGACATAATTGTTTTACACATATGTTATAAGTAGTATGTTAATGTGAAGTACATGCAAAATGAAAGGATTGTGTGGTACAATGGTGCTATGGTTGGACTTCCACTGTAATGGGTTCAAATCCCATATCCAACCTCTACAGCTATCACAAGTTATGTTGTTGTTCCAAGACTTTTATATTCTGACATTGTTTTGAGATAACATATGTCGTTTTATGTCACAGTACAGTATGGAACAGGGACTATTGCAGTGCACATGTATGAAAAGAGGGTAACTTGACATAAGATAAGCTATCAACATAATAATTTCTATTTGTGGGACCCCACATTAATCTAACTATGTGCATATAACTGTCTTCTAAATGGCAAACAGACCTAGGGTTGACAATTTTTCACCACAGGAAAATTACATAATAAAAGATGCTCTTCCTCAGCATGGACTTAGACTCCTTGGATGGGCAGAAAATACAGTTTGGAGGAGTGAAGTGTGGACAGACTTCACCAACATGATTAATGCTGTGGTAAGTCTTAACAGATCTCAGGAGGCCTGTTGCCAAGGGCACTATGACATTGTCCTTTTTGCAGCCAACAGGCTATGCAAGTACAAGGCGTCAAGGGATGTCAGCAGCAGTGTCCCACCATTGACACCTCAAAACAAGATCACACAGTTTCTTGCATCACTGCATATGTCAAATCGGGAGCGCCACATACTTGGGGTATAGAGGCAGGTGTTCCAGGCCACAAATGTATGTGTTACTTTCTATAACATTGTTGCTTCTAGAGTACCTCAATACAGATTCTTGTGGCATGCTTATTCATGTATTTTTATTTTTGTGTTGCAGTAGCAGAATTGCATCATCCACATAGGTCCAGATAAGGGGATGACAACCAGCGTAAGTGTAATGACATGTTGCCATACAACTTCAGTACATACCTAACAGTATAACCAACATGTGTAATGTTGTATGCATTAATCTGCACAGATTCATCCACTTTTGCACAGCAGCAAGACATGACAGGTGTGTGTCTCTATATACTGTTACTGAACCATTGCCTGTTATTGACTCTGCCTCCTGTCATGCCAGTGGCATATACTGTCATATTGATATTTCCCTAATATTGTAACCTACAGATACATCTTCTGGAGACATGAGCCATGCAGATGCATCTACAGACAGACCAGATATGATTCCTCTATATGTTCATAGGTTGCAGTACTGCGTTGCATGAAATTAATGTTGCTGTTTTTCTACATAGGGAATCTGACAGGCATGTGCAAAATTAATTATTCAGCACTGAATAAATATGCACTCTGACTGCAGCATGTGTTGGAGCATTTTGGAGCATTTCTTCCCGGGTATCTGGTGAAAACAGGCTCTGTCCAAGCCGGACTTTCCCGATCAACAAATGTTAAATAAAATAAATGTTAAATAAATAAAAATAAATGTCTTCTGAAATTGCATGCACAGTTGGTGGGCTGAAGGCTTCCTTCGATGTGTTGCGCTGTCCATGACTAGCTTTTGTAAACTGAAGTTTTATATTTTTGCTTATAAAGAAACTACCAATCAGTAAGTGAAGGACTTAAATCTGCCAAAGTAAAATGTTGCAAAAGTTCTATACTTGCTCAGTTCCAATGACTTGTATCTAGAATTTTCCCAGTCATTTATTATTTTTTTAATTCACTTATCTAATATGTTTTCTTTCTCCAATGACAAAGAATACATTTATTTAACAGTTGTTTACCGGGAAAGTCCAATTTGGAATGAGACAATTTTAAGCGGAGGCCCAGTGAGAAACACTCCAGATGCATGTATTTGTAATGTGGGAGGAAACCAGACCACCCACAGTAAACAAACACAACTAGAATCATAGGATCATAGGAAGTCACTAGGCTATTGGCCCTGAGGCCATAAGCCTAGTCAAGAGATTAGCCCATGCATAGACAAATTAGCGTCCAATGCCCCTGTCCAGCAGGGACATGGGTGGAATCCCAGGGATGTATTTTCTATTTCCCATCCAGTTATCCAGATTGTGCTTAAAGAAGGGTAAAGAGGTATGCTGTTTGACATGGAGAGGGTGTCTATTGCACCAATGGAGGAGTCTCTGGGACACAAATCTGTCCCACCAGCAAGTCCTATTGATGTCACAGACCAGGTTGAGGCCACATGTGCAGGTTATTTGAGTGAAGTTTGACTTGTAGATGTGCACCAGTCCCATCAAGGCGGGGTCCAAGATCGGTCTGTATGCCAGACATAGTTCACCTCTGAGGAGTCTGTATGAAACAGAGTAAAGGGATAGGGCTTTTAGCCTATTTGTATATGGTAGATATTTGAGGCCCTGGATTCTCCTGGTGAGGAACCTCTGTGGTCTCTCCACCTGCTGCATGTGCTTTGCAAGGTATATGTCGAATGGGGTGTTGTACTCAATAATGAGCCTTATAAGGGAAGAATACAGGGATGTTATGACCGCCTTGTCCCTGGATGAGATACTCTTACTTATGAGGTGGGCCATATAGAAAGTTTTCCATACAATGAAAGCAACATGGTTGTCAAAAGTCAGGCTGCTATCAATCTGGGTGCCCAAATCCCTCTCGACTGACTGCATGTTTAGAACATTGTTATTAATGTGAAAATTTGTGGGGACATCTCTGTCCCCAAAGGAGATGATGGTGCATTTTATGTATTCAGCTTGAGGCCATGTTTTAGGAGGTCATGCAGACTCTGCACAGAAGGCATGCCAGCCAAGAATCAAAATGTAGAACCTCTTGCTGTGAGGTGACAAACCACTGTACCACTGCACCATCCAAGCTTTTGAAATACCAAAAGTAAGCAGTTTATATTCATATATGGATAAAATATCAGAATAAGCTAAGAAATAAATCTTGGTAGCAAAAATCTCCTCACATAACTGTGTCTTAAATTCAGCCCTAGTTTAAGTCTCCCTCTCTGCAAAATATTCCAAAAACATTTAACATCATTATTAATCTTTGCAAAAGATTTTCATAAGTGATAATATAGATTGCCAACAATGACAATAGGTAAAGAGACTACATAGAATGTATGTCTGCAAGGATTTAGATACATTTTCACTCTGTTTTGTAACAGTAGTGGTATATAAAAGAACAGAGAAAAATAATACAGAAAACAGTCCTGGAAAAGGTACTGCGACATTCTATTATTTCAAATGTTTTTTTATATGATATTGCAATGCCTCAAGACAAGTCTTTCCCAAAAGGCCAATAAACATATTTTAAGCAACAGACGTGTTTATTGAATTATTACTTATGACATTTGCAATCATACATTTATATAAATGAAAACAGACTATATTTATGTATTTTCAGTTGTAAACATTATACAGCACATGTAAACTTATATATAGTCTTTGTTAAATATTACATTGTTCATTCAGTCCCTGCCTTCCCTTAAAACTCATTCCCCCTCTAAAACATTATTCTGCACATATTGTTCCCACAATTCCCTTTTATTTCTAGAAAACTGTTCTTGCCCCATTTCCACTTATTTTATCTCTGCTACTATACCCTCTACTTCTAGTATGGCTGGTTTAAGATTTGATTTATATTTGTAGTAATTGCTTTTTTGCCAGCTACCAAAATTAAACTCAACAAGGCCTTAATATGTCTAGACAATTCTGATTTTGTATTACAGCTAAAAAATTCATGTCTTTAGATACACCAGTTTGCTCACCCAGTATTTCTGACAGAATAGTCTGCAGGAAATTTTTGAAATCTACCAACTCATTCCACTTCCAAAACATATGCCCCCAATTAGTTTTTTCTTCCACATCACACCTCCAACATTTGCAGTCTACATGAGGAAAGCTTTTTTGGAGTCTTCTTGTGCTATAAAAATGCCTATGCAAACACTTCCAAGCAAAGATCCTAAATTTTTCAGAAGGTGATACATATTTGGGAGCCATGCATATATCTTCATACTGTTTCTTTGTGAATTGCTTTTCCAGTCTCTCTTCCCAATCCTTTCTAATCTCATTTGATTGGTTACTATACTGATCATGAAAACATATATGTCCTATTAATTATCCTTTTTTTAACAGCATCTTCTGTTCCAGGTTTTACTAAAATTCTACCACTGCTAGTCTTTCATTTAGGATCCCCCCTATTCCTTTCTCATTGCATATACACTGATATCAATCCTTGATAAGGAAGGCAATCTGTAGCCGGCAGTTCAAATATATAGTTGGTCTCTTCCCGTTCTATTACCTTTCCCTCTCTAATTCTTTGCTCCCAATACCTTGGTTCCTTTGCCAGTTTTCCTCAGTAAATTTCAACCCCTCTTGCCTTTTCTCTATACCCCTAATTGCAGTCATCCCTGTCAGAAGAATCTTTTTTCTCCTTTTCCATGTTGGCTTAATTCTTAGAATACTTTCTGCTACTTTATGATTATTAATATATATACTGTATGATTATTCTTATTCTCCTTAATCATCTACATCCAAATTCCCAGTATCTCCTTATTTTTGGAGCTTCCTCTTGGTTCATCATCATCCCTTTCCACTATGAATTATAGATTCTTGTTTGTACTATATATAGGAGCCATAACTGGCTCTGAAATACCACTTCAAATCAGGTAATTCTAAATCACTTTGTTGCATTGGAAGTATCAACTTATCCCACTTGAATCTTGCCATGTTCCACTCCCTAATAAAATCCTTCAACTCTTTATTAATTGCCTTCAACAATGTCTCCTCTGGTTGATAAAAATATATCTGAGGTGTGTATACAACTAAAGGGACTAAAACATTTTCACTGTTTGTATTTTACTATCCATACCCATAAAACAGAACTTCCAATTTCTAAGTTTTTTAATTATCTTTTGTTTAGTCTCTTATATCCTTAGCTGCCATAACAAAATCTTTTTTTAACCCTTACTCCTAAGTACTGCATTTTATCACATTGCCATAAATATGGGTATTGCTAAACCAACTCATGTGTGGGTACATAGTTTACAGCTATTGCCTTTGGTTTATCTTCATTAATTTTGTATTCCAAAAAGACTTGAAACTATCTCAGAATGTTCCACTGAAATGTCCTTTTCTGGTTTTATCAGATACAACATAATATCATCTGCAAATAAGGCCAGCATTTCTTGATTACCATACCAATTATATCCTTGCATTTAAGAATCTCTTATTTTATTTGTCAATGGCTGTAAATATAATATAAATAACAAACAGAAAAGTGGACACCCCTGACTGGTTCCTCTGTTCAAACAGAACTTATCAAACAGGACCTCTCACTTTAATTTTTCCTGTGAGCTCTCATATATCTTAATAATTAACCTTATTATTTGGAAGTATGGTTATTTTTGAAGTTTGTTGAGGAGGTTTAGAATCAAAACGATCATTTATGAAGCTAGAACTGATGGGTTTTTTTTCCAATTTTAGGTAATTTAGCCACCAAAGCTTTCTTCCAGGATGTAGGTGCTTCTCCTACTTTTAAAATGCTGTTAAACGACTTCTTGATCTTTTTCACTTTCTTCCCTGCTAACTTCAAAATTTCTGCAGGAATGACAAGTATTCCTGGAGACTTTCCCTTAGATTAGTTATAAATCACCATTTTTATTTCATCTACTCCTTTCCTAACTGTTAATAATTGAGCTTCAGCTATCTCTAACCTTGTTATATTTAATTCTTCCATAAACATTTACATTTGTACTTTTTCCTGATTTCCACGTCTCTGTTTTATATAGATTTTCACAAAATTACCAACATATTTCTAATACCTCTACAGCTTATCTAGTTATTTCCTTGTTATATGCTCCCTAAGCTTGACAACAAAGCTTTCTACTTTCTGTGGCCTGAGATGTACTAAAAGCTTATGTGCTCTGGAGATATTATAAAAAAAACAGTTGCTCAACAGCAATCTTTGTAAACTCATACAAATTACTGGCGTAGCCCCTTATATTCTCTGTAGCTCTCTGCAGTTGTACCTCTTCTTTTGTTAGATTCCCCTTACTCTGCAATACTTTAACCTTTGTCAGCCCCTCTAAATGAGTTTTGTTACTTTTTAACCACATTACTTTTTCTTTTATTGTTACCCTATTTTAAACTCCACTTTTATTTTTACCCCTCTATAACTACATTTTTCTATAAAAACTTCTATCTTCCCTAATAACTCTGGAATAATTTTTGCTTCCCATTCCTCAAATTCCTCCCTGTTTAACAGATAGGTGGGGAATGCTAGTGTCTCATTTTTTATTTAATTACCCGGCATTTTGTATTTAGTTACTATTGGTGCATGATCTGAAATATTTATTGGATGCCTGTCAACAATTCCAATTAAATGCATATGTTCTTGTGAAATGTAATTTCTGTCTAGCTTAACTTAGTTTTTGTACCTTGGGGAATAATACATGAATTTTCTCTGAGTTCCTACTACTCTATTCACATTTCCCATACCAAATATTGTCATAAAAATACAGACATACCTATACAAACACTTCCAAGCAAAGATCCTAAATCTTTCACACTTTGTTGCATAATTGGAAGCCATACATAAGCCAAACATATATCTTCCCATTGTTTCTTTGTCAATTGCTTTTTCATTCTCTCTTCCCAATACTCTCTAACCTCAGTTTATTGATTCCTACAGTGATCATGAAAACGTATAAGTCCTACTAATTATCCTGTTTTAACAGCAGTTCTGTTCCAGATTCTATTAAAATACTACCACTGCTAGTCTTTCACTTAGCATCCTCCTATTCCTTTCTTTTTGCATATACACTGATATCAATCCTTGAGTCCTTGATAGGAAAAGCAATCTCTAGCCTTCAGTCCAAATATATAGTTGGCCTCTTCACAATCTATAACCCATCCTTCTCTAATTTTTTGCTCCCAATACCCTGGTTCCTTTGTTAGTTTTCCCCAGTAAATTCCAACCCCTTTTGCCTATACTCTGTACCCTTAATTGCAGTTATCCCTAGCAGCAGAATATCCTTTCTCCATTCCCATGTTGACTTAATTCTTAAAATACTTTCTGCTACTTTATGACTATTAATTTGCTGTATTGTTATTGTTATTCTCCTTAAAGATCAACATCCAAATTCTCAGTATTCTTCCTTTTTTTTTTGCTCTCTCTTGTTTCATCTTCATCCCTTTACACTTTGAATTATAGCTTTCTGCTTGTACTATATATAGGAGCCATAACTTGCTCTGAAATACCCCTTCAAATCAAGTAATTCCAAACCACCTTGCTGTATTGGAAATATCAACTTATCCCACTTGAATATTTCTCTTTTCCACTCCCTAATAAAATCATTCAACTCTTTATTAATTGCCTACAACAATGTTTCCTCTGGTTGACAAAAATATGCCTGACCTATGTATACAACTAAAAGGACTAAAAACAGTTTCACTATTTGTATTTTACTATCCACACCCGTAAGACAAAACTTCCAAAATCTTGCAGTTTTTGAATTATCTTTTGTTTAGTCTCTTATATCCTTAGCTGCCATAACAGAATCTTTTTTAACCCTTACTCTTAAGTAGTTCATTTTACCATGTCCCCATAAATATGGGTATTGCTAAACCAGCTCATGTGTGGGTACACGGTTTACGGCTATTGCTTTTATTTTATCTTCATTCATTTTGTATCACAAAAAGATTTGAAACTATGTCAGAATGTTCCACTTAAATGTCATCTTCTGGTTTTATCAGATGCAAAAAAATATAATCTGCAAATGAGGCCAAATTTCTTGATTACCATACCAATTATATCCTTGAATTTAAGAATTCCTTATTTTATTGCCAATGGCTCTAAATATAATGTAGATAATAAACAGGAAAGTGAACACCCCTGACTGGTTCCTCTGTTCAAATAGAACTTATCAAAGAGAATCTCTCACTTTAATTTTTGCCTCTGATACCTCATATATCCCCCTAATTAAACTTACTATTTGTAAGTATGGTTATTGTTCCAAGTTTGCTGAAGAGGTTTAGAATCAAAATGAGCATTTATGAAGCTAGAACTGATGGGTCTTTACCATCTTTAGTTATTGCAGCCACCAAAGCTTTCTTCCAGGATGTAGGTGCTTTTCCTCTTTTTAAAATGGTGCTAAACAAAACCTTCCAGATCTTTTTCACTTTCATCCCTGCTAATTTCCAACCTTTTGCAGGGATGCCAACTATTCCTGGAGACTTTCCTGTAGATTGGTTATACATCACCATTTTTATTTCATCTACTCCTTTCCTAACTGTTAATAATTGAGCCTCATCTGTCTCAAACAGTTGTGTATTTAATTCTTCCATAAACATTTTCATGTGTACTATTTTTTGATTTCCACATTTCTTTGCTTTATATAGATTTTCACAAAATGACCAAAATATTTCTAATATCTTTACAGATTATCTCGTTATTTTCCTTGTTACAAGCTCCCTAAGTTTGACAACAAAGCTTTCTTCTTTCTGTGGCCTGAGATGTTGTGCTAAAAATGTTTGTGCTCTGTAGTCATTATTGATAAACAGTTGCTTAACAGCAACTCATACATGTTATTGAGGTAGTCCTTTATTTTCTCTGTGAAACTCTCCAGTTGTATCTCTTCTTCTGTGAGATTCCCCTTATTCTGCAATACTAACTTTTATCAGTCCCTCTAAATTAGTTTTGTTACTTCTTAGCCATATTTCTTTTTCTTTTTTTTCTACCCTATTTTAAACTCCACTTTTATTTTTCCCACTCCATACCAACATTTTACTGAAGAAATTTCTGTTTACTCTAATAACTCTGGAATAATTTTCACTCCCCATTCCTCAGATTCTACCCTGTTTAACAGAATTCTAGTGCCTCATTTTTATTTCAAGACCCAGTACTTTTTATTTTATTTATTATTGGTGAGTGATCTGAAATATTTACTGGATGCCTATCAACAGTTTCAATTAAATGCATATGTTCTTGTGAAATATAATTTCTGTCTAGCCTAGCCCAGTTTTGTACCTTGGGGAATAATGCATACATTTTCTCTGAGCTCCTGCCATTCTATTCACATCTTCCATACCAAATATTTTCATAAATTTCTTCAAAAACCTACTCTCTTTTGGTATAATTTCCCTTCTAGGCCACCAGATACATCCTCACTGTTGCAATTCAAATTCCATTCCCCACCTATAAGTAATATTCCCTGTTGAAAGCTAATTATTTCTTCCAGAAACTCCATTGTAGCATTTTTAAGTGGAATATAAATGCCTGACAGAGTAATTCTCCTCCTTTGCTAGTAGCCTCTTACTGCTATAAATCTTCCATTATTATCTTAAGTTCCCTCTTTTCTTTTTTCCCTGATATTTCACTGAATAGCCATCCTGTAATCCTTTCTTTTATCAAATTCACTTGCTCAGTTCTTTCTAAATGTGTCTCCTGTAGCATGGCTATTCGCACTTTACTTTATATTCTTAATATAGTCCACTACTATTTCCTTCTGTATATACCTGTGAGACCATTCACATTCAAAGATAATATGGAAGAAATGTTTAATTTCCACTTTTATATTACATGGATGCACTAATGTTTAGCAGGTTGATCTTTTATGCAGTTATTTATTGTCATATCCATTTGAATCTATGTCGCAGCTTGCAAGACTTTATTTTAATAAAAAAACCCTCAAACAAAACAATAAGCATACCCCACAACACTCCAGAACCTATTAACTTAAAGCAAACACACAACACTTTGTACAGCTTCAAATAATGAGATTTAACCCTGCTAACAGGAACAGTTGTCCCAGATTGACAGCTGCACTCACAGGCTTGAAATGACCGATAATGAAGGTCATCCATGTTAAGATGCATGGTACAGCCTTTACTTCTACGTATGTTATGTCCTATCACTTTTTGTCTTACCTTTTTTCCTCTCCCAAATGTAGAAAACAACATGAACTCTTTCAGAAAACATTAGCTTTTAGCCTTTGAAGGAAACATGCATTCTGCTTTTATATCCCTTATCAGTTTGTCTCCATAGAATCATAAGAACCAGATACATAGTTGCCTTCAACTGCAATCTTCTCATGTTGCCCTGTGAACATTTATTTGCTAAAGAAAAACTTTTAATTACATTCAGTGTTCTTTTATTTATTTGTTCCACTTAAAACCTGTTGTTAGATCAACCCAAGAGCCTTACTCCTGAATTTGCATATGCAAAAGTAAGAAAAAGCATATAATTTTTACTTACATCATGCTTTTTTGCCAGACTTTCATCTCTTTTTACATTACAGTGCCTACAGTTCTTAAAAATGAACAAGAAGAAAGAAGGAAAGAAGGGAAAAAGGACATCTGTTTACTTTAGTGTCCTTATTACACACAAAATAATGGAAAAAACAATATAACATGCAGTATGTCATGTTTTATAAAACTATATTTAAAATCAAAAATTGTTTTGCTTACAGTTGCCTCTTTTCTTCCTTTTCCCTTTTCCTTAATGTTCTTCCAAGCATTAGTGGCATGAAGTAAGGCATATGCTTTGGAGTCCCTTAAAAGTTTAACAAAGTCAAAAGGTCCAATATTTCCAGGTTTGCTTGTTCTGCCATATTTCACAAATGTGATCGGTGCTTTGTAATCGCACATTTATTCATTAATTTCTGAGTTGCTGGTTTTCTTCCTCTTGATCTCCATTGTACAATTCCAGTCTTTAGTTCATTCCCAATGTACTCCTGGTTCTTCTAGTCAGCATCTGTGTTTTTTTTCTGTCTCTCGAGCATTTTGCTTTGGAACATTGATAAAGGTTTCACTGGCATAGTCTCTGTATGAGATTTATTATCAGAAGAATAAGAAGCAGAACCCCCTTCTGTTTGACAGCTCACTTTTTTTTTTGGACAAACTTTTGTATTTCCTCTTTAGCATATTGGGCAGCAAAATTACTTTCACCCTGCAAAAAAAATATCCTGAAAACAGCTGGATACAGCAGCTTGAATTTCATACTTTCTTCTCAATATTCCCTGAATGCTGGAATAAATTTATTCCTCATCTGCCTGGTGTGCAGTGAGTACTAATTTTCCCCAAACACTCTACTGTCTCTAACTTTTAGTACGTTGTCCTTCTGCCACAGTTTTGTCAGAATTAACTCATTTTGCTGGTAGAATTGCATATTTACTATTAGAGGGTTTGGCTGCTTTCTTATGAACAGGTTTGGCGCATACACATGATGTGCCCTTTCAATTAACATCTCCTGCTCTGGAATACAAGTCCAGTTGCTTGTTTATACTTTCATAAAATTAACACAGTCTGATGTTTCCAGTTGCCCTGGTACAGCAGAAAATCTCAGGTTTTCCCTACATACATTGTCCTTTAATTACAACATTTTATGAAGCATCTCTTCTTGAGCAGTCTCATACTCAGCCAATCTTTTATTCTTTTTGACTTCTTTTTTTGCTGTTTAATCAGCTCATCTGAATATTTATTTAAAGCTTCTTTCATTTTTTTCCAGTCTTTTGTTAGTTGATATACTCCTTCAGTGTATTGCATATTTAAATCAGCTCTGATCATGTCTGACTTATTTTTATACTAGTTTAATGGAAGCCATATATTGCACCATAGAGGGAGCTTGAAATGCTTTTTGCAGAACAGCTGTGTGATTCTTTCCAGCCAATCTGTTTTATCCTCACCTTTTGTAGTTGATTTTCTATCTAAATTTCTTCTTTGCTGGCATCTAGGCAATGCACTTACTAGCCAGTAACTGAAATTTACTCAAAAAGACAAATTCCCTGACTCTGTTTTTCTGAGTTTCTTTTTTCACACTGGTAGAGATCAAATTAAACTTTTACTCAGTGTGCAGCTATCTTGAAATTCACCAAGAGTTTATAAGTTTGGAAATACAAATGTGTAACTGTAAGTGGACAAAATGTCCTGTGTACACTCCCTGGAATTCCATTGTAAGGAAATTTATCAGAAAGCTTTGCATAGAGAAATTTGACGTGGTCCTCAGTTTGAGTGAATTAGCCAAGAATTTTAAGCGGTACAGTGTCTTACAAACCACTGTTCTGATGTAGAAGAAGACTTTAATGTATTTAACTCATTTACTTATGTTGACAATGAGGTAGATAAAATAGCATTTAGACATTAATGAAGTATTATCTGCACAGAACAAATTCTCTCTTTATTAGATATGAGTGTGACATCCTAGAAACATAGCTAACATTATCAAAACCTCCAGATTTGCATGATTTAAGTGGAATTACTAGTGTGCATATAAGCAAATTAACTGAGAAAGAGAATATGTGCAAATAAAATGTGAATCAGATATAAGTCAAATGTGAAATCAAAAGCCAGAATTCATTACAACAGCAAAAGTAATGGATTTATATATATGTAAGTATATATCTATATCTATATATATATCTATATATATATATATATATATATATATATATATATATATATATATATATATATATATAGATCCCCTTCACTACACCAACATGCCACAAAGCCAACACCCACAACACCGACACCAAAAGACCGACAACACACAATACCGACAATGCACAAAACCGAACACCATAACACCAACACCCAAAACACCGACACACAAAACGTAAACTACACATTACACACAACTATACATGCACTAACCTTAACCCAAACCCTAACCCTAAGGTCCGACACAACCGCACACTTACCCTACCTGCACCCTAACCCTAACTCACTTAACCCACCCCTAAACCTACAGTCCGTCACTATCGCACACATACCCTACCTTCACCCTAACCCTAACTCACTTAAACCACCCTTAAACATATAGTCCATCACTATTGCACACTCACCCTACCTGCACCCTAAGCCTAACTCACTTAACCCGCCCCTAAAACTACAGTCCCTCACTATTGCACACTTACCTGTCCGCTCCCTAACAATAAATCCCTCACTCTATCGCACACTTACCGAGTCACGCTCACACCTTGCCCATGTCGGTGTTTCATCCGTCAGGATCTCACCTTGTTGATCATCTGCGTCGTCAGTCTTCTCGTCTCCTTCTGTAGAGTGTCAGCCTTCTGGCGTGTCGGTGTACTGAAGGGGACCCATACATACATATATATGTATATATATATATATATATATATATATATATATATATATATATATATATATATATATATATCGAAAGAGAGAGAGAGAAAGAGAGAGGGGGCAGAGAAAGTGAAAGATAGAGATGAAAACAGCCATGCAAGAATCCATAATAAAATGTGAATCAGATATAAGTCAAATGTGAAACCAAAAGCCAGAATTCATTACAACAGCAACAGTAATGGATTTATATGTATGTAAGTATATATATATATATATATATATATATATATATATATATATATATATATATATATATATATATATAGAGAGAGAGAGAGAGAGGGAGAGAGGTTGGACATAGAAAGTGAAAGATACTGATGAAAACAGCCATGCAAGAATCCATAATTGAAGCCAGACAACTGCCCATGAGTTTTATTGATACCTCATGTAGTTAATAAAAGAAGCTACGAAGATGAGAGAAAGATATGCGCTAAATTTAATTAACCTAGCAGAATTTGTGCTAGAAGATGACATTTCCTCATTGTATATAAACAGAAAATCAAGTGTATTCAAAAGAATTTGTACTTCTGAATGGAAGCATGAAAAATAACTGTCTGCTGGTTCTGCATAAATAAAAAGACTTGATAACTGTGAAATTGGAAAATGCATTTGAGGCAGTAAGACAAGCATGCAGGCCAGACTGCTGGCATGAAACAAAATTAAAGCAATGGGTCAGTATTTAAATCGACAGAAGTGCAGAATATATTATCTACCAAGATATTATTTAAAACTGGAAGAAGGACAGCTATAAACAGAGAGCAATGTGTACTTTGCTAACCTTGCTAGACAGCAGGTGGCACCTTTAAGTAAGAAATTGCTGTCATGTGAATACAAGATAAATTCAGGATTGTTTTTCAAACAGTAATAATTAAAGAAATTAAGTCTCCGCCAATATTTTAGATTGTGCTTCCTGCAGGAAGTTAGAAATAGCAAACAAATTCATATAATAAAAACCAAACAGTGTATGTATACAGAGAACCAAATAGTTACAATGATACATCTGATAATGTGCAGACCCTTTATAATGATATCATGCATGATTATGCTGATTTGTATACAGGCTTAGGAAGGTTTGGAGGAGGATGACAGATACAAATAATTTCTGATGCTGTCAGTAATTTATGCTCCAAGGATAACTCAGTGTTTCTTATAATTAGAAATAAAATAGAATTAAACAGAATAGAGGATGGTGCAGTGATGCACTGTGTCCTCACAGCAAGAGGTTCTCCAGTTCAACTCTTGACTAGGGGGCCTTCTATCCTCCCTGTGTTTCTGTGGGTTTCCTCTGGGTGCTCCAAAGACATGCAGTAGGTGAATTGGACACTCTAAATTGACCCTAGGTGTGAGTGTACATGCAAGTGTGTGGTGCACCCTTTGAGGAGGGTTGGGCATTGGGCTAGCAACCCAATCCTGTAAAACCAGTACCTGCTACAGAAACAACTAGTGCTTAAGTGTGCTTGTTGCCTGATGTGCTGAATGCACAGAAGAGGATCTAGGAAACAGAATAGAATGGTTAAGAGTCATTAAGAAGCAATTAGATCCAACCAAATGAGAGAAGAAAATTATGGTCAATATTTTAAGCACTACAAGATTTGCATTTGTATTGATCCATACAATTTCAATAAAGTAATTAATACACAGAATTATCCTTGTTTATAGCTGAAGAAGGGTATCAAGAAGGATGAATACTAAGTTTCTTTCATTAATATGTATATATGTGTATATATATATATATATATATATATATATATATATATATATATATATATATATGGTTCCACTTCATATCATCGAATTATCATTTCATCGAATTGCAAACCATCGAGACCAAATCGTCGAAAACCCATTTCATCGAAAACTCATTTCATCGAATCTCAAATCATTAAAAACTATGAAGCAACTACAAATAACATTCTACAATGTTTTTTACTATGTTTATGCAGGGGGGAAAGCCCCCCCTGCACCCCCACACCCCCCGTAATTAAATATACCAACTCCAAGGTCGCACTACAGTGGGGTTAGGAAATTACCTTTTTCCCCCACTGTAGTGCAACCTTGGAGTTTGTATATTTAATTACGGGGGGGTGTGGGGACAGAGCCCCCCACATGGGGGGTGCAGGGGGGCTTGCCCCCCTGCATACACATAGTACAAAGTGTCTGGGATGTTATTTGTAGTTGCTTCATAGTTTTCAATGATTTGAGATTCGATGAAATGAGTTTTTGATGAAATGGGTTTTCGACGATTTGGTCTCGATAGTTTGCAATTCGATGAAATGATAATTCGATGATATGAAGTGGAACCATATATATATATATATATATATATATATATATATATATATATATATATATATATATATATATATATATAGACCTAAGAGTCCAGCTATACATAATGCAAGAAAGCTTCACTATCTCTACATGTAATAAGCATTGAGAAGGTACAGACTCTTTAGACTTTTATTTGGTATTTCTTCAACATCAGAGGTGTTCCAAAGACCTATTGCACAAACAAATGAATGATTGAAAGGTAGTATAAACATAATTATTGATATTATAATGTGGAGTTAGATGCAGGATCAGCATGGAAAGTTACTACTAAAGTTGCTAAATTGATTACGAGAGCATAATTTCCAGGAAAATAAAAGCAAGTTTAAGGTAATATTTACAAGTGTAGAGTACATCAATTATACTCTAACATCAGAAGGACTAAAACCTGATGTAGAAAAAGTGAGATAAATTATGCACAAGTCAAATCCAGCAATACAGGTGTTTCAGGAGTGGTGCAATATCAGAAAAGGTGCAGTGCAGCAGAGGGATAAAGCCCTTATTGCACCCAAATGGCCCAAGTTTGATTAAAAGTATCAGCATTGGAGAGGCTGAAGGAGAGAGCTGAAAGTGAACAACCAATGTCAGATTGCCTATCCTTGGGGGTGAGAGGTAACATTACAATCCTGATGAGCTTCATGCTGCATAAGCAGTGTGTGGCTTAGTTGGGACGTTGTACATGTATGGTAGCAGGCACACATGCATTTCTCAAGAGCAGTGATTGTGGAGCTGGCCATGGAGTTGAAGGAGTTAGGGTATACTCCCCAGCAGCAGTATGATACTGTAGCAGTCCCCTTGATCTTCTAATTGGCCCTGGGCATGGGTCAGGCTGTGCCTGGGAGAGGATGTGGTGGGTTACTTATTCATTTTATTTATTTTATTAATTTATTTGCCACATTTTTCTAAAAATTACTGGTTCCAATTTTGTTGAATTAATCAAACTGACAAGCACAACAAATGCAGATATCATCATCATCATTATCATCATCATCATCATCATCACCATCATCTTCATTAATACTACTTCCCTTTTTTTCATTTTTTTCTACATGGGGCTGGGGTGCCTCATCAACTGCCTCTACCCCTCTTTTGCAAGTCACACTTGGCTGTTGCACATCTTTTCCATGCATTCCTTTCATCTCTTAGTACAGTGTCCTTACCTCATCTCATCTGCCTTTTTCCTGGCTCTCCCAAGTCCTATTCATCAAATCCTATTCTGTTTTTCCACATTTATGGCTAAACCACCATAGTCTAACTTTCTCTACAACTGGGGCTACTTTGGCTCCTGCTGTGATGTCCTCATTTCTTCATCTGTCTTAAAATATGCATCCTGCCATCCATCTCAGGCACTTCATCTCCATCACCTCAAGCTTCTTGAAAAAAGAGAAATGGTATGAAGTCACAAGGGATGACAATAGCTCATGGGTCTGGGGAAATGATGCAGTCTGTACATAACCTGGACAAACTACAAAGTGATTTTCTTGAACAGAGGTACAGTGAGAACCTAATAAAAGAGATTTTTAGTCCCATTTCAACCATGAAACACAACAACCCAACTCTATTTAATTCAATATGAAAAGAACAAATTAATATAGTGAGCTCACAGAATTATACTGACAAAGAGAAACATAAAAGAAGTATGATTCTCACATTTTCAAAGGACTTTCTGGAAATGAAACATACCATGCATGAAAACTGAAATATCATCTGTGGAAACAAGTCCATTAATAAGATACATGAATCTGAGCCTTCTTTCTATCACAAAGAGTAAAATTATAAAAGCTGGATAGAAGGACATGCTTTGCCAACTATGGAGTTAAATGCTGGCACCTTTCACTGCATGTGTCTAGGTTGCAGATTCTGTGACTTTATGAGTAAGAGAAATAGATTTTATAGTCCAAACTCGAAAAAGAGATATTACAACACAGCAAGAGATGACTGCTAAAGCAAGTATGAAGTTTACAGGGCCACCTGCATGGAATGTAGACCATTTTACGTAGTCAAGACTATCAATGCCCTAAAGGTAAGGGTTACTAAACAGTCATCAGACATCTGACTAAAAGAACTTAATAATCCACTAACCAGACATGGTGTACACTGCAGAAACAATGAATAATTTGTGTTCCATGAAACAGAGAACGTAACAACTGGCCCACTTGAAGGCAACACAGGAGCTATACTTGAGAAAAAGGAAATAGAGTGGCAAATACACTTTAAAGCTTACTGGCACCCAAGACATAAAACAAACTCCTCCATCAAATCTGTACTTAAACTTAGAAAACTACACCATAATAGTCTTTACTGTCAGATACAGTATTTTTTTATTCCTTCATTGTATTTTTCATTAGTATTGTATTCATAATGATTGTCTGCTACGGGACTATGTAGCAAAAATTAGGTAAATTAACATAATGGACTTGGAAGCCTGTATATATATATATATATATATATATATATATATATATATATATATATATATATATATATGTTTACATATATATATATTATATTTATATATTATATATTATATACTGCGGTGGTGGTGCTGTGGTAGCTTTGTCACCTCACAGTTAGACGTTGCACGTTCGATTCTCAGTTAAAGCGTCTTCTGTGTGTCGACACGCGTAAATGGGTGTTCCTTCGCTGAAGGTTGTGCGTTAGGCCCGGCAAGCCAGCATGTAAAACTCTACTGCCAATCATTAGTGGACCAGAGTTCTGCTGTGGCGACCCCTAACCGGAAAAAGCTGAAAGACAGTTTTTTATATATTATATATATGTATATATATATATATATATATATATATATATATATATATATATATATATAAATAAATAAAATATATTAATAAATAAATATAAATAAAATATATTAATATATTAATATATTAATATAAACATAATATAAAAGTAATAATTTTATAAAAATTAAAAAACAATATATATATACATATATATATATGTATATATATAAACTAGGAAATATAAACATATTATAGATTTATATAATAATAAATATATGTAATTTTATATATATATATATTTATATATATATATATATATATATATATATATATATATATATATATATATATATATATATATATATATATATGTATATATAAAATATATTGGGCCGGATGGCCGGATTTACGAAAGCTTGCACGGAGTTGTAGAGTAGAGAAAGATGTCAGACAGCCAAAATGTCTGCCGAGCGATCCAGCAACAGCCGGCAGGGGCGTGCATGAGAGCTTCTAAAGCTAGTCTTGCACGGACAGTGTCATGGTATGCAAATTACCTCATTTGTTGCTGAAAGCTATGCAAATGAGGTAAATTTGCAATCCAGGAAACACTAACCTGTCCATTGAAGAGTAGTGTTATCTGCAGAAATGTACTCTGTTGGTAACGGAGTACCGTTCTGCAAATAGCAAAATGGAGCTATGACAGCTCCAAATAAAGGATGCATCCAGTTGAGGAAGCATGCCAATGGCCAAATACAAGGCCATTGGCATTTTTAATAAAAATTATTAAAATCTAATTTTTTTCCCCGATCTCTGATGTTTAAGCATAGCGCAGCGCCGCGCAAATGTGTGGCGCTTAAAAAAACAAGAAAATAATTAAAAAAATAGCCACAAATAGGCATTTTTCACTAAAAAGCTTATCCTGCCATGCAGGTGAATGGCAGGCTGCAGACAACATGGCCACTGAGTACAGGTTGCTAAAGGGGGGAAGCTCAGTGTGAGAGATGTAACCAAGCATTAGTAGGCAGTCCTATACAAATGAGGATAAGGATAGTGAATCCCAATTTCCCCAGCATGTGAACCATGTCCCAAGAGTGTAAGTGTAGGAGTAGGTGAGTAGTAAAGTAGAAGATAGGTAACATCATGAGGGGGTGTGTCAGAAAGGTTGTATGCTTATTGGAGCACAGTGTCTTGTGTTTGCCCAGAGTAGCTCAGGATTGCAAGAAGTGTGTCTACAGTTGTCCTTTTTGAAAACTAGAAACCAAAGGTGTACGCCGTGAATATATCTGAAATTTCTTGCAAACGTGCACACAGTGTGTGGACTCGTGTGGACTCGTTTGCGCGGCGCTGCCCTGGGCGGAAACAGAAAGGGAAAAGGAAGGAAAATAAGTAGTAGGAAGTTAACCAAGGAGAACTAGCAGAGCTGCCAGGTGAAATACATCAGAATCAGCCAATTGCACAGGCAGCAGACTAGCCCAGCCCAGCACTTAAAACTCTTCAAACAGCAGTCTCCCCTGTTTTTTTCCAAGAACTCTGCAACACTGCAGTATACAAAGAGTGAAAACTTAAAAAGTTTAAGTCAGACAAAATGTTAGGGGCTGCTCTTGCTATCATAAACCAACATGTGCAAGGTGCTGAGTGTGGTGATGTTATGAATGCTGCTGAGCAACCCACAGTGAGGAGATGGAGAAGAGTGTACAGACCCAAGGTAACCTACCAGGGGCTACATGAGCTGGAGATAGTGGAGCGCTATAGGGTGGACAGAGACCTCCTGCAGCAAATTGTTGAGCTGTGCTGGCCATGCCTCACACACAGAACCCTCAGAGGGGAACCCATCCCAGTGGATACCAAGGTATGTGTTCGCCTAAGAATGCTAGCTACAGGTACCTTCCAAAGACCAACTGGTGATATGATGGGGATTTCACAGGCATCCGCACCTAGGGCACTGCACCAGTTCCTGGATGCCATGTCAGCAAATGTCAGTGAGCATGTATATTTCCCCAATTCCCATGAGGCATAGGCCAGCAATATGCTTCTTTTCCACCAAATAGCAGAATACCCTGAGGTAGTGGGTGCAATAGACTGCATGCACATACACATCAAAGCACCACCCAGTGAGTGGAGTAGGGTCTACATCAACTGCAAGGGCTTCCCCTCCATCAACTGTCAGGTCATGTGCGATGCCCATGGTATAACAATGAATGTGTGTGCTGGCTGCCCTAGAAGCTATCATGATTCCCACATTTGGCATCTGATGCAGCTGTACCAGAGATTTGCCAATGGGGATGTCCCTGACGGTCACCTAGAAGGGAATGCTGGATACACACTAGAGCCATGGCTGATGACACCCATCAGAAATGCACACACACCTGAACAAGAACTCCATAATGAGGCACACGCACAAACAAGAAACATTATTGAGCGTGTGTTTGGGATGCTCAAGTCATGGTTCTGGTGCCTGGACAAATCTGGTGGAGCCTTGCAGTACTCACCAACTACATGTACCCAAATTGTCATGGTATGTGCCATGCTACACAATATGATCCTGCGAAAACAGCTGCAGCAGGAACAGCACGGAGCAGGCCTAAATTAACCCCCACCATTGCCAAGGCATGCAGAGGCACAGCGTGACTCAGAGGAACACCCTGAGCCTTCCCCAGTAGGCAGAAGGAGGCGTGCTCAGCATGCCCTGGCCTTGGCAAAGAGGCAATGCATAGCACATACACTGACTCAGTAGGAACCCTGGAAATTACACCTATCTCTGACTTGCACATACAGTAAAAGGGATGCCTAACTTGACACTACCTGTTTTCAAACATGTATAGGGAGTGTACTATGTGCATCCGACATAGGCAGCCCTGCAGCACCACCTGAGACATGAGTGCCCTATTTTAAGCAATATAAAGCACTGCTAAGCACATTTTACCAGTATTGAGCATATTTAAATACAAATGCATGTAGCAGCTCACCTCGCTAACCAGCACAATGTCGGGCAATGGGCAATGTTGGGCAAAGTCGGGCAAAAGTCGGGCAAAGTTGAGCAAAGTCGGGTAAACACGCTCACACCTGCTTTACTGTTCCTTAAGCAGTCTGGTCTGCCCAGCAGGAAAATAAAAAGCAGTGACAGGACTTGAACTCAGGATACGGTGCACTACAGTCACAGTACTGAACCACTAAGCCATGACAGAATTTCACTGGCACAGACACAACTTAACTCACTCACACAAACCAGTTGGGGGGGGGGTCACATACCTAACAGTCACAGCCAGCAGGACAAATGTAGACAAACGCAAACATAAACAAATGCTGTATCATGCCCTCTGAAGAGGCATATGAGTAACCTCCCCCCAGGCCTATGCAGACAGATAACAGCAGGCCAAGCAGTGTGATGTGGGTTGGGTAGGCTATGAAGTCACAAACTAATATGCATGTAATTGGAAGCTAAGGTCTGTAGTACAGTGGCATGCCTCAAGCCAGTAAGATAGGCAACAGTACAGACTGAAATGGAGTACCTGACATAGCAGTGCAGGCCTAGCAAATGTGTATAAGTGAAAGGTGAACCCTTCATTCTATGTACACCCACAGTAACAATCAGGTGTGCCCCCCTGGGTAGAAATGTACAAATAATAGCTGTCCCCACTGTATGTAGAATGACTCATGGAAGCCCTGCAGGCACATTCTGCTTCATGTCAATGTACAACAAACACAAAGGTGAGCCTTGAAGTAAAAAAACAACTTGATTTTCACACACATATAGTATATATACTCTTACTGGGCATGCTCACACACTTAAACAAATTTAACAAATTTCAATCAGCAACATACTGAAAGGTCATACTGGGCATGCTCACACACTTAGGCCATGTCTGAGTACAGCAGTGGGCCACACATATCTGGCAGATTCCATTTTTACTCCAGACATTTGTCACTATTCAACAATCCTGCCTTGTGCACACAGTGATATGAAAACAGACCCATATAATATATTGGACACCTGTCATAATCAAACTATGTACTCCAAGTACATAAGTTGTTCAAAGAAAGTGAAAAACCAAAGAAGATTAATAATTCTCTGATCAGTATCATTAAGAAACAATGAGCACTCCTTACATTATCCAGGCCATGGTCAAAGAGTCCATAGAGAACCATGAAGCTTTCTTTCACTATGTCATAAATATCAATGTAAACTCATATATGTTCTGAGTCAGTGCAAACTGCAAATGAATACATATACATGACTGACATTGCCAACATCTTGTCAGACAGGTTCATACATATTTACCCCCTTCTCACTGACAAAAGGGCCCATTATCATACCTGGAGATTGTAAAAACCCAGAAATCACATATACAACGGTTAAACAGCAGTTTCCAAACCTAAAAACATGGCATGTATGGGATAACATGGTTTCCCTGGCTGTGTCATATGTGAACTCCAAAACAAACAGACCCTGCACCTGAACAGTCTGTTGAGACTCACCCTCTGTACAGGATATGAAACTGTTGAATGGGTTACAGCAACGTTTGGCACACTCCACAAGTGTTGGTGCACAACAGACCATGGGAACTATTGTCTTATAAGCCTAGTAAGCCTGATGTGCAAGGCCATGGAGTCCATCATTATGGAACTCATAAACAGAGCTACTGAGAGACTACAAACAACCAACCCTACCCATTTTGGTTTGGTCAGGGGCAGATCATGGTTCTTAAACCTGCTAGACAGTTTTCAAGGCAGTCACCCAGGACATGCATCAATGAAATGAGCTACACATGGCTTACATAGACCTTGAAGTGCCCTTTTCCAACATCCCACACACATGCTGTATCCACAAAATCAACAACCTGTGCATAAAAACATATGTCATCTGATGGATTGCCAATTGGGGCACAGATAGATCCCACAAGGTAAGAACTGTTGTCTCCTGTTCAAGCTGGTAACAACTGCTGTCCCCCATGGCTCAGTCCTGAAATCCCTCCTGTCTGGTGTATACATTTCAGAAATACAGTCAAACACGGGGGCTATATTTAGCAAGGTTTGTGGATGACTGCAAAAAGGTTGTCATAATCGATGTTTGGGACAACAGAGACATCCTTAAAAAGGGTCTCAGTCAGACAGATGTGGTGTCATACTTATGGCCTCAAGCTACAGTCATATAAATACCACATATGTGCCAACACCCTAAATATGGAGGTAATAATAAGGGATCTATGGACACATGTGGATAGTCATCACTACTTCCAGAAACACATTCACAAAGTGGTTAGAAAATCATGCTATATGTTCCCACAAACTGCCAAGGCTTTGCATGTAGGTCAAAGGAGGTTCCCTCTACTCATCAGTCATCAGACCCATCATAGAGTACCACAACACACTTGTGATGAATCTGACTAGGCACCTTCAGCAGCTGGAAAGACCACTGATGTACCTCAACAAGAGCATTACTGGCCTCAAACAGTTGCCCCATGCAACAAGACTGAATTTAACTCAATCTGTACTCTGTTGCATACTGTCTACTCAGGTGATCTCTGCCCAACAGTCAGGTCCATGTCCAATGCAGAACGGATGTACATGTGCTATCTGAAGTAACCCCAAGCTCACTGAACTACATGCTCTAGGGATATCATCATCACAACAATAAATAGAACGTGTTGGAGGGATACATTAATAACTCACAGACTTCCCTTTCTTTGTAATAGGCTCCCTCCCAACCTACATTAAGCTGAGCCCCTCACTGACACTCTTCCAGAGGAGCCTTGATGAGTGTATGTGAAACTGAACTGTCACACCATGGATCACTTCATCAGCTCTACTACACAGAGGCCTAGGGAACTAACTCCATGGGTGGTGATAGCTGCACACTCTGGCCATACTAATATATGCCTTCAGGCAGATAGCCTATTACCTACCTATGTACCTAGATATATATATATATATATATATATATATATATATATATATATATATATATATATATATATATATATATATATATATATATATATATATAGGGGGAACACAGTATAATAAGACAAAGATGGATGGGCAGAGATGTGTGTATGAGGGTGACCATGACATGGAGCCATCCAGGACTGTCCCACCCAGCACACATCCCAATGGCCCAAAAGGCATGAGGTGCACATCTCACCCAGTGTACATAACAGCCACCAGTATCTATAAGCATTACAGTGTATGTGGTCCATGTGCCTGCTGTACAACATGACAGTACAATGAAGCACACATCTACTATCTTTAGACATGTACCTGTCACATAGTCTACTACATACCTATGAACCTATCTTCAATAAGGCATATGTTAGCCTAGGCAAGTCGTGCAGCTTTCACCACCCCATTGGGTAGTCTCCCAAGCCCTCATTCTAATAGTTAGTACCTTAAGCCCCTTTCTAGTGGGGCTGCTGATGTGATGGCTTGCGTGAATTGTCTGTTTCCCATCCACTCATCAAGGTTCCTATTGAAGAGTGTCAGTGAGGGGCTCTGTCTGATGTACATTGGGACTCTGTTCCACAGTAAGGCAAGTGTCTGGGATGGTACTCTAGCCCACCAGCATGTTGTATTCATTGTTGTGATGAGGTTCATATCCCTGGAGTGTGTAGGGTGACTCAATTTTGTTATCTGTAGATGGAGCATGCTCAGCAGTTATGTGTTGGACACGGCTGTGTATGTTAGGCAGAGTGTGCCTCTGAGTAGGTGGTACGCAGCGAAGAACAGATTAAGTTTTACCAGTTGTGCTGCATAACACAACTGTTTGAGGCCAGTAATCCTCTTGGTGAGGTACCTCTGTGGTCTCTACAGCTGCTGGATATGCGTAGTCAAGCACATCCAAAATGGTGCATTGTACTCAATGATGGGGCTGATGACTTAAGAGTAGAGGGCCACTACTACCTCTTCGGATCCTGATGCAAACCCTTTGTTGATTAGGTGGGCCACATTGGATTTCCCAATCACTTTGTCAACATGGTTGTCAAAAGAAAGATGACTATCTACTTGTGTCCCCAGATCCCTTATTACCTTGTCAGTTTTAAGGGGGTAACACCTATGTAGTTGTTTGTATGTACTTTGTTTTCACCAAAGGGGATCACTATGCATTCTTCCACATTGAGCTTGAGGCCATGATTCTGACACCACACATCTGTCTCATAGAGTCCCTTCTGGAGAATATTTGTGTCATCCGGGGAATCTATTATGGCAAACACTTTACAGTTCCCAGCAAACTTAGTCAACCACAATCCTCCTGTGTTGGCATGTACATTTGAGAAGTCTATACCAAACAGGAGGGAACCCAGGACTGAACCCTCTGGGCCAGCAGTTGTTACTGGTGTAGAGTCTGACATGTTGCCAGCAACTCTTAATTTGTGGAATCTATCTGTGAACCAGTTTGCAATCCATCTTGCGATGCATGGATTCATACCCAGGTTGGTGAGTTCATCCATGATACCTGATTGGGGAATAGTGTCAAAGGCTGTAGTGAGGTATAGGTAGGCTGTGTTGAGCTTATTTCAATCATCTGTAGCCTGGGTAATGGTCTCAAAGAAGTCCACCCAGTTCAGGAGATGTGATCTGCATATGATGAAGTCAAACTGGGTGTGCTCAGCTGTGTGAAGGCCCACAATCTCTTTATTGTTGACTTCCATTATGATTGGCTCCATTGCCTTAAGGATCAGACTCGTCAAGCTCATAAAGCATGAATGCCAAGGGGTTTTTGTGGCCCAACTCCTGTGGAGTGTGAAGAATGTTGCTGCGCAACATTCTATGGGTACATATCCTGTACAGAGCATGTAGAGAGAGGTGTAGGTATCCTTAATGAATACGGATACATCCCTACCCTATGTGCTATGATCCAGGTCCTGATGCTGGAAAGTATGTAATGAGTAGTATCCTGGTAGTGCTGGTGTGCTCTCTGGAGCCTTGAACTAGGTTTCTGTTACTGCACAGATATCAATATTCTCCATGCTGAGATGTGCCTCGAGTGTGTGCATCTGGAGGGTGAGACTTCTGGCAATGAGTAGCATTTAGCTAACTTTGTGGTTATTTGTGTTGGTTATGGGGTTTGGTTTGTCCTGAGTGACCGGTGTTCCACACCTGAAGTCAACACCTCATTTGTCCCATCTGACCAGAAGCTAATTACCCTACATATCCACATTCTGGACCCACCCCCCATTAAGGAAACCATGTTAAAAAATGTCTGCAAAGCCAGCGTCATGCTTCTTAAGATAGAATTGCTGAACTTCAGGACACCCATGCAAATGGACAATACTGTTACGACTACCGAATCCTTCACAATTGCACTTTATAAGCACTTACATGAGTGTATGCATTGTGCTATCCCGAACAGAACCAAGATGCTATCCTCCAAGAAAAGGAAGCCAATCTGGTAGTCCTCTGCCATAAACAAACTGCACAACAGAAGGAAGAAACTGTTGCAAAAGAGGGTAAGATCCCATGAGTGGAGGAGCTCCCTCATCAGCCTCAGGAAGAAGCTGAGATCCCTGATAAAATCCTCCAAAGCTAGTTAAGAAAACAAGGTCAACACTGATTCTAAAGACAACCACAAAGCATTCTATAGCTATGTCAAGAATCTCAATGGCAACACTCAGATCTGCTCTGAGTTACAGCACAATGGCACTAAATATACAGACCCAACTGATATTTCCAATAGCCTGGCAGATAGGATCAGTGCTAACTTTACCCCCTCTCACCCATGAAAGAGCACATCTCTATACTGGAAGAATGCAAAGTTGCTGTCATCATGGTTGCACAGGTAAAAAACACTCTCCAAAGCCAGGAACACAGCATCCATGAGACCAGATTACATCCCAGGCTGTGTTCTACACAAACTGCAGAACGAACTGGCACCACACCTATGTACCATGTTTAATCATAGCCTCACCTCAGGTTTTGTGCCTGCTGAATGGCACACAGTGATGGTTATCCCAATACACAAGGGGTGAGCCACCAAGGACCCTGGGAACTAGTGCCCCATTAGCCTGATGAGCCTGGTCGCAAGGCCATGGAACTTATCATCATGGAACTTATAAACAAAGACATTGGTAATCTCCAAACTCTGTAACACATCCATTTTGGGTTTGTAAAAGGCAGATCATGTCTCCTAAACCCAATAGACTTCTTTGAAGCAGTCACCAAAGCCATAGACAAGGGTAAGATGGTTCACACAGCCTATCTAGATCTTGCCACGGCTTTCAACACCATCCCCCACTCTGGAATTATGGATAAACCCACTAAACTAGGTATAAATCCCTATGTCACAAGATGGGTTGCCAAATGGCTCACTGACACAACCCACACTGTGAAAGTAGCAGACTACAAGTCCGACTTCGGACCAGTGACAAGTGGAGTACCACAGGGTTCAGTCCTGGGTCCTGTCCTGTTTGGTATCTACTTCCCTGAAGTACAGGTTAACATGGAAGGTCTCTGGCTAATGAAGTTCCCAGATGACTGCAATGCAAACTAGGAGCCATAATCCAGACTACTAACGATGTGGATGTCCTACAAAAGGACCTCACTGAGACATATGCCTGGTGTCAAAGCCATGGCCTCAAGCTCAATGCCAAAAAGTGCGTTGTCATCCCCTTTGGTAAAAACACTGTACCCATGAACTACAACATAGGTGGTAGTATACTTTATTTATTTATTTATTTTTATTTTATTTTTCTTAACCGGGAGGGTCCGACTGGACACAGGTCCATTTTCAGCGGAGGCCCGGGGAGAATAGCTCCATGTTACAATAATAGATTAATACAATACAAAGCAATCAATGAAATTTAAAGTAGGACAGATGAACATTACATGGCATGTGATAACTATAGTAGAATGTACAGTTAGTATAGGTGAGGAGAGATTAACCCCCTCCCCTACAAATTTCTTTTTTTTTTTTTTTCATTTCACATTCACAAAAACATTAATACATTTTTTTATCCCTTCAAATTCACAAAAATATTAATAAATTTACAGTCACAATACATTTATGCTTTAGTATAACTGAGAAGTAAATAAATGCCCATAGTGGCATAACTAAAATATACGTATAGGTAGGATGAGAGTAAGAGGAGCTCTGTTAGGTATTATATTATTCTTAGATACAGATTAGAACATTTAACAGGTAAGGAATATGGTACAGAACAGTACCAGTGTTGGTTTGCTTTCTGCTGTTAGATTGGTGATATGTTTGGATGAATATGCAAGGATATCATAGAGCTAAGTAAGGGAAATGTTATAGTGTAGCAGAATTCTTGCAACTGAGCATAGTTATTGCTACCCTGGTGTGTAGCAAGAGCAGAGCCAATTATTAGACTGATAGGATTTCAAGTGGTGTTTGAAATGGGTGCTAGAAGTAGTGCTAGTTATATTGTTTGGGAGTGAGTTCCAGGTTTGTACTGTTGTGCAGGCAAAGAGAGATTTACCTGCTTCATTTTTATGTCTTATTACTTGAATGAGATTTTGGTTGCTAGATCTCAGGACTCTAGTGGTGGTGTAGGGCTGGATTAGCTGTTGGAGGGCAGGTGTTTTTTCAGGGAAGTAGTAGAGTTTATGTGCAACTGTGGCTTGATTAAGTCTTAGTAGCTGAGGAAGTTCCAGCCACTTGAGTTGCATTAGGGAAAGACAGTGATGGGGTCTATTTGAGGAGTTTGTCGCAAATTTGGCAATTTTGTTGTAGCATGATTTCGTTTTGAGAAGTTCAGTCTGGTGAAGGTTAGTTAAGATAGGGGAAGCGTAAAGAAGGATGGAGAGGAGGTGGCTTCTTGCAATAGTGGCTTTGGTCTGATTAATCATGAACTTTTTATTTCTATAGAGGAGACCCAGTTTTTGGTTTACCTTTTTGATGGTTTGTGCTATATGGATATCAAATTTTAGGTGATTATCAATCTCTACTCCTAGTAGATTGGTGTGATTGGTAGGTGTGATTTGAATATTATTTTTTGAGTTTATTGTGAGGCTATAGTTTGAATTGGATGATCTGCCAGGGGTGAATAAGATTAGTTTGGTTTTCTTTGGATTGAGAAGAAGTTGTATTTTAGTAAACCAAGATTCTGCTAGAGTAAAGTTGAATTGGGTGAGGGTGTGTAGTTCCTTTATGCTGGGGGTAGCACATATTATGTTGGTGTCATCAGCATATTGAACTACTGCGGCAGTGGGCAGTGAAGAGGAGATGTCGTTAGTGAAGAGGGAGAACAGCAGTGGGCCAAGGATGGATCCCTGGGGGACTCCTATGGAAACTGGTAAGAGGGGGGACAGCTTTTCTTGCCAGAGAACAGCTTGTTGGCATTCTGATAGATAGCTATTGAACCAGAATATGGTGGAGGAGCAAATATTGAGACTAGATAGAGTATTGAGGAGCAGATTGTGATTAACCATATCAAAGGCTTTTGATAAGTCGAGGAAGATGGAAGATATGAAAATACCTTGGTTTCTAAAGTGGTTGACTGTATTGGTATAGGATAGAAGGGCAGTGGTTGTGCTGTGGGAGGGTCTGAAGCCATGTTGGGAGTTGGTTAGTAGTTTATTTTCTTGTAGATATTGCATTAGTTGCAAGTGGACAACTCTTTCTAGAATTTTTGATAAGGGTGATAGTATTGCTATAGGACGATAGTTGGTCAGCTCTAAGGAGTTGCCGCCTTTGTGCAGAGCTAAAATATGGGAAGTTTTCCAGAGGGTAGGAACTTTGTGTTCTGAAATTGATCTATTTATGAGAATTGACACTGGGTAGGATATGGCTTCTGCTGCTATCTGAATGAAATCTGCAGGGAGTTTATCAGCAGCTAGTGTAGTTGGTTTTAGCTTCCTAAGGAGGTTTGCAATCATTTTAGTGGACACTGGCTGTAGGGAAAAGGTAGCAATGTTATTTTTTGTATGACTGTTAGTTGAGGTGGAAGATTGAATAGGAGAACCATTATTTTTCTGGGTATTAGCCAGATTTTGAACTGTTTCTGTAAAGAATTTATTAAATTGTGTAGGAATATCATCCTGGTTGTTTGGCAGTACAGGGGTGGGAGTGGATGCTTTCCCAGGGTGAAGTAGTCTATTAATGGAGGTCCAGAATTTTTGGGGGTTGTGGCTATATTTATCCTGTAGGTTTTTGTAGTAGTTGGACTTGTCTAGTTCAGTTAGTCTCTTAACTTTATTATGTAGTTCTAGGTACTTTGACCTTAGAGCAGTGTTTTTATCTTTGTGGGATGCTATCCAGAGTTTGTCCCTTTCTTTCATTGTCTTTTTTGTCTCTTTGGTGAGCCATGGGGCATGGTGGGTTTTTGTCCTAATGGATCTAGAAGGGGCATGATGGTCTAGGATATGCAGGAAGGTAGAGTTAAAGTACTCTACAGCTTTGTTGAGAGGTAGATGTTTAAGAGGGAGCCAGTTGCAGCAACTTAGTGCTTTGTTAAAGTCATTGGCTCTGATGTGTCTTTTATTACGTATTATTTTGAGGTATGTTGGGCAGGTGTTGGGTCTT
Source organism: Protopterus annectens (assembly GCF_019279795.1). Taxonomy (NCBI): domain Eukaryota; kingdom Metazoa; phylum Chordata; order Ceratodontiformes; family Protopteridae; genus Protopterus; species Protopterus annectens. The sequence continues at coordinate 589,788,379 of NC_056745.1, read as the reverse complement.
GCTCCTAATTAGGTAGGTGGGTTGATGGTCACTTAGACTGTCAAAAAAACAGCCAGATTGATGTACAAAGGTGGGGTGAGATACCAGAATCCAATCCAAAATGGACTGACGTTTGGTTGTTTTGTCAGTCCTAGTGGGGGTAGTGATGATTTGTGAGAACCCATAAAGGTTGATATGATCTGAGGGATGGTCAGTAGAGCAGTTGACCCAGTCTATGTTAAAGTCACCTAGCAGTATTGTTTCGTAAGGGAGGGAGAGTGAGAACCAATTTAACATGTTTTCCATAATGGGAATGTTGTTACCTGGGGGTAGATAGGCACCTGCGATGATTATTTGTTTGTTTGCGTTTAGTTTAAATTTGGCTAGGATAAGTTCTACCTTGTTGAATTCTTCATTGTTATAGTCAAGTAGTTCTAGTGAGAGGTGACTTTGGAATAGAATTGCTACACCTCCACCTTTTTTCCCTGTTCTGTCTTTACGTAAGATATCAAAACCTGGGGCTATGATCTCATTATTGTGGTGATCAGGTTTAAGCCATGTTTCTGTTAGTACCACTATGACAGGTTTGTATAGGGCTAATAAGGCATGCAGGTCATGAATTTTGTTTAGTATGCTTCTTGCATTTATATTTAAAAGGAGGAGGGACGATTTGGGTTTGTAGAAATGGGGATTTGATAGCTTTATTTTAGCTTTTTCTGTTGAGGTGGGGCCTGGATTTAGGTGAATGTCTCCAGAGCAGAAAAGTTTTTGGAGTAGGTTTAAGTATAGTTTGGTGAGTTTATTAAGAATTTTTGATAGCTTGAGTGAGGTGTGAGGGTTAGTTTTTACTGCTAATTTGTTATAATAGAGAGATGGGGTTAGAAAGGATGTAGAGTTGGGGGTTGTAATTGAAGAGTTTTGTAGTTGTGTTTGGTTAATTATGGGTCTGGTTTGCCATGGTGATGTAAAAGTGATATTTAGATGGGTGTGATAGGAAGAGAGTATAGATAGTAGAAGTAGGATGGAGATAGTTGCTTGATAAAATAAAAGTTTTTGGAGAAGGGGGGTTTGTACGCTATGCATGTTTTAGTTTCTCTGAGGATAAAGTTGATTTGGAAAGAAATCTAGGTGAGTATATTAGGGTGTAGATATTGTGTGTGTGGTGGTAGTAATTAATGTTGTGTTGGGTTGCTAAGAGATTTGGTGGTTGAAATATATGTTGTAGTTGATTGGAGGGGTGTAATAGGATAATTGGGGAGGTGAGAATTGATAGTGGGTGTGGTGTAGAACTATAAGTTTGAGAGTCCTAGGGGTGGGTGGGAAATGGGGTAGGGGAGCGAAGAGAGCCCGAGCGTTAGCGACGGCGAACGGAGCAGGCTAGCACCGCAGTGGAAGTGGCACGGTGAGAGAAGAAGAAGAAAAAACAATCAGAGAAAGGCTTTTCAGCAGGGCAGAGCTATTTAGTGTCTAGAATTAATTGTTTTGATTTCACATTTTATGCATAGAGCTCTGAAGGAATCTTTAGCAAGAACAAAGCTAAATACAACACTAGAGAGGGGGGAGTATAGTTACAGAGCTATTAGTTAGGATGGGGAGCTGAGTGGTGGAATTAGGGTGGAGAAGGGGTTATAGGGTAGGTAGGTGAGAATTAGTGTGGCTAGAAAGCACAGAATGAGGGGAGTGTACAGATAAAGGTGTAAGGTAGGGAGAGGCAATGTGGCAGAAGAAGACAGAGTAAGGAGAGAGAACAGACAGTTGTCAGGAGTAAGGGTTAGACTAGTAGTAGCTTTAGAGGGGAGATAGGAGCTGACAGTGGTCAGGGCTAATCAAGTGATAGCTATGTAGGTAACAAAGAACGAGTCTGGGCAGGTAGTGAGTGAGGAGGGGGTAAGAGGTGGGATGTGCAGAGATGTGTTGTAGCTGACCAGGTACCTTACAATATAGATTCACACCAATAGGTTAGTAGAACTGGTTAAAGTTTATATACTTAACACATACTTTGTTCTGTTTTAATAGCACAGTTGCTGGAGAGGGTTCCGCGGACTTCAGTAGTCAAGGGGAGTGGGTATTTCTCTCTTTATGTGGAGTAGGTTATTTAAACCGTAATTATGGTACCAGGGACTTTGTTCTGTTTTAATAGCACAGTTGCTGGAGAGGGTTCCGCGGATTTCAGTAGTCAAGGGGAGTGGGTATTCCTCTCTTTATGTGGAGTAGGTTATTTAAACCGTAATTATGGTACCAGGGACTTTGTTCTGTTTTAATAGCACAGTTGCTGGAGAAGGTTCCATGGAGTTCAGTAGTCAATGGGAGTGGGTATTCCTCTCTTTATGTGGAGTAGGTTATTTAAACCATAATTATGGTACCAGGGACTTTGTTCTGTTTTAATAGCACAGTAGCACACTGAAAGTGTGATAAGAGACCTTGGGACACAGGTGGACAGTAGACTCTCCTTTGATAATAACATCGGCATAGTACTCAGGAACTCCTTCTATGTGGCACACCTCATCACAAAACATGTCTCATGCAGAATAAAAGAGGTTATTGTTCCCCTCTACTCATCACTCATTAGATCCATTATAGAGTACAATGCCCCTTTTGCTATGTACCTCACAAGACATCTACAACCACTGGAAAGACTGTAGAATACCTCACAAAGAGGATTAGTGGCCTCAAATACATGCCATACAGAGACTGTGTCAAAACACTACAGCTTTACTCTGCCGCATATCGCCTACTCAGAGGTGATCTCTGTCTAACATACAAAGCTATGTCAAACACAGAGCTGTTGGACATGCTCCACTTAAAGAAATCCCAATCCCTCCGAGCATTGGCCCCAAAACCCAGACTGAAATACAAAAGTAGGGGGTATATCCATTTTCATAAAGGATACCATACCTCCAGGTTAGTGGCACAGCACGAGGCCTTGGAGACCATGCAAGTGCAACTAACACTGGGCAAAGCTGCTTATCAGATCATAGCCTGCTATAGATCACATACCTTGTCTCAGGACCCTCACTCAGTATTCCTGAGAACACTGGGAAATATAAAGGTCCTACCAAACACCATGATATGAGGAGATTTCAACTACCCAAACATTGACTGGGAGAATTACTTGAGTACAAAGTCCTTTGTCTAATGCTTCCTAGAGTTTATAAACTCAAACAGCCTGGAACAGCTGGTCACCATGCCCACTAGAGGTGACAACATACTGGACCAGATCATCACCAACATGGGGATCAGTGTTCCACAGCAGAGGTAAACCCCTCACTGCTAATATCAGATCATGAAGTAATCACACTGGACATCCACATCCTGACCCCCCCAGTCAACAAAACCACTGTGAAAAACTTTTCAAAAGCAAACTTCACACTTCTCAAGACCTAAGTGGAAAGTTTCAAAGCCCCCTTGCTACAGGATAATGCTTTCCAATCTGCAGAATCTTTTACAAGTGCATTCTATGAGCATCTACAGGGATGCATGGATTGAGCCATCCCATTTAAAATCAAGACTCACTCCTCTAAAAAGAAGAAACCAATCTGGTGGTCCTTGCCCATAAATAAGCTATACAACAGAAGGAGGAAACTAACACATGATAGAGCAAAATTCCAAAAAGGAAAGGCATCGCTGATCATTATTATCAAGAAACTACAATCGCTCATAAAATAATCCAAGTCCAGTTTCTAAAGAAAAATTGCCAAGGAATCTAAAGATAACCACAAAGCCTTCTTTAGCTATATCAAACATTTAGGTGGCAACTCTCAGATATGCTTTCAGCTACTGCAAAATGGCAAAAAATACACTGAACCAACTGACATTGCCAACATCCTGGTGGACAAGTTCAGTGCAATCTTCACTCCCCCCCACCCCCAAAAGGGCCCATGTCCATCCCAGAAGAATGCAGAGCCCCAGACTTCATGGACATGCAGGTAAAAACAGCCCTCTCCAAAGCTAAGAACACACCATCAATAGGACTGGATGGTGTCCCAGGCTGCGTCTTACACAAGCTCCAAAAGGAACTAAACCCTCACCTACATTCACTGTTCAGACTCAACCTTACCACAGGCTATGTCCCCAAAGAATGGCATACAGTAACAGTCATCCCACTCCACAAAGGTGGTGCCAAAACAGTACTTGAGAACTATCGCTGTATAAGCCTGACCAGCCTGGTCTGCAAAAGTGATATGGAGTGAATTATTATGGAACTCATAAACAGAGACATTGAAAACCTCCAGATACTGGACCCTACCCAATTTGGCTTTGTTAAAGGAAGATCCCACCTCCTAAACCTAGTTGACTTCTTTGAAACAGTTACCAAGGCCATAGATGAAGGGAAGGTAGTCCACACATCGTTCCTGGACCTCACTAAGGTCTTTGACACCATTCCCCACTCTGGCATTATAGACAAGCTTACCAGCTTGAACATAAACCCCTATGTCATGAGATGGGTGGCCAACTGGCTCACGGGTAGAACACACATAGTCAGAGTTGCAGGTGCCATGTCCGACTCTAAACCAGTCACAAGTGGCATCCCACAGGTCTCAGTCCTGGCACCCCTCCTGTTCAGTATATACTTTTCTGATGTACAGGCAAGCAGGGGAGGACAATGGCTGACCAAGTTCCCAGATGACTGTAAACTGGGGGCCATAATCGACTCTCTGGCTGACACAGACATCCTCCAGAAGGGTCATACAGAGACAGATACCTGGTGTCAAAACCATGGCCTCAAGCTGAATGCCAAAAAATGCATAGTCATCCCCTTTGGAAAAAACAACCTGCCCATGAATTACCACATAGGTGGTAATCCACTAGGTACGGAAAATGTAATTAGGGACCTGGGGACCCAGGTAGATAGTAACCTCTCCTTTGATAATCGCATTGGCAAAGTGGTTAGATATTCCTTCTATGTAGCCCACTAAATCGCAAGGGTTCACCTCTAGATCAAGAGAGGTCATTGTGCTCCTCCACTCATCACTCATTAGGCCCATAATAGAGTACAATGCCCCATTTGTTATGTACCTTAATTGGCACATGCAACAGCTGGTAAGACCACAGAAGTACTTCACCAAGAGGATCATGGACCTCAAAGAGATGTCCTATTCAGCTCGTCTAAAGAAACTCCAGCTCTACTCGGTTGCTTACTGCCTGCTCAGAGCTAATCTATGCCTGATGTATAAGGCCATGCCCAACCCAGAATTAATGGACATGCTCCACCTCAAGAAAAACAAATCTCTTAGAGCCACACGCTCCAGTGAATTAAACCACAGCAAAGCAATAAATAGGATGTGCTGGAGGGATAGATTCCTGTCCCAGAGTCTTTCCTCACTTTGGAATAGAATCCCAGTTGATGTTAGGCAGAGCTCCTTGCAGACTTTCTTCAAGGGGAATCTTGATGAGTGGATGGGAAATTGTAAATTTACCCCTGGGATCACTTCAGTGGCCCTGCTAGAAAGAGGCCCAGGAAACTAATTTAAAAGGGATGCGAAAGCCAACACATTCTGGCTAGGCTTATAAATGCCCTTGGGCAGATAGCCTAGTACCTACCTATGAACCTATGAACCTACACGCTCTAGGGACCTAAACCTTGTCACCACAATAAACAAAACATGCCGGAGGGATAGATTCCTGTCCCACAGACTTCACATACTCCAGAATAAACTACCTATCTATATCAAACAAAGCTCCTCATTAGCACTCTTCAAGGAAAATCTTGATTATTGGATGGGAAATAGGAAATTAACCCTGGGGATCACTTCTGTGTCTCTGCATGATAGTGGCACAAGAAAATATTTTTTTTGGGTGGCAAAAGCCAGGGTACCTTTTTGGCTGGCCTTGTGTAAGCCCCAGGGCTGATAGATTAGTACCTACTGATGAACCTATGAACCTTTGAGCCTTGCCTAAAAAAGGTAATATGGGGACAGCACGATCCTTGGCCAGTATTCAGAAGCATAGGGGTGACAGGTGCAAACAATATATAGTGAAGCAACAAGGCTTGTCTATCATGTCATCACAGGCAGACAGAGACTGGATCCCCTTTGAATGACACCAGAAGCTCAGCCAATTGTTGAAGTTTATCATCTTTCTGTTATATTGCAGTATCATGTAGGTGAAGGTAAGATGCTACTCAAGATTTGACTCTGTGTTTGCCAGCATGCGGTGCATCAACCCATATATGATATGGTCATGGCCTATGCATACAATACACTCACATTACACCTAGTATGATAAGCCTGCTGAAGTTAACAAATGTAAAAAAATTCTTGTGCAGACTGTCAGCAAGTAATGTCTGTATTGCACCCTGTAACTCCATATTGCTTGCTGAAGTGTAAAGACATACTTAGTTTGGATTAAGAACACCGCACATGTGTGTGTGTGTGTGTGTGTGTGTGTGTGTGTGTGTGTGTGTGTGTGTGTGTGTGTGTGTGTGTGTGTGTGTGTGTGGGTGTGTGTGGGTGTGTGTGGGTGTGTGTGTGTGTGTGTGTGTGTGTCTCCCTGGGGAGGAGCAACCTTTTTCGAGACTACTCAAACACCTTAAAAGTGGTATACTCAACTTTGTCAAGTCCGATGATGTCACACATCCTACAAATATACCTGTGGAAAGGTGCTATCCCAGGAATGTATGTAGCGCCTTGAATAAATGCGGAATGCTGTAGTATCATAATGTAGGTAGGTAGGGGCTTGAATCCTGTATTTGCCAAATGTGTGTGTCTCCCTGGAGGACGAGCAACCTTTTTGTAGACTACTCAAACACCTTAAAAGTGGTATACTCATCTTTGTCAAGTCCAATGATGTCACCATCCTACAAATATACCTGTGGAAATATAAAATCCCAGTAATGTGTATAGCATGTTGTGTAAATGCATAGGATTGAAATATCATAGTATAGTTAAGTAGGGGTTTGAATCCTGCACTTGACAACTGTGTTTGTCTCCCTGGAGAGAAGAAACCTTTTTGGAGACTACTCACACCCCTTAAAAGTGGTATACTCATATTTGTCAAGTCTGATGATGACACCGTCCTACAAATATACCTGTGGAAAGATGAAATCCCAGTAATGTGTATAGCAAGTCGTGTAAATGCATACTGCTGCATTATCGTAATGTAATTAGGAAAGAGTTTGAATCTCGTACTTGGTGACTCTGTGTGACACCGTTGGCCAATGTGGAGTGCATTTTGATTTTTCTAGTGTATGACATATCACAATGACAACTGTATGTGCATTACACATGTAAGGTAGCTGTGGGACAAATCTATATACATACATGACCTCAAGTCTTTCATAGGTAGGTACTCTGCTTTCTCCATGAACGCATGTGTTATCTTTACCAGAGCATGCTGGCACTTTCCAGACCTTAGGTCACTTCTGTATGCTTGTGACAAGCTTAGCCACTGCAGTGATCCCTGGGCTATGGCTTCCATTTCACATCCACTCATCATGGTTTCTATTGAAGAGTGTGAGTGAGGGTTTATGCTTGAGGTATATTTGAAACCTGTTCCAAAGCAAGCAAAGTCTGGCAAAGATGACTAATCATTATAGATTGCAACAACCTCTGTGGATCTGCATGCAAACCCTTTATTGCTTATGTGCTCCACAGAGGTATTTCCAAAACCCTCTGGTAATGTGATTATCAAAGGAGAGATGACTTAACACATGGCTCTTTGTATACATTAGTTACTGTTCCACATTTTGGGGGCTACTACCTATGTGGTATTCTGGGGATACTTTGTTTTCTAAATGTGGATAACTATGATTTCTTAGGCTTATAGCTTTACAGCATGAGTTTGACACCATGTATCTATCTGTATGATACCCTTTGGAGGATGTGTGTGTCATCTGGAGAATAAAGTATAGCCCACAGTATGCGTTTTCATCAAACATGGGCAGACATATCCCTACTGTGTTTGCTTGTACCTAAGAAAGCTATATGCCAAACAAAAGTGTTCCCAGGACTGAGTGCAGGTGAATACCACTTGTTACTGGCATAGAATAGGACACGGAGGCTGCAAATGTTACTGTGTGTCCTACATCTGTGCGTCAGTTATCAAGCCATCATCTAACAAATGTTTATGGTCAGTCTGTTGAGGTTATGTCTAATACCAGTATGTGGGATGGTTATGATTTGCTGGTGAGCTATAGCTTGGCTGTGTTGACCTCCCCTCTCTCACCTATAGCCTTGTTGACTGCTTGAAGTCTACTAGGTGTAAGAGCCATGATCTGGCTTTTAGAGAACCTAAGTGGGTATGGTGCAGTGTTTGCAGGTTCATAATGTCTGTTAATGAGTTCATAATGCTGTGCTGTATAGCCTTCCAGATAACATTGGTCTGACTTATAGGGTGAGAGTTTCCAGGACCTGTTGTAGTTCTACCCTTAATCAATTTATGTTAACATTTGCACTGGGTGTGACGAGGGTGGACAGGTTTAAGAATCAGTATATTAGAGGGTCAGGCCAGGTTTGAAGGTTAGTAGACCATACCAGATAGGCAGGATTAAGTTGGTTTGTACATGTGCTGAGGAGGGATGCGGAGTATATTGTGAAATAGATGCTAAGGATGAAGCCACCAGGTAACAGGAAAAGAGGAATGCCTAAGATGAGGTTTATGGCTGTGGTGAGAGACAACATGCAGGTGGATGGTGTGATAGTGCAAGATGCCAAGGCCAGGAAGAAATGATGTACTGTGGCGACCCCTAATGGGAGCATCAAAAAGGAGAAAAAGAAGATGTTGTAGCTCAACCCTTGTGGACTGTGAACACCATTACCGTGTGTCATGCCACAAGTATGTAACCTGTATAGAGGCTGCATCTGGACAGAGCATTTAGGTGAGTGGTGACTTTATATGTCGGCTTGTGTATGACACAGCCAGGGACACTGTCCAGTACCATTGCCACTGTGGTGTGTACTTTGTTAAAGAGATGTTTTAACTAGAGTGTCTGTGAATCATCAGGTTTTACATTCTTCAGGTCTGGAAATGTGGCCCTTGTGTAATGATAGGGTGGTGAAATCCGCATTCAAACTGTCTGACAAGGAATTGGTAATGTCAGTCAGATAAGTGTACTTTGTGACCATTTACATTAACTGTGACCCGATCTGAGATTTCACCTGTAGATTATGAACAACACTGAAGAAAGCTTTAGTGTTGTCTTTGGAATCCTTGCCATTTTGTATTTTGAAGCTTGCCTTGCATGTTTATTGAGGGATTGTATTTTCCCAATGATACTGATAAGAGAGGTTATCCCTTCTTGGTATGTAACTCTTTTGGTACAACTTCACACCTTCTATTATATATTTAGTTCATGGCAGGGGTCCATGAGACTAATGCACTTTTACTGTATAAGTGAGAATTGCTTGTATTTGTGATAACACGGTCCATGCAACCCTGTAGGTGAACAGTGTGCATTAATAAAGGATTATGCAGCTGGGACAGTGTTAACCTTAGTAATGCAAACCAATGACAAATAGCAACAACAGCATCACCCACAGCACAGTGTCAACCCATGTCATACACACACATGCGTAGTCAAGTTCCAAAATGTGTGTAGTACAATGTATACTGGCCACCAACAGAAAGTATGGAGTGTTAATACTGGACAATACAGGGCATGTCAGCCTGCCCATGTGTCCAATATGCACGTGCATGCAGACAGTGCACCTCCACCATGTTCACAAATGTACACCTGCAGACCTGTGCTGCACACACCCCACGCTTACTCTCCACTGTATAACGCATGCTGACACAACTACACACATCAGCCAAGTGGCACATGAGAAAACAAAACACAATTTGAATAAACACTGGTGGAAACAATACAACATTGCTAATTACAGCTTTAATGCATCATGCCTGCTCAGCTACACCTTCAAGGATATAATTACACTTTACTGCTGACAACATGCTACACATTCAGCCATTGCTATACTTTATTAAAGCCGCCCTGTGCATTAGCACCATGTTAGCCTGTTCCTGCATCAATGTTACAGATGACAGGAGGAGGCACAGGTTTCATCATATGCACAGGGTGTGTTGTTGGTTTGCCAGATGCCTACACTGAGCCATACAATCGACACGTGTGTGTGTGAGTGTGTGTGTGAGGGCCATGAGTACTGTTATGGGCCAATGTTGATGTAATGTGTGTGGGTATGTATTTGCCCTAGGTTTCTGGTTTATGTGTGTGTGTCTGCATGCACACAGTTCCACCATGTGGCTACCATAAATGGGGATTTGTGAGACAGCTACAGAATGTACCTGGCAGACTTTACAGATCACCATCTCTGGCCACGGATACGGAACCTGTCCCTGGCAGGGGTGCTACAGACAGTATCAGGTACTAATCCAGACTGGGTACTATCCGAAGAGGTTGACATATGTCTACTGGATCCAGGTCCCTGCTGGGACTGGCCAGAGCCACGTGCATGTGTTCTTCTAGGACAGTTTATGGACCGCTCCCCCAACATTGCTGGGGCTGGTACTGGCACTACGGGAGTGGCTGTGACTTGCTGGACATCCACGGCAACCTGATGTTGCTGGCATACATCCACATCGACGTCTCAACCATCCTGCACTGTACTAACACATGGAAATGACATTGTGGAGGACATCCAATGTCTCATCCCAACGTCTATCAATGACCTCAGTGTAGTTACGTATGGCACCTGCTAGGTCACAGATACTATCATTTACAGAGGTGTTATGAGCCCTCTGTGCCCTTAGTGCTATCTGGTGTACCACTCCATTCATGTCTATGCCTCCATGACAGTCTGGAACAAGCATGTGATAAAAAGAGGTGTGGCACTTCTGCCAGGGGCATGATGACCAGCAGTGTTCTGATGAGAACCCCTGGGCATCTGCCTATGTGGTACCATTCCAGACATCTGGCTATGGCTGCTGTGTCATGATACATGTGCCATAGATACCATACTGTCCTGGCCAGTGCCAACCGTACACTGTCCCTCAGCTAAGGGCAATGGTGATGATGGATGTACAGGCAGTATGGCTGTGTGCATGGATGGGGTGGAGACTTGTGTACTCTCAATTGGTGGACCAACAACAGACCCTGACAAACCTGCCTGTGCCTCAACACACCAATCCTCATGATCACGGTCTGTCTCAGTGACATCAGGTTCCCTGCTATACTGAACCAGCCCCACCTCAGCATCTGTGAGAGGAAAACAGGAAACACACTTTAAGACCTGAACATGATGTCAGACCACATGCGCACATGCACACATGCACATGCACACATGCACATGCATACATACAAATGCACACATGCACATGCACCTATGCACATGCACCTATGCACATGCGCACACACACACATGCACACATGCACACACACAAATAAATTCCTCCCTAAAGCAGACACAAACACACACACACACAACACCAGCAATCTCAGAACATACACAATAACAGGTGATGGTGGGGTATAGTATCACAAGAAAAACAGTGGTATCACACATGTCAGCATGCAGGACATGTGTTGCACAACAGCATGCAGTGCAAGTGTAGACAGCCCTTGTTACTAGCAGTATACATGGCTTTGATGCATGTGTTTTGTTATTAGGTGTTTGGCCTCCCCCTGGAATGCAATGCATGCATGGACACAACATTGCTGTGCAAGTATTCCAAACTCTGTAATGTACTGTGCACCATAACTCACAGGTCTACATACCATGGCTGGATGTGTATCTGTGTGTCAGATAGGTATCCAATGCTGATTACAGCCTCTGTGTCTTTAGCAAATAATTGTGGACACAGCTTTAGCACATGCATGATGAGTATTCACACAACATAATCAGTGGTGCAGGTATAAATGATGGAATACCATTCGTCCACATACCCAATGTACAGTAGTTATGGTGAGTGTAGATCATATTGTGGACATGCCAGTGTCATCCATGACATGGCATGCTAAAACGCAACTGCATATTTAAACATCACACATACCCAATGTGTGTCATATGACCTAGCCACTCAATAGCATCACAAGTCATAAATGTGTCAGTTGTGTAAATGGTGATTGGTATGCATATTGTTTAGAGGTGCATATGTTTGCACACACACAACATTGAGGTGTACAGCAATGAAAGCTATATGTAGTACTGTGGTTACAATAACTGGATGGGGTATAATACCATAGGCCATCATCATGAAGCATCATGTGGTCACTCAAGGCTACAGATGTTTCAGAAACCAGCACTAATCATGCTGTACCAGAACTGTACTACCTTGGCTACATTCACCATTTCACAACCAGTTGTTACATGGGTTTGTAAGGAGGCCAATAAGGAGCATTCCCTGACATGAATGTGTAGTGTGTTGCAGAGTGTTTAAATGCCCCATGATAGGCCTCTACCCCTCAGGTAGATTATGTGAAATTTGTAGATGAGATTTTGGATACTGGAGTGTGTCTTTACAGAGGGTTTGTGAATCCTTTATGTGTAGCATGTTAAAATGCTCTGTGTATGACATAGTTGTGTATGTTATGTGCATGTTGAGTATCAACTTTGCCTATCCAATGGTCACTACAGTGTAGCCACATTTGTTTGAGATGGTCTGGGTATTGCATGTGTTTGAGGCAGATAATCACATTAGTGAGATGTGAGTGGTCTTACACCAAACATGCACAGCGTGCATTATGGGTAGGTGTGTTACATGTGTACATGGCCTACACCTTAACTATGACATGCACTTTTTATTTACAATACAAAATGTAGAACACACTCACCAGCATCTGTCCGCTGCCTTGATGTCACCCCAGAGGGACCTACATAGAGATGAGACAGTTTGTCAGTGGCCACGACTGTGGCATTGCTACTGTTATTTGCAATATGACAGTAGAACAACAGTTTACATTCACAGGCCTACATATTATGTTCCAATTGATCAGTATTGCACAACAACAGGCTCCACATCTTCTAACTACACATTCCACATCTCACATATGCATGATCTACAAATACAGATAACAGTAGTCTACATATATGCCATGTTACCTGCATACTCCATGTGTGCTTGCTAGGTGGCTCCAACCTCCATCATGGTGTATGTCTGCTGCTGTTGTTGTTGGTCAGGTGTCATGAGGCTCAGAAGCAGCTCCTCCACTCTGGTGAGGGGGGTATGGATATTAACACCACCTCCTGTTGCAATCTGTTTTCTTCACGCATCAGAAGCATGCTGATGGACATGTCTGAGTAGATCATTGCAGTGGTGGCGTACCTGCTCATATGTCCAGTTATGCAGGCCTACCTCATTTACCATCCAGACAACATCTTGCCACATTGCCGTACGCTCCTGCTGGTTCTGGCTGATTCATGAAAACATTAGACTGTAGTGCTGAATCATACAGCTAGTAATGATCTCATCTTCAGCACTACTATAGCTGGGATTTCTGTGATGTGCCGTGATCCCTGGAAGACATAAAGAAAAAATATGCCTGAACAAGTCATATGGCATATTTAACATTATACAGTACAGATATCAATGAACTGCCATATATAGCAACCTATTAGCTAACTGAGAGTGAAACACTTTAACTACCACTTATCACTGCTCACCCCACAACTGCTTTAAAGTGCCTGTCTCACTCTATCTAATGAACCATGTTCTGCACAGCAACAAAATAAAATCACTATATAAGACTATACAAGAGGACCTGGCACACTGTATGCAACACAATGCACCAAATAGCCACAGCAGATATACATCAAGCTGATGTGTAAAGAATCCATCACAATGAGTGTAAGGTCCAGTAAATGTATTACTATTATACCACACAACGTATTAATGGCAAACTCGTGGCCAAAATATGTGCACAATTGGGAATATAGGTTGCATACTGCTGTAGTCCACTATAAATGTTGCTAGATACGCAGTTTATGTTTTGCCACACATATTACAGAGGACATGTTACAGACATACCACACAAATATCAGACATAATTACAGGACACAAAGGTATGGCAACCCAGATAAGCTTTACGTGTGTACTATACAGTACTGTGTGTCAGTACTTACAAAACCTTAATCTTGAGGAATGTAATATGTGATGAATACAGAGACCACACAAAACAGTGGATGCAAGCAATGTGGACATACACCATACTTTGCTGTACAGGCCCAGAGCTTCAAGTAGTACTACAGTACACACAGGATTTTGAATCAACATCAGTATCAATCAATAATAATAGATGTAGTGCTTTAGCCTCCAATGACACACCCCAGTTAAAACCAAGGGACTTAATCACACTGTATGCCATAGCACTTTTTCTTCCTAGCAAGAGAATACACAGCTTTTGCTAGGATCAAAGCAAGGACCCATAATACCATGACATAAACAGTTTCCCACTAAGCTATCCCACAAATACATATCTTTGACGTATTCACAAACACATTGACCATCACAGTCAGTCAACAGTACAGAGAATCTATTGCAACAAGTAGATGTAGGTGTGTATGAGTATATATGACTCTCTCTCTCTCTCTCTATATATATATATATATATATATATATATATATATATATATATGTGTGTGTGTGTGTGTATATACATATACACATCCATTGATGTACATATACATATATATGTAGGCGCATATACATTTCACCTTTCATAGTGGGAATATCAATTATACAAAGGATGTGAGGTGTACAGTAATGTAATTATATCGCACATTCTTGTGATAAATGCATTTAAAGTTTTCACAGCCCAGGTAGCTTTAGCAGGCCTCACTGGCTTCAACATTGCAAACTCAACAAACCACCCACACTGTTTAACCACCACATGTCATATACCAGCACTGTATGCTGTCTTGTTTGTCACACACTAAAACCTACATACAAATATGCGCATACTAACATTCACCAACATAAATATATCTCCGCCCTTCACAAACAGTTGCAATATATCCCCTGCTCTATGCACATATACAGATGTGAATATATATGACACATATATATTTTTCCGTATGTGTGTGGCATACACACACAAGGTCCACACTGTTGTAAGTCCCTGGACCTCAGAGCTGAACTGTTGGGCCTTGCTGCAACACAAACAGGTGTCACATGTGAACACACACTAACATTAGAGGGGGTATATATAGCTACAAATGCTAGATAAGCATACTAGACTGCTACAGCAGTTGGCAATGCTAAGCTACACTTTAATATGACTATCATGCATGTGTTGCTCTGTCACACCCATGTTTATATAATGGCAGCGCTAATCCCCCCAACAGACATTGGCCGCACTACTGTACAGAACACAGATAACATGGATCAGATCTTTGACATTTAATGCTGAGCTACACATTTCACAGGTATGTCCTACTGCCCACAGGTACACACAGTATTGTCCATAGCAGTAGTTAAGCAGCACATCTGTGCATAGATAAGTACTGCTGCCACATATGAATGGTTCACATTATGTAGACTACTCTTCAAAAACATCTACTACATGCCAGTAAATATATATGTGTCACATACCTTTCCTTTGTATGATTTGGTATTATTTATTTTTCTTTTTCCTTTTATCTGTCTCTCTCTCTCTCTCTCTCTGTCTCTCTCTCTGTCAGTCTCTGCAATAGAGTGATTGAGTTTGTTGGCAGCGATTGCATCCTGCTTTTGTAGGTATTTGCACATGACCATGTGATGGCCTCTGCACCAATTAGTGGCCACCATTTGCTAATTGCATGCAGCCTACTGTGTAGTAATTGCAGTAATCACTGTCATAGCAGCCCAGTACTATAAATTGCTAACTCAGGTGGGCGTGGCCCTTTTAGCTTTCCAAGATGGAGATCATCCTTGTTTGCTGTGGATATCATTGTTTAAGACAGAAGGTTGGTATAGTTCTTATATCAGAAGCCAAGGGTATAGCCAGTGATTTACATTTTGAACTCAGACCTAAATGTTGCTGCTTCCAGTACACACTTGTCAATGTAGAAATGTACTCACCCCTCAAAATGCTAAACCATGATACATGGGAGGATGTACTTTCTTTTCAAATTATATAATTAACTGCCATACAAAGCTAGTTATTGAGATGTATTCCTTTGGCACAAGAATTGTTTGTGAACTGCTATGCTGTGAATATTCATTTACTCAGTTCTAAACAGTTTGTGCTTTTTTAGTGTTGACATTAGCACAAGCTGCTCAGAAAAACTGGACACATTTCAGTACTGTGAGTATGCTTACCTACATCCTTGGTAGACCCTGCACACACAGGTATATTCTACATTTGGGTAGGGGTGCAGAAGTAGAGAAAGCATACGTATTATTGTGTGGATTTTATCTTGCTGGACTTACAGGGTTGCTGTGTACATGTTAGTTTATTAAGGCAAGTAGTCTGTCTGCGTAACTCCCAACTGCGGACCTATCTACATCGTAGACAGAGATTAGCCTGTTATTCTTTGTCTGTGCACCACACAGGTCTTTTCAGCACTAGAGCAATGGCATTGTTACAGTTGGTTGCTACCAATACATGGCTACATCCTTTTGTATTTCAGTGTTGTATTCCTACATAAGGGTATGCTTCCAGAACTCTTTCCAAAGCTATTTGCACAGTGTGCAACAGCATAAAGGCTGATATGCCTCTGTGTTTCTGCCTCTGCCAGACCTTTCAAACACTCAGGTAAGTATTTGAACAGACTCAGGGAAAAGTAGAGAAAAAGTCAGGGACACCTTTAAAATATTAGTGCCATTAAGTTGAGACTTTGAGAGAACCAGAGCATATGGATGAATACACCTTTTTTGAAGTAAAAGAAGTGTCTAACTCTTAATTATCGTCATTATTCATTACGTGTAATTCACCACCTTTCTGGCCAAAGTCAGTAGTTTTCAGAGGGATTCAGAGGGACAAAGCTAAATTTTGTTTCAAAATCAGGGACATCCCTGAAAATTGTGTATTTCAGTGTTGTATTCCTACATAAGGGTATGCTTCCAGAACTCTTTCCAAAGCTATTTGCACAGTGTGTAACAGCATAAAGGCTGATATGCCTCTGTGTTTCTGCCTCTGCCAGACCTTTCAAACACTCAGGTAAGTATTTGAACAGACTCAGGGAAAAGTAGAGAAAAAGTCAGGGACACCTTTAAAATATTAGTGCCATTAAGTTGAGACTTTGAGAGAACCAGAGCATATGGATGAATACACCTTTTTTGAAGTAAAAGAAGTGTCTAACTCTTAATTATCGTCATTATTCATTACGTGTAATTCACCACCTTTCTGGCCAAAGTCAGTAGTTTTCAGAGGGATTCAGAGGGACAAAGCTAAATTTTGTTTCAAAATCAGGGACATCCCTGAAAATTAGGGGCGGTTGGGAGATATGGC
The DNA here is from genome assembly GCF_019279795.1 of Protopterus annectens. Lineage (NCBI taxonomy): Eukaryota > Metazoa > Chordata > Ceratodontiformes > Protopteridae > Protopterus > Protopterus annectens. The sequence goes on along the minus strand of NC_056745.1, from coordinate 589,771,080 downwards.
CTCTGCCCTAAACAGATATGTCAGTGTTTGTCCTGCTATGATACTGTGTGGGGGGTTGTAAAGTGATGGTGTAACATGATTTCCGGTTGAGGGAAGGAGATATGTTTTATATCAGTGTAACAACAATCATGAAACTTATTATTATCTCATTCTATTTAAGAGTTGTAAACAAGTTAGAATGTATGTGCATGGTTGACTCCTATATGGAGCATTGTATTGTCATTATATGTGTGGCAAAGAAACTGCCATAACCGGCACTATTTTCTAATGAGATGGATTTTCTTAATGAGATGTATATCATTGTGTCATGGTACTAACAGTCAGGTGACTAATTAATTAGAGGGGGTTTATACATATGATTGGGGAGTGGCACTGTTTGTTCAGCCTCTATTCTGAAGAAGTTGGAGAATGCTCTGACGAAAAGCGTTTGTTAAATGGCTTAAATAAATATATCTTTTTTTATCATGAGGAGTTTTATTAACCAGTTTTCGAATTTTCAAGAGTGTATTCCTTCATTTCTGGGAACGTATTTGTGGATTAACATGATTTCCTGCTAGAATGGCTGCTTCTCTTATCGCAGTCATGTAATATAATCCCACAACAACTGTTGGTAAAGATCCACAGAACAAGTTGTGTGGTATGGCATTCCTATTTTTCCTTTACATTCACTCATTCTGATGCATGATATATTTATTTCAGCACTAACTTGTTGTATATGTATCGTGGCTTAGTGGTACTTCACACAGTGTAGTGTGTACAAGGTCCTCTGTTTGAGACTGACAGAGGTGTTTTATTTTGCTCCTGAGCAGAACAAGGGCCCTCACATACAGAGTGACTAAGGCACTTTTAAGCAGTTGTAAGCAGGTTTGCATGATGCTTAGCAATGCTTAGCTAAGCACAAACAAGCGCACACTTGTGCAAACCAGCTAACTACTGCTTAAGGGTGCTTACTCCCGCTAACCCCCGCGCTCATGTCTTTGAAAGAAAAAAAAATGGGGAGATAAAAAAGTGGTGAAAAAAGGGGCATAAAGAGGGAAAGACAGTATGGAAAGTAGCTCAGGATGGGTGTAGGGAAGGTCCATAGCTGCCCATTTCTTTAACAGCAACAGCTGTGCATATGAAATAAATCTGGAGGTAAATATGAAACCTTCAACCCCTGAGAGAGGGGTGAGGACAACAAAGTATGTTGTAATGCCAATTAAATTACATTTTATGTGTCCAGGGGACATGTGTACGAAATGGGCAGTTATGTATGGGGCGTGATTTTTTTTTGGAAAGCAGATTTCCCTTTTTTTTTTCAGATGAGAGTGGAATGTGGGGTAGGGGAAGTAGGTATATTTGGGGAGGTAGGTTGGGGAGGTAAACAGACAAGACAAACAAGATGCATACAGGGGCGGAATATGACACGTGGTGGGTGAACACGATTGATGGGGAGGAATGTTTGGAAATCGTAAGCCCATGAGCCCACAGATGGCAACAGTGGAACTGAAATCCCCACCCATGGGCAGTCACCACTGCACCTTCACAGCCCAGAAGGTGGCTGTGCTGGGGGCTGTGTTGGAGGGGCAGGCTGACTCAGGAGTTGCACCACTTGTGCCTCAAGCTGGTGTAGAGTTTCTGCAACAGAATGCTCGATCTCTCTATGCACCACAGCCCAGACCGTTCAAAGGGTGATAGGTGGCCCTCTTCCACCCACGCTTGCACAGGGGGGCCGAGCCCCACCCCCTGCAGCACTTCAACCCGAAGGTGGCACAGGGCCAATGGAGGTGGAGGTACCAGGCTGGGCACTGGACCTGCTGGTGCCAGGTGTCATGGCCAGCTGAGATGGGACAGGTAGGTCCGCTGGGACCGGCCTTCCCATACGAACTATGTTTTGGAGAATTTAATAAAGATATGGGTTAGTAACAGTCAACAGCATTCCCAGTTAGTTATAACAGCATGCAGAAGTATTCCCATTAACCCAACACACCATAGTTTCAACAGTTGAAAACCAAGCATAACACATGCATATATAGAACAATAGTGGACATTACAACAGCATGCAGGTTTAATTGATGGCAACAGGCCACCAATATTCAGGTATTTGAACAGGCCACATGCATAGAAATAAAAGCAAATATTTATAAACCAATAAGACATATGTCCCAACAAATGTTTTGAGATTAGACAGACCCATTGAGGTGTGGAATTGCATTTTTTATGAACATACAGTAGGGTGGAAAAGATAGCTCAGTTAACAACTTATATATTCTTCTAGTTTACACTACATTCCTATTAAATGCAGTTATATGTCCCTTACATGTATTATTACACTACCCAATGTCATATTGTGCAATTGGATTTTGCTAGATCATTATATACATGAGCTGCATTTGACATACAAACTTTCCAGGATGCAGATGTCACTGCTACATATTTTGAGAGTTGCTCACACACACTACTGCTGAGATGGTACACTGACAGCTCTACTTTCATATAATTATCTAGATATGTTCAGGTTAAATTCTAAGTTATATGTTAACAGCTCTCTACATTTCTGGCAGCACACTGACATTTCTGGGGAACACAATACCAAGCTACTCATGTGCCAGATTAACCTGTGCATGCTGGGCATGAACCAACAGTTAAGGGCTGTAAATATGCATAAAAGCTACTGGCACTCCCTTCATCCACTTTATATGGGACTACCCAAGTGTGGGTTAATTAACACTGCTTAATACAACAGTACTATTTCTAAAATGCAATAGTAGAACAACATCTCAAAGAAAATCACACAGACGCAGTCCAGGAATTATACCTTTATTAAAGATTTATTACACCTTTATTTATTGGGTTAAAACACTTTTTGAAGGCACTCTCATTTATTTTATATAACAGTACATGCAGAATAATTATTAAACAATTATTATACCTTTATTTTTTGGGTTAAAACACTTTTTTGAAGGCTCTCTCATTTATTTTATATAACAGTACATGCAGAATAATTACTAACCTGCCTGGTGATGCAGCCTTTGCAGCCTATCTTCATGGGTTTGCTAATTCATAGCCCGGACACCTGCAGCTGTGAAGTAAATGCAGTGATAATGAGACATACCTATCCATAGTATAGAGAAGAATACCAATTCTTAAATACTTAATACAATGGCTACTTACTCAGTACTGGGGCATTTGCCATTCCACGGGCCTCCTGGATCCGCTGGTCCAGTTGATCCTCCTTACGTCACTTCGGGTCAGAGTAATGGTACCTGACCAGCTCACCAGTCCGAGGAACACCAGTGGCACTGGTGAGATCACGAGCTCGACAGTTCCAGGCCTCCGTTTTGTATTGGGTGCCCTGGTACTGTCCCCACAGGAGTGTTTCCTCATGATTGCGGGCAAGGAGCCAAACCATTACTTTGGTCTCCTCAATGCCCCAATGTTGCACTCGAAATTGAGTGCCTTCTCCAACACCAGCCATGCTGACTGCAGAAGGGAGCTACAACCAGTTATGGCAAGTATTCCCACCTGTGGAGCTTAAATATACCTCATTTCCTGCATTTATTTGTGATTGGCCAGTTTTGACAAAACTCAGCTGTAGGCACACCTGCTTAGCTGATGTTAGCAATGTTTAATATTCCTTTGATAGATATGTGTCTGTTGAAAGTGCATGGTTATGAAATGCTGTCATGGCTTAGTGGTTATGTACTGAGACTATAGTGCACAGTATCCCGAGTTCGAGCCCTGTCATTGCTTTTTATTTTCCTACTGGCAAAATACTGGTAAAATATGCTTAACAGTGCTTTACATTGCTTAAAATAAGTTACTCATGCATCAGTATGCATAACTATTTCACCTTCCTGTATACATATTGCTTAACACATGGCAATCATGCCTCAGGTGGTGCTGCAGGGCTGCCTATGTCGGATGCACATACTACACTCCCTATAGTAAAGAGGGTGTGGCCGTATTTAGCTGACTTAGCTCAACTTTGCTTGATTTTGCTCAGCATTGCTCGACGTTGCCCAACGTTAACCGATGTTGCGCTGGTTAACGCTGTGTGCAGCTATGCACAAACATGTTCTGCTTGCGCTAGTTTGCATGATGCACAGCTCCATGCAAAGACATTGTGCTAGTTAATGCAGTGCTCAGCTACGAGCAATTAAATATAAATATGCTCAATACTGGTAAAATATGCTTAACAGTGCTTTACATTGCTTAAAATAAGTTACTCATGCATCAGTATGCATAACCATTTCACCTTCCTGTATATATATATATATATATATATATATATATATATATATATATATATATAATTCGTTCACTACTACCTATAACATTTCAATGCTTTTTACAAAACTTTAAATAATACATGTCAGGAAATATTTTTGTATACAGATTTCAATTTCAAACAGAAAATGAAAAGTGTAGTGGTTGGACTCGAACCGGGAATGCCTCTACTTTGTGCGAAGGCTCTAACCACTACGCTATCGCTATTTCACTTAATTTGCATATATTTTTCTTATTATCCTCTTCAGTGTCTAAACTGCTAACTGTTGCTAAGCAATGGGCAAACCCACGCAAACATGCGCAAATACGGGCAGTTATATCGGAAATTAAAAAAAAAAAAACATTTCTTTTACTTGGGCCGGATTCACGAAAGCTTGCATGGAGTCTAAGAGTAGAGTAAGACTCCATGCAGCCAACATGTCCACCGAGCGATCCAGGAACAGCCAGTAGGGGCATGCAACAGAGCTCCCAAAATGAGTCCTACACGGATAGGGCTTGGATATGCAAATGACCTCAATTGCAGGCGAAAGCTATGCAAATGAGGTACATTTGTGATCCAGGAAACCCGAACTTGTCTGAGTAAGAGTAGTGTTATTTGTAGAAATGTACTCAGTTGACAACTGAGTACAGTTCTGCAAATAGCAAAATGGAGCCGTGACAGCTCCAAAAAAAGGATGCATTTAGTTGAGGAAGCATGCCAATGGCCAGAAATATGGCCATTGGCAATGTTCACTGATGCAAAATAAAAATAAAATAATTTTTTTTTTCATCCCGATCGCTGGAGTTTAAGCATAGTGCAGCACTGCGCAAATGCGCTGCCCTCTAAAAAACAGAAAATCAATAATTAAGATCCACAAATGTGGATTTTATTGCTATTCTGAATTTACAATGCAAGGGAATGGCAGGCTGAAGACAACATGGCCACCGAGTAGAGGTTGCTAAGGGGGAAAGCTCAGTCTTAAGAGATGTAAGCAAGCATTATTAGGCAATCCTATGCAAATGAGGGTTAGGATAGTGAATCGCAAGTTTACATAGCAAATGAGCACAGTCAGTGGAGTGTAGGAGTAGGATAAGGGGAGTAACAAAGTAGAAGATAGGTGACATCACGAGGGGGGTATGTATGAAAGAAGTGAAGCTCATTGGAGCAGAGTGGCATGTGTCAGCTGTCATTTACACATCATTGGAAGAGGTGTGTCAACAGGTAGGCTAGGTAAAGGCAAGATATTGAAGGTGTATGCCGTGGATAACACTAAAGTTTCTTGCTGAGCGTGTTTGCACGCAGGCGCACTCCAGTCAACCCAAGTAAGACTGTGTACACAAGTGTAAGCGTGTGTGCGCACATATAAGTCAGAGTAAGCATGTATAAGGCTGTTTAAAGTTGTGTAAGTGCGTTTGCACCGGTGTGTGTGCGTTTTACCAAGAATAAGCAAGTATTAGTCAGTGTAAGCATGTGTGCGTGCGTGTGAGCTGGTGTGCGCGTGTTTGCACTTGTGTGTGTGGCGCTGCCCCCCTGAGGAAACAGAATGGAAAAAGAAAGCACAACAAATAGTAGGAAGTTGCCAGGGAGTACTAGCACAGCTAGCAAGTGAAAACAATCAGAATCAGGCAATTACACAGGCAGTACACTAGCCCACCCCAGCACTTAAAACTTTGCAAACAACATTCCATTATGTTTCTCTCAAGAGACACTGCAATGCTGCAGTAAGCTAATAGAAGTGAAAACTGAAAAAGCTTTACTGAGACAAAGAAATGTTAGGGGCTGCCATTGTTGTTATAAGGTGACATATGCAACATGCTGAGGGTGGTGACAATGCAAATGCTGCTGGACAACCCACAGTGAGGAGACAGAGAAGAGTGTACAGGCCCAGGGTAACCTACCAGGTGCTACATGAGCTGGAGATAGTGGAGCACTATAGAGTGGACATAGACCTCCTGCAGCAAATTGTTGAGCTGTGCAGGCCATGCCTCACACACCGAACCAACAGAGGGGAACCCATCCCAGTGGAAACCAAGGTATGTGTTGGCCTAAGAATATTAGCAACAGGTACCTTCCAGAGACCAACTGGTGATATGATGGGGATATCACAGGCATCAGCATCCAGGGTACTGCACCAGTTCCTGGATGCCATGTCAGAACATGTTGGTGATCATGTATATTTCCCCAATTCCCATGAGGTATTGGCCAGCAATATGCGTCTTTTCCAGCAAATAGCAGAATACCCTGAGGTAGTGGGTGCAATAGATTGCACGCACATATGCATCAAAGCACCAGCCGCCGAGCGGGGTAGGGTCTACTTTAACTACAAGGGCTTCCCCTCCATCAATTGCCAGGTCATGTGTGATGCCCAGGGCATAATACTGAATGTGTGTGCTGGCTGCCCTGGAAGCTACCATGATTCCCATATCTGGCATCTGACACAGCTGTACCAGACATTTGCCAATAAGGACATCCCTCATGGTTACCTAGTGGGGGATGCTGGCTATGCACTGGAGCTGTGGCTGATGACACCCATCAGAAATGCACACACCTGAACAGGAATGCCATAATGATGCACACGCACAAACACGAAATGTAATCGAGCGTGTGTTTGGCCTGCTCAAGTCACGGTTCCGGTGCCTGGACACATCTGGTGGATCTATGCAGTACTCACCAACTACATGTACCCAAATTATCATGGTATGTGCTATGCTACATAATATGATCCTGTGAAAACAGCTGCAGCAGGACCAGCATAGGCCTGGGCCAAACAACCACCCACCATTGCCAAGGCCATAACAGGCAGAGCGTGACTCGGAGGAGGAACAACCTGAGCCTGCCCCAGTAGGCAGAAGGAGGCGTGCCCAGTATGCTTTGGCCTTGGCAAAGAGGCAATGCATAGCACATACACTGGCTTAGTAGGAACCCTGGAAATGATACCTCCCTTTGACTCGCACATATAGAAAAAGGGATGCCTAACTTGACACTACCTGTTTTCAAACATGTATAGGGAGTGTAGTATGTGCATCCGACATAGGCAGCCCTGCAGCACCACCTGAGGCATGATTGCCATGTGTTAAGCAATATAAAGCAGTGCTAAACAGCATTTACCACCATGTAGTATATGTAAACAAAATCGCACACACCAGCTACCACAACTGTGGTCAATGTTGAGCAATATTAGGCAACGTTCAGCAATGTTGGTTAACGTTGAGCAATGTTGGACAAGCTTGGTCTAAGTAGGGCATAGATGAAAAAAAGCCAACATGCTCGTATTTGCTCTACTGGCCCTTAAGCAGTCTGGTCTGCTCAGTATGAAAATATAAAGTAGTAACAGGCCTCGAACCCAGGATACTGTGCACGACAGTCATAGTACTAAACCACTAAACCATGACAGTATTTCAGTGGTCAGCCTGTATGAAGAAATTTTGATAAGTCTATGCAAAGTATCTCAATGAAACCCTGCAGGCACAGCATAATCCCTGTCGAGTTATGATACAAAGGTGAGGCCTGCAGTAAGAATAGAACCTGATTTTCAACACACATAGTATAAATGTTAATATTGGTCATGTTCACACACATCAACAAATGTAGTGGACCTCAGACAGCAACATACTGAAAGGTCACACTGGGCATGCTCACACACTTGAATAAATGAGACAAATGTCAGGCAACAAAACACTGAAAGTCCACACTGGGCATGCTCACACACTTGAATAAATGAGACAAATGTCAGGCAACAAAACACTGAAAGTCCGCACTGGGCATGCTCACACACTTAGGCCATGTCTGAGTACAGCAGTGGGCCAAACATATCCGGCAGTTGCATGTGTTAACCCAGGAACCTCTCACTATTCAGAAATCCCCCCTGTGCACACAGTTATATGACAACAGACACATATGTAATATAGTGGAACCCTGTCATAATCAAATATGTTCTGCAGATACCTAGGTTGTTCATAGAAAGTTGGAAAGCAAAGAAGATAAAAAACCTGCAATCAGTATCATCAATAAACAATGTGCATCCCGAACATTATCATAGGTTCAGAGGTTGATACTAGGCTATCTGCCCTAGGGCATGTACAAGCCTAGTCAGAGTGTGTTTGGCTAGCGCAACCTTGTCAGGTTAGTACACTGTGCCTGTGAATAGTAGGTCACACAAGATAGCCCATTTACGTTTAGTCTATTGTGCCTCTGTCTAGCAGGGAACCATATGATATCCCAGGGGTAAACATACGATCACCCATCCACTTGTCAAGATGTGTCCTGTAGGTGGTTAGTGGGGGGGCTTTGCCTATGCAGAACTGGGATTTCATTCCGGAGTGAGTGGAGCCTCTGGGATAAGAATCTGTCCCTCCAGCATGTCCTATTAACATCTGTGCTGAGGTTTACGTCCCTGGAGTGTGTAGCTCCAAGGGATTCGGATATCCTGAGGTGGAGCGTGTCCATTAATTCTGGGTTGGACATTTCCTTAAACAACAGGCACAGATTGCATCCGAGTAGGCGGTAAGTGACTGAGTAGAGCTGGAGTTACTTTATCCGAACTGCGCAGGGCATCTGTGTGAGTCCCTAGATCTGCTTGTTGAGGTACTTTTATGGCTATTACAGTTTCTGCAGGTGTCAGTTAAGTTACATCCCAAATGGGGCATTGTATCCAAGCATGGTCTTGATGAATATAGGGGCACAATGACCTGACTTGATCTAGATGTGAAACCTTATGGGATAAGGTGGGCTATATAGAAGGTCTGTCTAACCACTTTGGCAACGTGATTGTCAAAGGCGAGAGTACTAACAACTCGTGTTCCCAAATCCCTAACAACTCCTACCATACGTAATGGATTATCACCTATGTGGTAATATGTGGGCATGTTGTTATTCCCAAAAAGGATGACTATGCATCTAATGGCATTTAGCTGTAGGCCATGGCTCTGGCACCAGTCATCCATCTCTGTGAGACCCTGTTTGAGGATGCTTGTGCCAGCTGGAGAGTTGATTATGGAACCCAGTTTGCAGTCATCTGCGAACATAGTCACCTATATTCCTCCTGTGTTAGCCTGTATGTCAGAGAAATATATATTGAACAAGAGAGGTCCCAGGACTGAGCCTTGTGGGATGCCATGTGTAACTGGTGTATAGTCAGACATGGCACCTGCAATACTGACCATGTGGGTGCTATCCCTGATCCAGTTAGCAATCCATCTTGTCACATATGTGTCGATATCAAAGCTGGTGAGCCTATGTATAATGGCTGAGTGGGGTATTGTTTTGAAGGGTTTTGCAAGGTCCAGGTAGGCTGTGTGGACAACCTTCCCTATGTCTATGGACCTGGTAACTGTTTAAAGAAGTCAAACAGGTTCAAGAGGCAAGATCTGCCCACAACAAAGCTGAAATGTGTAGGACCCAGTATCTGTAGGTTCCCGATGTCTATGTGTATGAGTTCCATGACAATACGCTCCATAACTTTGCAGAACAGGCTAGTTAGGCTTATCGGGCAATATTGTCTGGTGTCTGTCGTGGCACCACCTCTGTGGAGTGGGACCACTGTTGCTGTACGCCATTCCTTGGGTACATATCCTGTAGTAACTCTGATATTGAATAGTGACTTAATGTGAGGGTTACGTTCATCATGAAGCTTGTGTAAGACGCAGGCCAGGACACCGTCTGGTCCCATTGATGCTGTGTTGTCTGCTTTGGGGAGGGCAGCACTCACCTGTTCAATTGTGATGTCAGGGAGGTTACACTCTGTTGGGATGGACAGTTGCTCTTTAGGGGGATGGTGGGGAGACATTTGCACTGAACCTGTTTGCCAGGATGTTGGCAATGTCTGTGGGTTCAGGGTATGTTTAGTCAGTATGCAGTAACTCACAGCATATCAGTGAGTTTCCACCCAGGTTCCTGACATAACTAAAGAAGGCCTTGTGATTGTCCTAAGTGTCTGGTGCAATTGTCCATTAGAAGCAGGCCTTAGATGAATTCATGAGTGATCGTAGCTTTTTGCTAGTACTGATCAGAGATGCATTCCCTGTCTGGGATTGTGCTCTATCATGTAGTAGCCTCCTCCTTTCGTTGTATAGCTTATTAATGGCTGGGGTCCACCAGACAAGTCCCCTGCCTTTGGAGGAGTGAGTCTTGTTGTTATTTGGGATAGCACAATCCATGCATTCCACTAGGTGTCCATAGAATGCGTTTGTAAAGGATTCAGTGGTCTGAGCCATATTTACCACTGTCCCAGGGTCTTTGAAGGATACCACCTTGGTTTGGAGAAGAGTGATGTTTGCTTTTGAGAAGTTCTTCACCAAGATTACCTAGGATGGGGGTGGGGATGGGATATGGATGTCCAGTGAGATAAATGTATGGTCTGACCTTACCAATAAGGGGAATACCTCTGGTGTGGAACATAGAGTCCCCATCCCATGTTGGTGATGATCAGGTCCAATATGTTTTCCCCTCTTGTGGGTGTGGTGACCAGTTGTGACATAGCATTTGAGTTTACAAATACTAGCAACTGTTGGGCGAGGGTGTTGGGGCTTGAGTAGTACTCCCAGTCACCCAATATAATGGTGTTTGGGGAGACCTTCATATTCTCCAGTGTTCCCAGGAAAGCTGAGTGGGGTTTCTGAGTTTGGGAGGGTGGTCTGTAGCAGGCTACAAACTGAAAGGCAGTTTTGCCCACTGTTAGTTGCACATGTATGGTCCCCGATGCTTCGTGCAGTGCTACTAACCTGGAGGTGTGTGTATCTGTGATGTATATGGATACTCCCCATATTTGTGTTGGCCGGTCCGAGTCTTGTGGTCAGAAAGCATGGTGTGAAGTATAACCTGGTAGTGCTGGTGTGCTTTCAGGAGCCTGAACCAGGTGTCTGTTACTGCACAGATATCAAAATTCTCCATACTGAGGAGAGTCCTGAGTGCGTGCATTTTGAGGGTAAGACATCTGGTGTTGAGCAGCATTACCCTTAGTTTCTTTTACCTTGTAATGTCTATGGAGATGGGTTTTTCTTTTGTGCCTCGCTTAAAAAAGGCACTATGGGGGTGGCAAGAGCCTTAGCCAATATTTGAAAGTTCAGGGGTGACAGGTGCAAGCTGTTCATAGCGATGCTATGTGGCATGTCGAGCATGTCATCCCAGGCTGACAGACACTGGATCCCCTTTGAATGACACCAATATGTTAGCCAACTGTTAAAAGTGATCAGTTTGTCTGTATACTGTGACATCATTCTTGGTGAGTGTAAGATGCTACACAAGGTCAGGGTCATACTGGCCTGGGCTACATGATCAGAGAGTTCCTCTATGTCTCTTGTCATGTAGTCCAGGGAGGAATGTCTGAGGTTATTCGCACCAGCATGAACAATGATGGAGCCATTTCTGTACTTGCTTTGGAGTGACCTGAGTGCATGTGTTATGTAGCTGATCCTGGCACCCGACAGACAGCTCAAAGTGACCATCCCCTTGTTCAGCCTGGTGAGTGGGACGTCAGTGTGTCTGACAATATGTGTCACTTATTACAAGTGTATTAGTTGTGTTGTTTAGCCCTAAGGGCAGTGACTGTGTGGCACACTGACTTTGTGAACTATGTGATATGTGGGTATTGTTGTGGGGTAGCAGTTGTTTGTGTGTCTGCTGTGGAGGTCTCTGCTGCTTAGGCAGAGTTTATTTAGAGCCTCCGAGTATGTTTATGTGTGGTAATGTAGTTTGATTGCTGTCGCTATAGGTCTACGTGAGACTGGATTTGTGGTGTGTGTGGTTACCTTCACCACCTGATAGACTGTGCCAGCCATGGATCGAGAGAGCTCAGCCTCCTGTATGTCTATATAGTTGCATCTGTCACATATATCTGAGTTTGTTGGGAGGAGGAGAGGGTTGTCTGTGTACATAAGGCAATTGTAACATTGTGTCAAAATTCCAATATTCACCAGCTGGACTGGAGAGTATACACGAAACCGACCTTTGGACATGCCAGGATATTATGATGACATACTCTGTTGACTGATCACAAAGGATCAGTAGGGCATTACGTGTGTAAAAGAGTATAACAGGGGTTTAGTGCTCAGGTTTGTTGGTGTTTTGTAAAGATTATCTGCAAAGGAGTCCAGACTGAACCATGACATCTCCTTCAGCTATGTCATAAATAGCAATGTACACTCATATATGTCCTGAGTCAGGGCCAACTGTACCTGACTGACAATGCCGACATCCTGTCAGACAGGCCCATATATACATACCCACCTCACACTGACAAAAGGCCCTATCATCATACCAAGAGATATCACATGTAGAATGGGTAAACAGCTCCCCCCAAAGCCGAAAGCATGGCATCAATTGGATTACAATGTTTCCCTATATGTGTCATGAGTGAACTACAGAACAAACAGACCCTGCACTTGAACAGTATGTCGAGCCTCACCCTCTCCACATGATCTGAAACTGTTGAATGTGTTACAGCAACATATGGCATTCCCCACAAGTGTTGGTTCACAACAGACCATGGGAAGTATAGTCCAATAAGCCTATGAAGTCTGATCTGCAAGGCCATGGAGTCCATCATGACTGAAGTCATAAACAGAGCTATTGGAAGCCAACAAACACACAACCCTACCAACTGTGGTATGTTCATGGGCAGATCATGGTTCCCAAACATGCTAGACTGTTTGCAAGGCAGCCACCCAGGACATACATCACTGAATGGAGCTACACATGTCCCACATAGACTTTGAATAGCCCTTTATCAACATCCCAGACACATGTCGTATCCACAAAATCAACAATCTGAGCATAAATATGTGTTGTCATATGAAGGAATGGCAATTTGTCCACAGATAGATCACACAAGCTAAGAATTCTGGGGTCCTGTTCAAGCTAACACCTGCTGACCCACATGGTTCATTCCTGGGATTGCATAAAGCAAAGTGTACACACATTACCATGTCCAGTCTGATGACGTCAGCATCCTACAAATATAGCAGGAGAAAAAAAAAACACCCAGTAAAGTATGTAGTGCATCGAGTTAATGTGTATCTCTCTAGTATCATAACATAGTTAGGTAGGGGGTTTGAATCCTCCACTGGCTCACTGTGTGTGTATGATTTCCTTTGAGAGGAGTTCCCTTTTTGTAGACTGGAAAAACACATTAAAAGAGGTACAATCCTCTTTGGAAAGTCTGATGATGTCAGCATCCTACAAATATAGCAGGAGAAAAAAAAAACACCCAATAAAGCATATAGTGTGTTGTGTTAATGCAAATCTTTCTAGTATCATAACATAGTTAGAAAGGGGTTTGAATCCTGCAATTGCTAACTGTGTGTTGGTGGGGGGGGGGTGTATGTGTGTGATTTCCTTTGAGAGGAGTGCCCTTTTTGGAGACTGGGAAAACACATTAAAAGAGGTACAATCCTCTTTGGAAAGTCTGATGATGTCAGCATCCTACAAATATAGCAGGAGAAAAGCAAACACCCAGTACAGCATATAGCATGTCGTGTTAATGCATATCTCTCTAGCATCATAACATAGTTAGGTAGGTGTTTGAATCCTGCAATTGCTGACTGTGTGTGTGACACTGCTGGTCAATGCTGTGTGGGTTTTGCTTTTACTATGGTATGACATATCAGGATTAAAACAGTATGTGCATTGCTCCTTTTTGGAGACTGGGAAAACACATATTCCTCTTTGGAAAGTCTGATGATGTCAGCATCCTACAAATATAGCAGGAGAAAAAAAGCCACCCAGTAAAGCATCTAGCGAGTCGTGTTAATGCGTATTTCTCTAGTATCATAATATAGTTAGGTAGTGGTTTGAATCCTGCAATTGTTGAGTGTGTGTGTGACACTGTTGGTCAATGCGGTGTGGGTTTTGCTTTTACTATGGTATGACATATCAGGATTAAAACAGTATGTGCATTGCATACATCAGGTATCTGTGTGGCAAATAAATATATGTACATGTGACCTCAATTAGTACATAGGTGTGAAGCCTGCATATTACATGAATACATTTGTTACCTGTGACAGATTGTGCCGCTGCTTCTCAGATCATAGGTCACATATGTATGTATGTGACAAGGCCGGCCACTGTAGTGATCTGTGGCCAAGGTCATCTGTGTCACACACACCCATGACAGTTACTATAGACTAGTGTGAGTGAGGGTACATGCCTGGGGTATATGTCAGATGTTCATAAACAACGTCTGGCAATAATGGACAGTTGCTATAGGTGTACAACAGCCTTGTGGATATGCATACAAGCCTCTAATTTCTTATGTGATACACTGAGGGACTCCACAATACCTTTGGATATGTGGATACCAAAGGACAGATGACATAACACTTGGCTGTATGTACACATTGGTACCCGACATACATGTCGGGGGCTACCACCTATGTGGTACTGTCGGGATAGTATGTATAGTAAATGTGGATGACTATGCTATAGTTGGTTTAGAGCTATACAGCATGTGTTGGACAACAGGTATCTGTCTGTATGATACCCTTGTGTAGGATATGTGTCCCATCCAGAGAATGCATTGTTGGCCAATGCATGCATTTACAGATGTGGATGGTCATATCCCTAGAGTGTTTGCATGTACCTAAGAGGGCTATATGCTAAACAGGTGTGGTCCCAGGAACGGGTGGTGGTCAATACCACTGGTTACTGTTATAGTATAGTACCGGAAGGATCCAACTGTTACTGAGTTCCCTAAATCTGTGTGTCAGTTGTCAGGACATCATCTAATTATTGGTTATAGTCAGGCTGTTGAGGTTGTGTATACTACCAGAATGCAAAACATTGACAGATAGTAACAGTATCACCCACAGCATAGTGTCAAACCATGTGATACACACATGTGTACCCATGTTAGAACATATCTGTAGTAGAATGCATACTGGCCATCGAGAGATACTATGAGATGTTAACACTGTGTAATACAGGGTATGGCACACGTCCCATGTGTCCACTATGCACGTACATGCAGACAGTGCGCCCCCACTATGTTCACAGATGTACACCTGCTAATCTGTACTGCACACATCACACACGTACTGTCCACTCACTAACACATGCTGGCAACACTATACACTTCAGCCAAGTGGCACATGGGCGGACAATACATACATCATGCCTGCTCAGATATACCTACAAGGATATCATTACACTTTCCTGTTGACAACATGCTAACATTGCTACACTGCTATAATGTTACCCTGTGCATCAGCACCATGTTAGCCTGTTCCTGCATCAATGTTACAGATGACAGGAGGTGGCTCAGGTTTCATCATATGCACAGGGAGTGTTGTTGGTTTGCCAGAGCCCGACATTGACCCATCCAATCGACATGTGTGTGTGTGTGTGTGTGTGTGTGTGTGTGTGTGTGTGTGTGTGTGTGTGTGTGTCTGAGGGACAACAGTACAGCATGGGCCAATGTTGATGTAATGTGTGTGTGTATGTGTTAGCCCTAGTTGTTTGGTTAATGTGTGTGTGTCTGCATGCACACAGCTCCACCATGTGGCTGCCATATACGGGAGGTTGCGGGACAGCCACAGAATGTACCTGCCATGCTGTACAGATCATTGTCTTTGGGCACGGACACAGTACCTGTGCCTGGCAGGGGTGCTATGGACAGTATTGGGTACCAAGCCTGACTGGGTACTATCATCAGAGGCAGAGGTATGTTGACTAGACCCATGTCCCTGGTGGGACTGGCCAGAGTGCACGTGCACATGGTCTACTAGGACGGTCAATCGACAGGCCAGCCCCAGCATTGCTGGGGCTGGTACTGCCACTACGGGAGTGACTGTGATCTGTAGGCCATCCATGATGACTGCCAGCCATTGATGTTGCTGGTATATGTCTGCGTCGACATCTCAACCATCCTGCATGGTCCTCGCTAATGGAAAACACATTTTGGAGGGCATCTAATGTCTCCCACCAATGTCTATCAATGACCTTGGTGTAATTCCGGATGGCACCGGCAAGGTCACGGATACTGTCATTGATAGAGGTGTAATGGGCCCTCTTCGTCCTTAGTCCCTGTCTGGTGTACCGTTCCATACGTGCCTGTGCCTGCATTACAGCCCGGAACAAACTTGAGGTTGTAAGACCTGTGGGGGCACATCTGCCAGGGGTGTTATGACCAGCGGTGCTCCCACAAGAGCCCCTGGACATCTGCCTATGTTGTACCATTCCAGGAATCCGGATATGGCTGCTGTGAGGGGATGCATGTGCCATGGATACCACACTATCCTGGTCAATGCCAACTGTATGCTGTCCCTCGGCTAAGGCCATTGGTGATGAGGGATGTATTGGCAGTATGAGTGTGCGCATAGATGGGGTGGAATGCTGTGTACTGTTGATTGGCGGACCAACAACAGACCCTGTCAAACCTGCCTGTGCCACAATACATGTATCATCCATCATCTCCAATATTTGTGGCAGTGACTTCAGGTTCCCTGCTGCATTCAGCCAACCCAACCTCAGCACCTGTGAGAGGAAGACAGGAAACACACTTTACAATCTGTACATGATGTTAGCACACATGCACACATTCACACATGAACACATGTACACATGCACACATGCACACATGAACACATGCACACATGCACACATGAACACATGCCCACATGCAAACATGCACAAATGCACACATACACACATGAACACATGAACACATGAACACATGCACATATGCACACAAATACACTCCTCACTACAGCAGATACACACACACACCAGCAATTCACAAATACACTTCTCACTACAGCAGACACACACACACACACACACACACACACACACACACACACACACACACACACACACACCAGCAATCCAACACATACTCAATAGTGGTTGAAGGTGGGTGACAGAATCACAAGGCAAACAGTCACCTCACACGTGTCAGCATGCAGAATATGTATTGCTCAAGACCATGCAGTGCAAGTGTAGACAGCCCTAGTTAATAACAGTATACATGGCTTTGATGCATGTGTGTAGTTGTTCAGTGATTGGCTACACCCTGGAACACAATGTGTACAAGGACACAACATTGCTGTGCAAGTATTATCAGCTCTGCAATGTCCTGTGCACCATCACTCACAGGTATACATACCATGGCTGCATGTGTTATCTGTGTGTCACATAGATTTCCATGTCTGTTTACAGTGTCTGTGTCTGTAGCAGATAATAGTGGGCACAGGTGTAGCACATGCATGCTATGTACACACACGGGATGAGTGGTGCATGTATACGTGATGGAATACCAATGCTCGACATGAACATTCTACAGTGGTTATGGTGAGTGTGGGACATATTGCAGATATGTCGGTGCCAGCCATGACATGGCATGCTACACGACTGCAACATTAAACACCACATAAACCCAATGTGTGGCATGTGACCTATACACCCAATTGTATTCCAGGACATATATATGTCACTTTGTACAGATGGCGACTGCTATGCATATTGTGTATAGTTGCATATGTTAGCACACACACAACATGCTATGCATATTGTGTAAAGGTGCATATGTTTGCACACACACAACATTGAGGTGCAAAGCAATGACTGCTATGTGTAGTACTGGGTCACTGTAACTGGATGGGGTGTAGTACCATGAGCCATCATAATCATGCATCATGTGGTCACTCAAGGCTACTAATGTGTGACAGACCACCGCCTAGCATGCTGTACCTGAACTGCAGTGCCGTGGCTACATTCGCAATTACACAGCCACTTTGTACATGGGTGTGTGAGGTGCCCAATAGGGAGCATTGCCTGACATGACTGTGTTATGTGTTGAAGAGTGTTGCACAGCCCCATGATAGGCCTCTACCCCTCAGGTATATCATGTGTGCTGTGTGGATGACATGTGGGACTCTGAAGTGTGACCTAACAGCGGGTGTGTGGTTACGCCATGTGTAGCATGTTGAGGTGTACTGTGTATGACAAACGTGTTATGTTGTGTACAGCTGTATCAACTATGCCTATCCAATGTGCAGTACAGTGTTGCCACAACTGTGTCTGATGCTCTGTGTATTGCATGTGATTGAGGCAGCTACTGACATTACTGAGATGTGCAACATCCTACAGCAAATATGCACAGCATGCATTATGCATAGGTGTGTTACATGTACATGGCCTGCACCTCACCTATGACATGCACATTTCATTACCAATACTGAAGTTATAACACACTCACCAGCATGGATCGTCTGCCCTGCTGTCACACCAGAGGGACCTACAAGAATATGAGAGAGTTCGTCAGTGGCCACAACTTTGGCATTGCTACTGTGGGTTTGCGAAACTACAATAGAACAACAGTTGACAGTCACAGGTGTACAGATAATATTCCAAATATCAGTATTGCACAACACTAGGCAGCACAACTGCTAAACATACAGTACAAATCTAACATATGCATAATCTAACAATACAGGTAACTGTAGTCTACAGATAGGGCATGTTACCTGCACGTTCCATGTCAACATGCTGGGTGGCTCCAGCCTCCATGATGACACATGTCTGTGGCAGTTGCTATTGTTGGCCAGGAGCCACCATGCTTAGTAGCAGCTCCTCTACTCTGGTGAAGGGGGGATGAATGGCCACCCCACCACCTGTGGCAAGCTGTTGTCTATGGATATCAGACGCACGCCGCCAGACATGTCTAATTAAATCACTGCAGTGATGGCGTACCTGTTCATATGTCCGGTTATGCATGCCTATGTCATTTACCTGACAAACAAGATCTTGCCACAGTGCAGTCTGTTCATGCTGGTGCTGGCTGTTTCTGGAAAACAGCAGTGAGTAGTGCTGCACCAGGCTGTGGTGGATTTCCTGTTCCTCCGCTGCTGTGTAACAAGGATTACATTGGTGGGCCATCAGCCTGAAACAGAAATGAACAATATGTGTGAGCGAGTCCTGTGGCACACTTTACACCCTTAACTACAGATATCACTTCACTGCCATATATACCATCCGTTTGTCTGTCAGAGGATAAACATGTTCAATACCACATATTGGTTCTCAGGCCACAACTGACTGACAGTGCCTGGCACACTATATATCAAACCACTATACAACAGTACCCAGCACACTGTTTGTGACACAATGCACAACCTCACCACAGGGGTATATATCACACTAATGCATGAAGAAAGATGTCATCCATTGTAATGAATGTAAAGTACAGTTACAGTAGCACCAGTAAACCACCCTAGTTGTTGATGCCATACCCCTGCCTAACATATGTGTACAGTTGTTAATATAGGTGGCATACTGCTGTAACAGTGTATATATGTTGCTAGATACACACATATACCCTGTAACACACATATGATTGCGGGCATGGTACAGACATAATTACACACACATCAGACAAACATACAACACATCACTGCATGCCAACCCAGATGAGCTTTACCTGTGTACCATACAGTACTGTGTGCCACTACTTACAAACCCTTATGCCTGAAGTATATACTCTGTGCAGACTACAGGAAACACACAAGACAGTGTTTCCAAGCAATGTCAACATACACCATACTGTGCTGTTTAGGCCTATAGCTTCAGGTAGTACTACAGTTCATATGGGAGTTGGATTCACCAGTAGTACCACTCACTAAGGATACATGTATTGCTTTAGCCTACAATGGGACACTGCAGTCATCAACAAGGAAGTACGTCACAACGTATGCCATACTACTATGTCTGCCTAGCAATAACATACACATCTTTTGCTGGCCTCACAGCTAGGACACACAGTACCATGTCAGATACAACTTCACACTAAGCTATCACACCTTTACAGACCTTGCACACATTCAGCGTTCTACTCGTTCAACCTCACATAGCAGGTATTGCATTGAGTACATGTGTGTGTGCATCGTGTCATAGGTAGGTAATTCACTATTGGCCCTAGGGCCTAGAGCAGCCTAGCCATATGCTACCCTGGCTTTTGACACACGTGTCATTTGATTTCACTTGCCCCTGTCAACCAGAACCACAGAGGTGATTCCCAGGGTGTATTACCTATCTCCCAAACAATCATCATGGTTATTTATGACAACTGCTACTGAGGAGCCTTGTTTGCTATTGCTAGGTGGTTTATTCCAGAGTATGGCATATCTCTGAGATAGGAACCTATCCCTACAGCATGTGCTGTTTAGTGAGCAGATGAGATTTAGGGCCCTAGAGAGTGTAGCCCGGAGGGATTGTGATATGTTGCCATGGTGGTTGTCAAACAGCTATGGGTATGACATACCTCTGTATGTCCGGCAGAGGTCACTTCTGTGTGGGCGGTATGCAATACAGTCTAGCTGTGGTTTTGTGAGTCAGTCCACATAGGGCATCTGTTTGAGGCCAGTATTACCCTTTGTGAGGTATGTCTGTGGCCTTTGCACTTGCTGTAGTTGTCATGTGAGGTACATACCACACGGGGCATTGTGATGAGTAGAGGGGAACACTGACCTATATTTCCCTAGATGACACACCTGTTGTGATGACACGTACTACATAGACAGATTACAAGACTAGTGTGGCACTGTCTTTATCAAAGGGGAGGCTACTGTCCACCTCCCATGTTCCCTTATCACACCTTCAGTGTTAGGTAGATTTCTAACTATGTGGTAGTTAATGGGTACAGTATTTTGGAAAGAAGGAATGGCACTGCAGTATCGACATTGGTCTACAGTCCATGCCTTGGTCACCACGCACCTGTTGCGGTACATATGACCCTGTGTCTCTCTCTCTCTCTCTCTCTATATATATATATATATACACATATATATACACATACATCTAAACATCCATTGCTGTACATATACATTTACATATAGGCACATGTACAGTCCACCTTTCATGGTGGGGATATCACTTATGCGACAGTTGTGAGATGTACAGTTATGTAATAATAGTGCACAGTGTTGTGCAGAATGCATTTTGGTGTCCTCAGCCCATGTAGCTTTAGCAGGCCTCACTGCCTGTAACACAGCAGATCTGACAAATCAGTCCCACAGCGTTTAACCACCACATGACATATACCAGCACTGTATGCTGTTTTCTAAGCCACACACTACAACCTATATAGATATATGCACGTAACAACCTTCAACAACATATATATGTCCACCCTTCACTAGCAGTTGCAGTATGTCCCTTGCCCTATGCACATGTGCAGATACAGATAGATACATACTGGTGCCACATATGGATGATTTAAAGTGTGTAGAGTACTCTTCAAGAACATCTACTACATGCCGGCAAATAATATGAGTTACATATCTTACCTTTGTATTTCTCTGCTCCATCTGTTGTCACTGTTTTTTTTTTTTTTTGGGGGGGGTTCTCTGTCTGTTTCTGTTTCTGTCTCTTTTGTCTGTGTCTCTGTCTGTGTCTCTGTCTCTGCCTCTGATTCTCTCTCGCTCTCACTCTCTATCTCTCTGTTCCTGCAATGATATTATTGCATGTGTGGACAGCAGGTATAGCCTGCTTTTCTAGATATCTGCACATGTGTATGTGACAGCCTCTCCACCAAATGGTGCCCACCATTAAGTAATTGCATGCAGCCTGCTGTGTGGTAATTGCAGTACTCACTGTGATTGCAGCCCACTGCTATAAAATGCTAGGTTAGGTAGGCATAGCCCTTTCAGCTTTCCAAGGTGGGGTCCATGCTTGTTTGCTCTGGACACCGTTGTGTCAGTCAGAAGGTTGGTATATGTCTCATATCTGAAGCTAGGGTTGTAGCCAGTGATATGCATGTTGTACTCAAACCTGAATGTTGCTGCTTCCAGTACACACTTCTCGGTGTAGACTTTTACTCACCCCTCCAAATGCTAACACAGGATACATGGGAGTATGTACTTTTTTTTTGAACTAGACAATTAACTGCCATACAAATGTAGTTATTGCAATGTATTCCTCTGGCACATGCACTGTCTGTGAACTGCTATACTGTAATTATTAAGTTACTCACTTCTGAACAGTTTGTGGTTTGTTTGTGTTGACATTAGCACAGGCTACTCAAGACAACTGGACATATTTCAGTACTGAGTATGCCTACTTACACCCTTGGTTTTGCCTGAATACACAGGTATGTCGTACTTTTGGGTAGGGGTGCAGAACTGCAAAGAGCATTATTTATTATTGTGTGAGGTTTATCTTGCTGAATATACAGGGTTGCTGTGTACCTGTTAGTCTAGCAAGGCAAGTAGTCTGTCTGCGTAGCTTCCACCTGTGGACATATCCAGATGGTAGCCAGAGGTTAGCCTATTAGTCTTTGTCTGTACACCACACCAGTCTTTTCAGCACTGGAACAATGGCATTGTCACAGTTGGTTGCTAGCAGTACATGGCTACATCCTGTGATATTTCTGTGTTGTACTCCTACATAAGGGCATGCTTGCGGAACTCCTTCCAAAGCTATTTGCAGAGTGTGTAACAGCAGGAATGCTGATATGCCTGTGTGTTTCTGCCTCTGCCAGGCCTCAGATACTCTCAGGTATATATTTGAACAGCCTCAGTGAAAGGTACATATAAGTGAGATACACCTGTAATATATTACAGACATATTTCAGTTGCGACTTTCTTGGGAATCTGAGCATATGTATTACTACACCTTTTCTGACATGCAAGCAGTGTCTACTCTCACTTATTGACATTATTCATTAAGTGTGATTCCCCACTTTTCTGCCTAATGTTAGTACTTTTCAGAGTGATTCACAGGGGCACAGCTAACATTTGTTTACGAATCAGGGACATCCCTGTAAAGCAGTCACAGTTGGGAAGTCTGGCCTCTGCCCTATTCAACTTTGCCACTGTTTATCCTGGTCTGATATTGTGTGGGGTTTGTAAGTGCTACTGCAACATTATTCCCTGCTAGAATGGCTGGTTCTCTTTTCACAGTCATGTCATGCAATTCCACAACAACTGCTGGTAAAGACCCACAGAACAGGATTTGTGTTATGCCATTCCTATTTTCCATTTACATTCCCTCATTGTAATGCATGATAGATTTATTTCAGCACCAAGTTATCTGTATATCTACTGTGGCTTAGTGGTACTTCATGCAGTCTAGTGTGTCCAAGGTCTGGGGTTCGAGACTAACAGAGATGTTTTATTTTGCTGCTGAGCAGAACAAGGGCCCTGACATAGAGTGACTAAGGCGCTTTTAAGCAGTTGTAAGTGGGTTTGTGTGGGTTTGCGTGATGCTTAGTGAAGCTTAGCTAAGCGCACACATGTGCACACTCGCTTAAACCTGCTTACTACTGCTTAAAAGTGCCTACTCACGCTAATTTCTTTGAAAGAAAAGAAAATGGGGAGATAGGAAAGTGGTGAAAAAGGGGGCACAAAGAGGGAAAGACAGTAGGAAAACAAGCTCGGGATGTGCAGGACAGGTGTAGGGAAGGTCCATAGCTGCTCATTTCTTTACCAGCAACTGCTGAGCATATGCAATAAATTTGGAGTGACATTTGAAACCTTCCAACCCTGGGAGAGGGGTGAGGAAAACAAAGTATGTTGTACTGCCAATTATAATTATGAGTTTACATGTCCAGCAGATGTGTGCGAAATGCGCAGCTATGTATGGGGCGTAATTTTTTTGTGGGTACAGATTAACCTTTTTTTTTTTCAGGTGAGAGTGGAAAGTGAGGTAGAGGGAGTAGGTATGTTTGGGGATGTAGGTTGGGGAGGTAAACAGACAAGACAAACAAGACACATACAGGGGCAGTGTATGACACATGGGGTGGGTGAACACAATTGACGGGGATGGATGTTTGGAAACTGCAAGCCCATGAGCCCACAGATGGTAACAGTGGAACTGAGATCCCCACCCATGGGCAGTCACCACTGCACCTTCACAGCCCCGAGAGTGGCTGTGCTGGGGGTTGTGTAGGACAGGCAGGCTCACCCGTGAGATGCACCACTCTCACCTCGAGCTGGCATAGGGGATCAGTGACTGAATGCCGGATCTCCCTACGCACCACAACCCGGACCCTTCGAAGGGTGACAGGTGGCCCTTCTCCGCCCACGCTTGCATGGGGTTGTAAGCCCCATGCCCTGCAGTGCTTCCACCTGAAGGTGGCACAGGTCCAATGGAGGAGGGGAGCCCTGGCTGGGCACCGGACCTGCTGGTGCCAGGTGCACTTACCAGCTGAGGAGGGACAGGTGGGTCCGCTGGGACTGGACTTCCCATACGTTCTGTGATTAGTTGTGTTTAATTACAACATAAACAACAGCATTCCAAATTAGTTATAATAGCATGCAGTGATAATCCCATTAACCCAACACACCAAGGTTCCAACAGTTGAACAGCAAGCATAACACATGCATATATTGAACGATAGTGGACATTCCAACAGCATGCAGGGATGATTTGTAGCAACAGGCCACCATGATTGTGGTGTTTGATCAGGGCACATGCATAAAAGTGAATGCAGATATTTATAGAACAATAGGACATATGTCCCAACAAATGTTTGAGATTACACATACCCACTGAGGTGTGGAATTACATGGTTTATGCACATACAGTAGGGTGTAGAAAGAAACCTCAATTAACATCTTATAAGTACTTTTAGTCTACACTACATTCCTAGTGACTGCAGATGTATATCCCCTACATGCATTATTACACTTATCAACATGCTTTAGGTTGTGTAATGGGTTTGGCTAGTTCATTATATACTTGACCTATATCTGACATACGAACTGTCCAAGATGCAGATGTTACTGCTATATATTTCTTGATTTTATTTATATTTCTTTATCTACATATCTGGATGTGTTCACATGACATTTTCAGTTAAATTTGTACAGAACCCTGCATTTCTTGTAGCACACTCACATTTCTGGGGAACAAATTAGCAAGCTACTCATGTGCCAGATTTACTTATGCATGTCAGCCAGTAACTGACTGTTGAGGACTGTATATATGCTTCACAGCTACTAGCACTTCCATCACCCACTTTAGATGGGACTGCCCAACTGTGGGTTGCCAGCACTTATTAAAACAGTACTATTTGTATAATGCGAGGGTACAACAACATTTCAAAGTAAGTGACACAGACACATTCCAGGTTTTATACCTTTTTTAATTACATTACACACTTTTCCACAGGCTCTCTCCTTTATTTGATATTACAGTGCATATGGAAGAGATATTCAGAACACATTATACCTTTATTAATAGGTTAGAACACTCTTTTTCAGGCTCGCTCACTTATTTTATATGACAGTACCTGCAGAGATATTATTCCGGACATATTTTACCTTTCATAATGGGTTACTATACTCTTATTCTGGTTCTCTGACTTATTTTATATAACAGTACATGCAGAGGACCTATTCAGGGCATTTTATGGCTGTATTATTGGACTACAACACTTTCTTTCAGGCTCTCTCCCCTATTTTATATAACAATACATGCAGAATAATCACTAACCTGCCTGGTGATGCAGCCGTAGCAGCCTATCTGCGTAGGCTTGCTGATTCGTAGCACGGTCACCTGCAGCTGTGAAGTAATGAAGGGATATTGAGACATACCTATCCATTATACAGATCAATTATCATTTCTTACATTCTGCATTCCATGGCTACCTACTCAGTTGTGGGGCATCTTGCATCCCACGGGCCTCCTGTATCCATTGGTTCAGTAGGTCCTGCTTCCGACTCTTCAGGTCTGCATGGTGGTGACGGACCTGCTCAAAAGTCCGAGGAATGCCTGTGACACTGGTGGGGTCATGAGCTAACTGGTTCCAAGCCTCTGCCTTGTACTCCATCCCTTGGAACTGGCCCTGCAGGAGTCTTGACTCATGATGGTGGACAAGCAGCCAAACCATGTATTTCAACTCCTCAATGCCCCAACGTTGCTCTTGGAAGCGTGTACCCTCTCCAGCACCAGCCATTCTAACTGCAGATGGGAGCTACAATCAGTTATGGCGAGTATTCCCGCCTATGGGGCTTAAATATGCCGCATTTCCCGCACTTTTTTGTGATTGGCCATTTTTGAAAATTCTCGGCTGACTGCAGACCTGCTTAGTAATGGTTAATCTACCATTTATAAGTATATGTATGTCAACAGTGGCTGTTTATCCTAAGTTGTCATGGCTTAGTTGTTCAGTACTTTGGTTATGGTGCACAGAGTCCTGGGTTCGAACCTTGTCATTCATTTTATTTTACTACTGTCCAGACAGGCTAGAGGGTGTGGCTGTGTTTAAGCAACTTTGCTCAATGTTGCTCCACGTTGCCCTACGGTGTGCTAGTTGGCATGGCACGCACCTCCACGCAAACCGATTGTGCTGCGTAAAGCGCTATTTAGCTATGGGCAACTCTATTGCGCTGGATAACATGCTATTTAGCTATGGGCAATTCTATTGTGCTGGGTAAAGCGTTGCTGAACTACGGGCACCTATATTGCGCTGGGTAAAGCGCTACTTAACTGCGGGCAATTATATGTCAGGATCCTTTGTAAATATATATTTTGTTCACTGATACATAGGCCATCTCACTTATTTTTAGTAAAATTTTTATCATATATATCAGGTATTATTTCATACACTAATTTAAAACATAAATAGGAAGGGAAGTGGTGGGTCTCGAACCAGGAATACCTTCTCTTTGTGTGAACGCTCTACCATTACGCTATTGCTATTTGGCATAATTTGCATAAACATTCTTTCTTATGTTCTTCCATGTAAGGATGGCTAACTGCAGCTAAGAAATGGGTACACCAGCGCACACACGTGCAAATACGGGCAACTATTTCGGGAATTAAAAAAAAATAAAATTAATGTTTTGCTTTTTATAACTGTGATGGGGGTTTACAATGTCAGGGAGTGTGGTGTTGGGTACATGGACATTTGAGCGGACTCGCTCTTGTGTGTTTACATTTTGCACTTCGGACACTTGCAGGGGCGTGGACATTTCGACTGCTCGGCAGTCGGACACGCCCCCTGCTTTCCTGCATGGTCCGTGTTAGACTTGCGGTTGAGTCAGCGTGCCCTCATGCATATTCATGGCACGCTGACATCATACCGTTAACTGCAGCCTCCGAGTAAAACTTATTTAGTCTTACACGGAGGGTTCGTGAATCCGGTGGTTTGTGTATCTATTTTCTTCATCGTGAAACTGTCTGACTGTATCAAGATTCCCCTTGTTACTCTGCCTCTTTACTTAAAGCAAATTTTCTCTTTAAGTTTTAATGTTATGGTGTTCTACTTGGTTATGCAAGAAATATTGATCTGTGTCCAAATGCAAGTAGTTTTATATCAGTGCAGACCAAATTTAAATTTTTTGGTGTTTTACTTGGTTATGCAAGAAATATTGATCTGTGTCCAAATGCAAGTAGTTTTATATCAGTGCAGACTCAAATATTTCTATTGTATACCTGCAGGTAGACATCACAGTGGACATTATTCTCATCTATCACCTGTGAGACAAAAACCTCAGCTTTCTGTCTTGGGATCTTTATCATACTTCAAATGATGGCTTTGTTGCTTCATTTATCTGGTGGCTAGCATGTTTCCAATAGCTAATGCACACCCTAGCAAACTTAGCTCACACATGAGTTGCCTTTTGGAGTATTGTGTTTGGTTAGGTATTCATCATGTCAATCCACTGACATTGCAGCCTTCTGTGATTATCATTTTAGTACAGTCCAGGAAGCCTGGCCTTGTTTCTATACTAAGATGAAATACTTAACAGCACATATATTTTTATAAGAACCTCAATATATAAATTCTTGCATTGGTGCATGTTCAGCAGTGTTGTTTTTTGTTTTTTCATTGCCATGTTATATTCAGGTTAGGTAGATAGTTCACAGGCAGTACCACTTTAAACACTTATTATCCATAGTACTTTAAGGAAATACAATATTGTATAGCTTTGGGGTGCAATAGGATAAGAAAATAAAGATATTTAATTTAAGACACTGCACAAAGAGGCCTCCCTGCATCAATAAATAAATAAATAAAAATAAATAAATTATGGTGCGTGTGCCTACCTCTCAACCTCTTAGAGTAAGAAATCTGGACAAAGCTATAAATAAAAGTGGGACAAAGGCCAAAACATAGAGACAATTTTTTAAATATTGCTCTTACAAACTTTGAAAGTTGATAGAATAATAGATTTTCCATTTGCATGGATTTTGTGAAGGATAGGAAGTCCAAAACTCAAATGTATGTCATTATTTTCTAAATTCTGAGGCAAAAATCTGGACATTCTATGAAAATCTGTGTAGTTGAGAGGTATGTGGGAAAGATGACAATAATAATAATAATAATAATAATAATTTATTATCAGTATTATCAGTATTATTATTATCATTATTTTGAATACCAGTGGACTGAACAGCAATTTAAAAATGTCAGATTTTTTCCAAGGGTCATGCTTAGTGCTCCAGATATACTTTGCCTGCAAGAGTCTTCCCTTCCCTGAAGGGAACACTAAAAATCAACCAAGACTGATTATTCTTTAGCAGATACAGCAGTCCACCATTCAGGAAAATTCCAGTACTTTGTCCAGTGCCTCTTCTGTATTATTATTATTATTATTATTATTATTATTATTATTATTATTATTATCGTGAACAGGATATATAAGTTCCCCTCTGGATTGAATTTAGTGGTTAAATGTCAATGAGAGAAGGATTTTACCCTAAAATTAATAAATCTGCATAATTCTATGAGGTAATAGAACCAAAAAGGCCCCTGTTGAAACTGAAACAATATTTTAGTCACTAGGGATACTAGTGCCCAGAAACCACTAAAGGTTTCTACTCTACTGAAATGTTTTAAAACCACAATTCTAGATAATGCTGTCCAGAAACACATTTAACTTGCTGCCCTACCAAAATGTCATGAAACCACATTTAAGACAAAGACCTTATAGTTGCATAGACTTCAATTTCTCTTGGACTTTTTATTTTAGCCAATAAGTCATGATAATATAATAACAAAAGTAAAAAGGAACTATGTGAATCTATTCCAATATTAGGTTATTACTTTACTTCTTGAATTTACTCATTTTAATTACCTCCTCTACCCAAGTACTCTACTGAATTATCCTCAGATTTAAGAAGAAAATGGAAAACATGACTGACTCGTTAATAACTATTCACAACAAAGTTGAGATTCTCACATCTGTTTAGACTATTCAATTATCCCCATATTTAAGAAGAAAGTAGAAAATATGACTAACTTATTAACAGCTATTCACAAGAAATATGAGATTCCCACAGCTGTCTTGTAAGATACCTATGAATGTTAATTCAGGATTCACCTACATCCTGGGGAGAAACATCTTAAATATACTTTTAAGAATGAGTTCTATAAAGTATAGATTACCTTTAAAATTGTGTCAAAAATAAAGAATCCTCATAAAGGGATTTACAAATCAGACTGCAGTAAAGACTGTGACATTTGGACCAAGGGACTAAGATCTCTCTCGCAGAACTTTAAATACACTGCTATGAAGTGACCCTCAAATCACAGAGTTATTCAGCTTGTCAGATCAAAAGGCAGAAGATCTGATTAGAATACAGGTCATAATAGAGCCACTGTCCAGCAAGCAAGCATTAAGTATCTATGATATCCTTAATATCTTCAAAACATTCTATCTGGATGCCACTAAATCAGAAAAAAATCTGCCACCATATAGACTTTCTCCTGGACTAATCCTGGATGGTTTCCTTTACTAGAGAGCAAGCCATTAACCCAAGTTCAGAATGTGGAAATTCTTGTCAAACTAAATCATAAAAAAGCCTAAAGATCTGATGGCTCATCAAATAAATTATAGAATTACTTTCATAATGTTTATGTATTTATTTATTACCATTTGATTGCCAAGAACATCTGACTAGGTCAGTACCCATTTTCAGCAGACACCCAGGAAGAAAAGTTCCAAAGTATTATAAAAACATTTTAAGAACAATGATTCTCCAATCTTCAAAAATAAAACAAAATATCTACAGTTTAAATAATTATACCAAATTAGACATAACATGAAAACATTGGTTCAAAATAGATGTCATTTATATGACAATGGATTAATATTTGTAGAATTTTTAGCCAGTTAATAATGAAATTAAAGTTAAGTTATTATATACAAACAGGAAATGCAATATGAAATGAGAGGGGGAAAAAACAGGGTTATGGTATATTTAGAAAGAGAGTCAGGGGAGAGAAATTGTTTGTAGTAAGGAAATGAGTGAGGAAAGGAAAGTAAGGAGGTGTGAGATATGACCAGGTACTTGTTCACATTTATATAGCTTATCCTGGGATCAACCAAGAACAGAGAAAGATTTTGGCTAGAAAGTTTTTGAGAATGGTTTTAAAGGACTGGAGCAAGGGTACTGACATGATAGATGGGGTTAAGTAGCCCCAAACCTTTGCAACATGGTATGAGTACACACCATGCCTGAAAGAATTGATAGGTTTTTTTGACAGTGAGGAGTTTTTATTCATTGGACAGTAATACTAATTGGGAAATATTTGTGAAGATTGATACTTAGTGTTGGACAAGCAGATGGATGCTAGATAATTTTGTAGGTGTTGCGAAGCTGTATAGATGTTAGCTGATGGAGAAGTTCTAACCAATTTATACTTTTTAGTGCTATACAATGGTGGGTTCTGAAAGGGTGATTGAGTAACTTTACTAAAGCATTATTCAAGTTTTTATTTTTGTAATGCCTGGAGGTTAAGAACAGGAGTGCCATAAAGTAATGAGGAGAGGAGGTTAGTAGTGGCAACAGTAGTTGTAGTTGCATTGGTGAGAAAGCTTTTGGCTCAGTAAAGCATCCCTAGTTTTTTGATAGTTTTTTAATGCAATTTTGTATATGCAGGGAAAATTTAAGATATTCATCCACTATAATCCCTAATAATTTGGTATAAGTAGTGACAATTATAGTTGTATTATTAAGAGAGAGGATTTTAAATTGTGCTTTTTCATGAGAGAGAAAAATTTGGGGGAAGCAGCAGTTTTTTATGCTTGTTTATTTATTTATTTTTTATTTATGTTTTTTATTTTTTTTGGGGATTGAGCATGAGTTGCAAATTACATGTTTCAGTGGTGGTTAAAATTTCCTGAGAATTTTTTGGAGATGTGCCAGATTGTCCGATGGACATTTATGTGTGGAGTCATCATTTAAAGGTACTATGAAGGCTGCCAGCCCAGCTAGCTAGAATTTTGTAAATAATCCTATGTCATCTGTAAATATTAGTATGACCCACAGGCTTGTTTTACAAATGGAGTATATGCCTGTGCAAATGTATGTTTTCATAGTAGAAGTTGGGACATACAGAGTTAACTTGCAAACTCTGAGAAAATAAGTAAAACGTTTTACGAGTGTGTGTACCAGAACTAGAAGACAGAATGGGCAGGATTCACGAAGCCTCCATGTAAGAGTTAGCAAGTCTTACATGGAGGCTGCAGTTAAACGAGGTAATGTCAGCATGCCATGCATATTATGAGGGCATGCTGAATCACACCCTAGGCTAACACGGTCCATGTAGCAAAGTAGGGGGCGTGTCCGCATGGCGAGTCCTGCAAAGGGACACGCCCCCTGAAGAATCACAGTCCCGAAAGGAAACTCCCATGAGCGAGTCTGCGGAAATGTCAAGAAACACAACACCACACATGCCCCCACAGACTATAAACCCAACTGAAATGTAAAACGTAAAAATTAACAGTTTAATTTTTTTTTTAATAATTTCAAAAATGTTTGCCTGTAATTGCGCTCATTTGCACGGGTGTGCCCTTCGCTCAGCCACAGTTAGCAGTCATTGAAAAAGCATATCAGATCTAAATATGCAAAGTAAGCCAAGTAGCAGTAGCGTAGCAGTAGAGACGTTGGCCAAAGAAGAGGTAGTCACGGTTCGAGCCCCAACAACATCATTTTTTATTGTTAGTGAAATAAGCACGAAACAATCCCCTGACATATATGTATATATATATATATATATATATATATATATATATATAAAACTATAATTTAAGTAAAATGTAATGAAATGGGCCATGTTTTTTTGAAGAAATCTGACACAATAAAAAAAAAATATTTTATAAGTGCCCATAGCTGAGCAGCGCTCTAACAAGCTGAGTATGATTGCCCGTAGGTGACCAGTGGTTTAACAGGTGTAATATTAGTGCCTGGAGTTGAGCAGCGCTTTAACACGCTGAAACTGTGTGCCCATAGTTGAGCAACATTTCTCATAGTGTAATATGCATTCTCATAGCCAAATAACGCGTTAACCAGTGTAACCTGTTTGTTCGTAGCTGCGCAGCGCGTCAACCGGCTTACCCGCGGGCAATGTTGAGCAACCTGTATCAAAGCCGCCTTTAAACAGACACACCTCCTAGCCGGTCTAGACTGTAGTAAAATAAAAAAAAAAAAAGCAATGCCCAGGCTCGAACCCAGGATATTGTGCATCATAGTCAAAGTACTGCACCACTAAGCCATGACAGCTGTACTGAAAAATGCAGTATTAGCATATATATAGGAATGAATGGAAATAGAAGCATGACAAAGCAGGTTTTTTTAAGCTGATACAATTCCAAAATGGCCAATCACAGATAAGTGCGGGAAAAACGGCATATATAAGCCCCATAGGCGAGAATACACAGCATAACTGATTGTGGAACCTATTTGCAGTCAGGATGGCAGGTGTAGGAGAGGGTAGTCGCTTCCGAGCACAGAGGTGGGGTGTTGAGGAGTCCAAATACATGGTTTGGCTCCTAGTCCATGATCATGAGGCTCAACTCATGCAGGGCCAGGTTCTGTGGGGAGCGTTACAAGGCAGCGGCGTGGAACTGGTTGGCACATGATCTCACCAGTGCCACAGGCATACCAAGGACTGGTGAACAGGTGCGTCACCACCATGCGGACCTGAAGAGACGAAAGCAGGACCAACTGAACCATTGGGTCCAGGAGGCCCGGCAAATGCCCAACGCCCCACTACTGAGTAAGTATCCATGTAATTATGTATGTAAGGAATTATCCTAGCTGATATTATGGAGATGTATGTTCCAATATTACTTCATTTATATTACAGCTGCAGGTGTGCGTTCTGCGAATCAGCGAGCCTATGGTGATAGGCTGGAATGGTTGCGCCACCATGCAGGTTAGTAATTATTTTTCTGTAATTGTTATACAATATAAGTGAGACAGCTTGTAAACGAGTTCAGTGTAGTTACATATTAATAAAGTTCAAATAACTCTAGAAGAAAGATTCTGCTAGTACTGTATGATTAGATAAGTGATGCAGCCTGTAATCCAGAAATAAAAATTAAACAAGTCTGAAATAGAGATTCCCAACCTGTATTGTAATATCAGATAACCTGCTGCAGCCTGAAAATTAGTGGTAAACAAGCTAAAGACAATAGACATGTGTCAAATACATCCCCTTTGAAAATCTGCCATATGAAACAAGTGAGTCCATTGGAAAGGATTGTTGTAACCAAGTATGACATGTTAATAACGCCTAGAATAAAGTACCATCTTGAATTGTAAAACTAAAACAAGTGAGAGTGTGAGAAAGAGGTATGACTCAACCAAGAAAGCTGTTATAACTTCTGAATAAAGTATACTGCAGTCAGTACATAATGAAATGAATGAGACAGCCACAACCAAACAATGAAATGTTTGTAATAAAGTACTGAAGCTGGAATGTGTCTGTCCCACAATTTGTATATGTTGCTGTACCCTTGCAATATGGAGATAGTATGGTTGTATGAAATAATGAACATCCATAGTTGTCTAGAGCCATATAAATCAAATGTAGCAGGATGCTGTACCTGAACACAGCCAGATATGAACGTGTATGAATAAAAATGCAATGTATATTAATGTAGCAGTAACAGTCCCATCACCAACATTCCTAAGGTTACATATAGGAAACTGTACTAAGACCTGTAGGGTATATATATCTGCAGCTACTAGAGATGTACAGCATATGTATAGGTAGTTGAAGTTGTTAATGAAATATTTCTTCACCCTACCCTATATTCACAAATAATGTCATTCCACAACAAACTGGGTATGTGTATTCACAATTAATTCCTATGGACATTTGTCCTGTTGGTTCAAACATATTTGCACGTATGTTGCTGCATGTGCCCTGTTCACATATCCAAACCCGATGGCCTGTTGCCATCAATCAACCCTGCATGTTGTTGGATTGTGTACTGTTGTTCAAAATATGCATGTGTTATGCTTGCTGTTCAATGTTTGGAATTCATGGGTGTTTGGTTAATGGGAATACTGATGCATGCTGTTACAACTAATTTTAAATGGTATTGTTTGTTACTAACCCAAAATGTCATAAAATATTGCTAAACATAGGACAACAGGGAAGGCGGGTTCCAGCGGACCCACCTCTCCCACCTCAGCTGGTGAGAGCACCTGGCACTAGTGCCCAGGCTGGAACCTCCTCCGGTGGCTCTGTGCCACCTTCGGGTGGAAGCGCTGCAGGGGATGGGGCTTGTCCCCCCTCTGCAAGCGTGGCCAGAGGAGACCGTCTACTCACCCTCCAAAGTGTCTGGTCTGTGGTGCGTAGCGAGATCAGGCATTCTGTGCTTGAACCCCTATGCCACCTTGAGGCTCGGGTGGTGCAACTTATGGGTGTGCCTGCTGCCCGTCCTACACAGCCCCCAGCACAGCCCCATCCTGGGCTGTGAAGGCACAGTGGCAACTGCCCATGGGTGGGGATCTCAGTTCCACTGTTGCCATCTGTGGGCACATGGGCTCGCGATATCCAAACATCCATCCCCGTCAATTGTGTTTCCCCCCCACGTGTTATACTCCGCCCCATTATGCATCTTGTTTGTCTTGTCTGTTAACCTCCCCTGCCTACCTCCCCAAATATACCTAATTCCTGTACCTCACATTCCACTCTCACCTGAAAAAAAAAATAAAAAAGGGCACTCTGTTCCCACAAAAAAATTACGCCCCATACATAGCTGCCCATTTTGCAGACCTGTCTACTGGACATGTGAACTGGTAATTACAACTGGCTGTACAACATATTTTGTTGTCCTCACCCCTTTCTCAGGGGTGGAAGGTTTCAAATTTCACACCAAATTACAGACGTATGCACAGCTGTTGCTGATAAAGAAATGGGCAGCTATGGGCCTTTCCTACATCTTTCCTGCAAATCCAGAGCTTGTTTTCCTACTGTCCTACCCTCTTTGTGTCCCCTTTTTCACCACTTTCCTATCTCCCCATTTTCTTTTCTTTCAAAGAAATTAGCGTGGGTGTGCGCAAGAGTAAGCACTTTTAAGCAGTTGTAAGTGGGTGTGCGCTTGTGTGCGCTTAGCTAAGCGTGTGTGCGTGAAGCTAAGCGAGAGTGCGCATGCGTGAGCTCCGTGCAAACCAGCGCTAACCCACTTACAACTGCTTAAAAGTGCCTTAGTCACTCTGAATGACAAGGCCTGTAGTCTGCTCAGCAGCAAAATAAAATTCCTTTGTCAGTCTCGAACCCAGGACATTGGAAACACTAGTCTGCATGACTTACCACTACACCATGACTGATATACAAGAACTTTGTGCTGAAAGCAATATATCATGAAATAGTAGGACTGAATGTAAAGGGAATATAGGAAGGCTATTACACAAAGCTTTTCTTGTATCTTTACTGGCAATTCTTGTGGATTTGTATAACATTAGTGTGAGAAGAGAAACAGCCATGCTAGTCGGTAGCTAGTAGGTAATAATGTGACAGTAGCACCTTGCAAACCACACACACTATCAGAGCAGGATAAACACTGCCATATTTGAATAGGTAAGAGGCCAGACCTTGCAACTGTGACCAATTTAAAGGGATGTCCCAGATTTGAAAACAAATGTTAACTGTGCCCCACTGACTCCCTGTGAAATGTACTAACAGTAGGCAGAAAGGTGTGGAATCCCACGTAATGGTAACTGTCAATTACTGAAAGTATGCACTACTTGCAGGTCAGAAATGGTGTAGTAATACATATGCTCAAAATACCCCACAGTCACAACTGCAGAATATCTGAAATATATCACGGGTGTATCCCACTGATATGTACCATTCCCTGAGGCTGATAAAAGATACACCTGAGAGTATCTGAGGCCTGCAAGTGTCACAAACTCACAGGCATATCATTCTGTCTGCTGTCACACACTCTGTGAATAGCTGTAGAATAGCTTCCAAAAGCACACCCGCATGTAGGTGTACAACCCACAAATATCAAAGGATGTAGCCAACTAATAAAATAAGGACAGTATAGCAGTTTACAAGCGCTGCATGTGCCTGCTATCCATAACTGTTAGTACAAAGTACAAGGCCCACTACTGCTCAGCAGCAAAATAAAATACCCTTGTAGGTGTCAAGCCCCACACCTTGGCCAGACCAGACTGCATGCAGTACCACCAAACCACAACAAACATATAAGGAATTGCTGCTGAAAGAAATATAGCAAGCATTACAAGGAGTGAATGTAAATGGAAAATAGGAAAGCCATAGCAACACATTCCAGTAAAGACACCTAGCAGGCATTCAAGGAGTGAATGTAAAGGCCAAATAGTGAAGCCATAGCAACAAATTGCAAGAGCCACTGCTGTATACCAGTTACCCCACAAGTCCCACAGGAAAGCACATACTCCCATTTAAACAGTATTAGTATTATTAGGTGTCAGTTAACATACACACTGAGAAGAATGAACTGGAGGAAGCAATAGTCAGGTTTCAGTACAGCATGCATTTCAGTGCCTACAACACAGCCTGAAATATGAGAGACATACCAACCTTTACACTCACAGAACAGTGTCCACAGCATACCAGCATGGTCCCCACTTTGAAAATCTGAAAGGGCTACGCCTACCTAACCTAACATTTTATAGCACTGTCCTGAAATCACAGTGAGAACTGCAATTACCACACAGCAGGCTGCATGCAATTAGTAAATGCTGGCCAACAATTGGTGCAGAGGTCATCACATGCACATGTGCATATACCTACAAAAGCAGCCTGTACTCCCAGTCCACACATGCAATACTTTCATTGTAACATCCAGAGGGAGAGACAGAGAGAGAGAGAGAGAGAGAGAGAGAAAAAAAAAAAGAAAAAGAAAAAGAGAAAACAAGACACAGAGAAAGGCACCAAAAAAAAACAATAAAAACCAGCAAGCTAACCAGCAGCATGCCACCAAGCAGCAAGCCATCACAAGCAGCAGTGACAAACAAAGGTAATGTAAAGTAATAATTTAATAGTCTACATACTGTGAACCCTCCATATGTGTTAGCAGTCTGTATCTATATATATATATGAAGATGTGCATAGGGCAGGGGACATACTGCAACTGTTAGTGAAGGCTGGACATACATATGTATTTGAAGGTTGCTATGTGCACATTTCAATGTAGGTTGTAGTGCAACGTACAATGTAGGTTGTACAGCAATGGATGTTTAGCAGTATGTTAGTGTGTGTATTCGTATGTGTAAATCAAAAGGTATATATATATATATATATATATATATATATATATATATATATATATTATATGTATATGTATGTATATTTATATATGTATATAT
Source organism: Protopterus annectens (assembly GCF_019279795.1). Classification (NCBI taxonomy): domain Eukaryota; kingdom Metazoa; phylum Chordata; order Ceratodontiformes; family Protopteridae; genus Protopterus; species Protopterus annectens. The sequence goes on along the minus strand of NC_056745.1, from coordinate 589,733,294 downwards.
ATATATATATATATATATATATATATATATATATATATAATATGCATATATGTATACATAGATAGAGAGGGATGTATAAATAGATAGACATATATAGATAGATAGATAGATAGATAGATAGATAGATAGATAGATAGAATATGTATATACATATATATGTAATAGACACATACATATATAGATATATATAGATACATACACATATACAGACAGATATGAATGTCTACAGATATGTATGTATATGAATCTCTCTCTCTCTCTCTCTCTCTCTCTCTCTCTCTCTCTCTATATATATATATATATATATATATATATATATATATATATATATATATACTGAGAGAGGCACATGTGTGCAGATGTATTGCAATAGGTGCCTGGTGAGAAAGGCATGGACTGAACAGCAGTGTGGATACTGGAGTACCATACCCCATTCCAAAGCACTTACACCACTAACCACCACATAGGTGGTTGCCTGCCTACTACTGGATGTGTCAGGAGGGAACATGGGAAACAAGTGTACAATAGACTCCCCTTTGATATTCACAGTGACACACTAGTCTTGTAATACCTGTACATGGTACGTGTCAGCAGAAATGGTGTGTCAGCTAGGGAAATGTAGGTCACTGTACCCCTCTACACCTCACAATGTTCTACACGGTATGTACCTCCCATGACAACTACAGAAAGGGAGAAGGACACAGTCATACCTAACAAACAGTGATAATGCCCTCAAACACATTACCTATGCAGAGTGACTGACAAAACCACAGATAGAGTGCCTTTCATACTACCTACACAGAGGTTACCACTGCTGGATATACATAGTTAAGTCACACCCATAACAGTTGTCCAACAACATGGTAACACCTCACAATATCCCCAGCCTAAATGACCTATGTCTGTCATCCTTGGCACTGCAGTAAAGAGCACATGGTGGAGGTACAGGTTCCTACCCACAAATAAGCCATACCCTGGAGTAAACCAGCCAGCATTAAGAAGCCAGGCTTCCCATTAGTAGATGTCAGACATACCCCTGTTGAATGTTATGCAGATAGGTAATATACCATATGAGTCACCCTGTGTAATTATTTGACAGGAGCAAGTACAATCACAATACATGTGTCCCAAGGGGCAGGGTAGCATAACAGTATGCTGCTGTAGGCCCAGGGCCAATAGCATACTACCTACGTATGACACAATGTACACACACACATGTACTCATTGCAATACCAACTATGTGAGGTGGAATGAGTGTGCCACTGACTGTGTGCAAGGTCTGTAATGGTGTGATTGCTCAGCATGACTTTGTGTGTGTCATGATAGTGTGTGTCCTTGGTGTGAGGCCAGAGAAAGATGTGTCAGGTATTGGGATACAAACATTCTACATTGCCATATGTTGTGCTGTGGTTCCCTGTATGTGACTGCGGTATAGGTAGGGTTATGGCAACAAAGACTAGGGTGCATTACTAGTGACATTTTTACTGTGCATTGCATGCATTGCATGGGTTGACAATGTTCCCCATACATGACCTTGATACAAACCCCCAGTGTGAGGTTGTGCATTGGACCTCAAACAGTGTGCCGACTGCTGGAGTATACTAGTTTGTTGTATGGAGTGTGCCAGGCACTGTCGTACAGTTGTTGGCTGAGCACTGATATGTGTTCATTTACATGTGTATCCCCCAATAGACAGACAGATGCTATATATGGCAGTTCAGTGATATCACTACAGCAGAGTATTATGTGTGCCATATCACTTGCTGACATATTTTTCTTTTCCTTCCAGGGTGATGGTGCACCAGTGCAACCCCACGTACTCTGCTGCAGAGGAAGAGGAGATACACCAGAGCCTGGGGCGGGATTTTGTCACACTCTTTTCCCTCACCAGCCAGAATCAGCAGGAGAGGGCTGCACTGTGGCAAGACCTTGTCTGTCAGGTAAATGACATAGACATGCATAACCGGACATATGAGCAGGTACACCATCACTGCAGTGATTTAATTAGAAATGTCCATCAGCATGCATCTGATATCCACAGGCAACAGCTTGCCACAGCTGGTGGGGTGGCTATACCCCCCCACTCATCAGGCTGGAGGGGATCCTCCTAAGTTTTGTGGCTCCAGCCCAACAACAACAACATCCGCAGACATGTGTAATTATGGAGGCTGAAGCCACCCAGCATGTGGACTTGGACCATGCAGGTAACATGCCATATCTATAGTTGACTGTTCTCTGCACTGGTAGTTTATGCATGTGTGAGGTGTGTACTGTGTTTGTAGCTGTTATCCTGGTAATTATTGTGCAAGAGTGATATTCTCAATATCAGCAGTAGACCTGTGAAAGCCAACTGTTGTACTACTGAACTGTATCATACTCACAGTACCAATGACACAGTTGTGCCCACTGACAATAAATGTCTTATTTGTGCAGGTCCCTCTGGTGTAACAGCAAGGCAGACTATCCATGCTGGTGAGTGTGTAATAACAGTACCTTTAATACTAATGATAATAACAGTAATAATACCCTCAAAAAGTATTGCTATGTGTTTGATTGCAGGTGTGTTTGTGTCTGTGTGTTTGTATCTCATGTACTGAGGAGTGTGCATGTGTGCATGTGTGCATGTGTGCATGTGCCCATGTGTGCTGTGTGCATGTGCCCATGTGTGCATGTGTGCATGTGCCCATGTGTACATGTGCCCATGTGTGCATGTGTGCATGTGCCCATGTGTGCATGTGCGCATGTGTGCATGTGTGCATGTGTGCATGTGCCCATGTGTGCATGTGCCCATGTGTGCATGTGTGCATGTGCCCATGTGTGCATGTGTGCATGTGCCCATGTGTGCATGTGCCCATGTGTGCATGTGCGCATGTGTGCATGTGTGCTTGTGCCCATGTGTGCATGTGCCCGTGTGCATCTGTGGTAACATTGTGTACACATTGTAAACTGTATTTCCTGTCTTCCTCTCACAGGTTCTGGTGTTGCTCTGGTGGTGTGCAGCAGGGAACCTGAATCCACTGCTTGGGATAGTGATAATGATGATACCTGTGTAATGACACAGGGAGGTGTGCCAGGGTCCGTTGTTGGTCAGCCAATCGACAGTACACAGCTGTCAACCCCATCAATGCACACAGTCATCCTGCCAATACATCAATTGTCACCAATGTCCCTAGGTGATGGACAGCATACAGTGGGCATTGACCAGGGTAATGTGGTATCAGTGGCACATGCATCCCCTCACAGCAGCCATGGCCAGAGTCCTGACATGGTACCACACAGGCAGATGTCCAGGGGTTCTCGTGGGAGCATCCGTGGTCGTACTGCCCCTGTCAGACGTGCCCACAGAGGTCTTTCAACCTCAGCTATGTTCCGAGCTGTAATGCAGGCACAGTCACATATGGAACGGTACACCAGACAGGGTCTGAGGGAGCTGAGAGCACATCGCACTGCTATGAATGACACTATGCGTGACGTTATGGCTGCCATCTGTAATTTCACCGAGGTCATTTACAGGCATTGGGGGGACACATTAGATCTGTTCCACAACTACATGTCCATGGGCCAGGGCAATGCAGGACGGTTGAGGCGTTGACGTGGACGTATGCCAGCAACATCAGCAGCTGGCAGTCATCGCGGATGACAGCAAACCCGCGGCCGCTCCCATAGTGCCAGTACCAGCCCCAGCAATGCTGGGTCTGTACTGTCATCAGACCACCCTAGGAGACCACGTGCACGTGGCTCTGGACAGTCCCAGCAGGGACATGTCTCCAGTCATCAACCAACTGCTTCTGATGACAGTACCCAGTCCGGATTAGTACCTGATACTGTCCGTAGCACCCCTACCAGGCACAGGTACCGTGTCCATGGCCAGAGACAGTGATCTGTATGACCTGGCAGGTACAGTCTGTGGCTGTCCACAAACACCCGTATATGGCAGCCACGAGGTGGAACTGTGTGCATCCATACACACATGCATAATGCTAACACCTAGGGCTAGCACATACTCGCACACACTGCATCAACATTGTCCCATATTGTATTGTTGTCCCTCACTAACACATACACACACATACATGTTGATTGGTTGTATCAGTGGCAGACTCAGGCATACCAAGTACACACCCAGTGCATATGATGAAACTGTGCCACCTCCTGCAATCTGTAACATTGATTCAGAAACAGGTTAACATGGTGCTGATGCACAGGGTGACTATATAGAAGTGTAGTACTATTATCATGTTGTCAACAGTACAGTGTAATGATATCATTGAGGGTATATCCCAGCATGCCTGATGCATTAACAGTATGATTGCCATTGTATTGTTTGGTACACCCCTATTAATTACCATGGTGTAATGTCTGCACATCTTTGCATTCTGGTGGTAAGGCTGAAAACAGAAGGCCACCTACATAGCACAGGGGATAAGGAAATGGAAGTAATGATACTCAATGATGGACATGTAAACTGCAAGATGCATGCAGTCCAACTCTACTCTGCATGGAGAATGTTGATATATGTGCAGTAATAGACAACAGGTTCAAGACTCCCAAGAGCACCCTAGCACTACCAGGTTACACCTCATACCATGCTTGACAGCCCCAAAACACAGAACTATCTATGACAGGAGGGTGAGTCTCATTAAATGTCAAGGATACTGTGGTAGCAGGACAGGTAGCTTATATCCTACTAAGTTGGGAACTGCTGATTGAGGGCTCAGTGTCTGTTATTCTAAATGTGTATTAGTTCTGGTTTAAGCACTTGGGCTTCAGGCCAGTTATTTTACATTACAAAGGTTCATGGTCTGCACTCTTGTGGGAGGAGAGGCTGGACTCTGCCCGTCTGAGCTGGGAATTGCTGGCTAAAGGCTTATAGTGCCTGCATATTTGAACTGTTTCTTACTGAAATTGGTACACCTTGTTTGCTGTAGCATAGACTAGATCCAGGCATGCTGAATGTAGCTTTGTTTGCATGCTTGTTTGCTTGTTATTTCCCTGAAACACTAATTCCACCTGAAACGCAGCTTTACAGAGCCTCTGTGGATCCCTAGTGACATCTGCATTGCTTACTGTACTTATTTCCTTGTTTCACTTGAAAGAAAGTTACTGTTTGTCATTTTTGCATTTAAGTTACCTGTAACACATTGCATTTCAGTTACCTGGCACTTGCTCACTAAAGCATTTATATATGCCAGCACTAACAAATTAAAAGCACTACACCCTCACAAACTCACCTTGAGTACCTTGTTCCCCACTGGCCCTTTTTGTTGTCAATTATAAAGGAATTCCCAATACTATTCTAGCATGTCCAAAGGTCAGTTGTCAATCTCCTCTCTGGTCCAGCTGGTGAATCTGGGAATCTTGAGGCAATGTTACAACTGCCTCATGCACACAGACAACCCTCTCCTCCTCCAAACAAATTCCAACGCATGTGAGAGATGCAACCATATAAACTGGAGGCTAAGCTCTCTCAACTCAGTACTGGTGAAACCTGTCAGGAGGAGAAGGAAACCACAGTCACTACAATTCCAGTCTCACATAGACCTACCACGACAGCAATCCAAACACATAAACACACGAAACATACTCAGAGTCTCTAAATAAAAATCTGCCTAAGCAGTGGACACTTCCAAAGCAGACACACAAGCAACCGCTACCCCAGAACAGAACACGTGCAACACATAGCTCACAAAGCCAGTGTGCCGAACAGCCACAGCCCTTAAGGCTAAACAACACACCTGATACACTTGTAATAGGTGCCTCTATCATCAGGCAGACTGATGTTCCGCTCACCGGGCTGAACAAGGAGAAAGTCACGGTGAGATGCCTGTCGGGTGCTATGATCCGCCACATAACGCAAGCACACAGGTCACTACAAGGCATGTACAAATATGACTCAGTCATTGTCCATGCCAGTGTGAATGACCTGAGACGTACCTCCCTGGACCACATAAGAAACATAGATGAGCTCTCTGAGCATGTAGCCCAGGCTGGTATGACCCTGACCTTGAGTAGCATCTTACCCTCACCAAGAATGATGCCACAATATGAAGACAAGATGATCAATTTCAACAATTGGCATAAGTTTTGGTGTCATTCAAAGGGGATCCAATGCCTGTCAGCCTGGGATGACATGCTCGACAAGCCACGATGCTTTGCTAGGGACAGCTTGTACCTGTTACCCCTGGGCTTTCGGATATTGGCAAAGGCTCTTGCTACCCCCATAGTGCCTTTTTTAGGCAAGGCTCAAAAGACAAAACCACCTCCATAGGTATCACAAGGGAAAGGAAACTAATAGTAATGCTACTGAACGCCAGCAGTGTAAACCTCAAGATGCATGCATTGGAAACTGTCCTTAGCATGGAGAACATCAATATCTGTGCAGTAACAGAATCCTGGTTCAAGGCTCCTGAGAGCACCCCAGCACTGCCAGGTTATACCTCATACCATGCTTGTCGGCCCCAAAACTTGCACCGAACCAGAACAGATGGGGGAGTATAAATATTCATCAAAGATACACACACCTCCGGGTTGGTGGCACAGCATGAAGCATCGGAGACTATCCATGTGTAACTAACAGTAGGTAAAACTGCCTTCCAGTTCATAGCCTGGCACACATCACCCTCCCAAACCCAGGAACCCCACTTGGCCTTCCTGAGAACACTGGAAATATGAAGGTCTCTCCAAGCACCATTATATTGGTGGACTGCAACTACCCAAACATAGACTGGGAGCATTACTCTAGCTCCAACACCCTAGCTCAAAGGTTCCTAGCATTTATACACTCAAATGCTATGGAACAACTTGTTACCACTACCACAAAAGGGGGAAACATACAGGACCTGTTCATCACCAACATGGGGACTCTATGCTCCAAACCAGAAGTGTACCCCTCACTGGTAAGATCAGACCATAAACTAATCTCACTAGATATTCACATCCCAACCCCACACCCTGCCCACAAAACCACAGTGTAGATCTTGTCTACAGCAAATTCCACACCCCTCAAAACTGAGGTGGAATCCTTTAAAGCCCCCGGGCCTGTGGAAAATATGGCCCAGATCACAGAATCCTTTATAAACACATTCTATGAACACCTTCAGGAATGCATGGATCATGCAATCCCAAATAAAAACAAGACCCAATCCTACAAAGGCAGACATCTTGTCTGGTGGACTACAGCCATAAACAAACTATACAATAGAAGGAGGAAGCTACTACATGATAGAGTAAAATCCCAAAAAGGGGAGGGATCTCTGTTCAGTGTTAGCAAAATACTACGGGCACTCATAAAATCGTCTAAGGCCAGCTTTGAGAGATGAAATGCACAGGACACTAAGGATAATCACATGGCTTTCTTTAGTTATTTTAGGAACCTGGGTGGGAATTCCCAGATATGCTCAAAATTAGTCCAAAATGACAAAAAACTACACCGAACCTACAGACATTGCCAACATCCTAGCTGACAGGTTCAGCGCAAATTCCCCCCCCTCCCCACCAGAAGGGCAAATATCTATCCCAGCAGAGTGCTGCCCCCCTGACATCTCAGATGCTCAGGTAAGAGCCGACCTCTCCAAAGCAAATAACACAGCATCAATGGGGCCAGACGGTGTCCCGGGCTGCATCCTACATGAATTCCAGGATGAGCTAAACCCAAACATAAAACTACTGTTCAGTCTCAGCCTTACCACAGGTTATGTACCCAAAGACTGGCGTACAGCAACAGTGGTCCCTCTCCACAAAAGTGGTGCCTCAACGGATCCTGGAAACTATCGCCCCATAAGCCTGACTAGCTTGGTCTGCAAAGCTATGCAAAGGATCATCATAGACCTCATACATAAAGATATTGGGGACCTACAGACATTGGATCCTACCCAGTGTGACTTTAAGGGCAGATCCTGCCTCTTACACCTCGTTGATTTCTTTGAAACAGTCACCAAGGCCATTGACAAGGGGAAGATGGTCCACACAGCCTACCTGGACCTTGCAAAAGCCTTTGATACAATACCCCACTCTGGCATTATAGATAAGCTCACCAGCTTAAATATACACCCCCTATGTCACTAGATAGGTTGCAAACTGGCTCAAGGACAGAACCCACATGGTTAGAATTGCTGGAGCCATGACAGACTCCAAACCAGTTACAAGTGGTGTCCCACAAGGCTCAGTCCTGAGACCTCTCCTGTTCGGTATATATGTCTCGGAGGTACAGGCCAACACGGAAGAACTGTGGCTGACCAAGTTCGCGGATGACTGCAAACTGGGCACTATAACTGACTCTCCAGCCGACACAACCATCCTACAAAAGGGCCTCATACAAACAGACAACTGGTGCCAGAGCCATGGCCTCAAGCTAAATGACACAAAGTGTATAGTCATCCCCTTTGGCAAAAACAAAGTGGCCACAAATGACCACATAGGTGGTAATCCATTACGTACGGAAGAAGTAATTAGGGACATGGGGAATAAAGTTGATAGCAATCTCTCATTTGACGACCACGTGGCCAAAGTGGTTATAAAAACATTTTATATAGCCCACCTAATCATGACAGGATTCACATCTAGATCAGGGGAGGTCATCGTGCCTCTTTACTCATCCCTCATCAGGACCATAATTGAGTACAATGCCCCTTTTGGGATTTACCTTACCAGACACCTGCAGCAACTGGAAAGACCACATAAGTACCTCACCAAGAGGATCAAAGGGCTCAAACAGATGTCATATGCTGCCTGGTTAACATAACGCCATACTCAGTGGCATACCGCCTGCTCAGAGGCGATCTGTGACAGACGTATAATGCCATGTCCAACCCGGAAGTAATGGACATGCTGCACCTCAGAAAACCAAACTCCCATTGAGCTTTGCGCTCGAGAGACTTGAACCTCAGCACTGACATCAATAGGACATGCTGGAGGGACAGAATCATAACCCAGAGGCTCCCTTCACTCTGGAATAAAATCCCAGTCCAGGTTAGGCAGAGTCCCTCATTGACTCTCTTCAAGAGGAATCATGATGAGTGGATGGGGGATCGTAGGTGTACCCCGGGTATCACTTCTGTGTCAATGTTAGACAGAGGCACAGTATACTAACCTCAGAAAAGGGCATAACAACATTAATCTAAAATGGGTGGCGAAAGCCAAACACACTCTGGCTTGGCTTATAAATGCCCTAGGGCAGATAGCCTAGTATGAACCTATGAACCTATGAACCTATGCACCTATACCCACACCCCCAGGTTGTTGCCACAGTGTGATGCATCACAGACTATCCACATGCAACTAACAGTGGGTTAAACTGACTTCCAGTTCATAGCCTGCTACGGACCACCCTCCTAAACCCAGATAACCCACTTGGCCTACTTAAGAATACATGAATATCTGCAGGTGTTTCCAAACAACAATATATTGGGCAGCTTCATTTACCCACACATAGACTGGAAGAATTACTGTAGCTCCAACACCGTAGGTGTAAGGTTCCTAGTATCCATACACTCAATTGCTATGGAACAACTTGTTACCACTCCCACAAGAGGGGAAAACATGCTGCACCTGATCATCACCAACATGTGGACTATATGCTCCAGACCAGAAGTGTATCCCTCACTGGTAAGATGACACCATACACTACTCTCACTGTATATTCACATACCAAATGCAGCCCCTGCACAGAAAACCACAGTCATAAAGTTGTGTAATGCAAATTCCATGTATTCACATGAGGCAGGCTTCAGACAAGGGAACTATTTAAGGTCACAGATGCATATGTCTATGTGGCATACACATACCTCATGTGTGCATTGACATTACTGATATAATCTATGTCATACAATATTAAGAGCAACACCCCACACACATGGACAAACTGTGTAGCAAAAACACACATGGTATTTGTAGGATTCAAATCCCTACCTATGTTATGACACTTGAGAGAGACGCATTAGCAGAACGTGCTATTCACATTTTTGGGAGGTTGTACTTCTCCTGCTATACTTATAGGGTGATGACATCATCAGTGTTTAGAAAGAGGAATGTGCATCATGTAGTGTGTTCTTCTAATTGCCAAAAGGGACATTTCTTTCACACAGAATTGCACACACACTAACCCCCCTCACCCAAAGACACACTGAGCATTCAAACCCCTACCTAACTATGTTATGACACTTGAAAGAGACGTATTAGCAGAGCATTCTATTTGCATTACTGGGAGGTATCCCTTCTCCTGATATACTTATAGGGTGCTGACATCACCAGTGTTTAGAAAGAGGAATGTGCATCATGTAGTGTGTTCTTCTAATTGCCAAAAAGGACATTTCTTTCACACAGAATTGCACACACACTAACCCCCCTCATCCACACACTAACCCCCCTCACCCAAACACACACACTCAGCATTTGCAGGATTCACACCCCTACCTAACTATATTATGACACTTGAGAGAGACGCATTAGTGGAGCGCGCTATACGAATTACTGGGTATCTGTTCTTCTCCTGCAGTATTTATAGGGTGCTGACATCATTATTTATAAAGAGGTGTGTACATATATTATTATCTGTCAGTTAGGGGGATAGCATATATATGCATTAACAGCCGCCTACTTCAAGGTCAGATATGCACATCAGCACTGCCAGGTTATGTTTTATACCATGCTTCGTGACCACGGGACCTGTAACACACAACACAACCAGTTCAGACCACCCCTCCCATATCCAGGAAACACACTTTGCTTCCCTGGGAACAGTGTAGGGTATGAAGGTGTTCACATACACCATTACAGTGGTTAACTGCAGGTACAGGTATATTGTGTGGGGGAACTACTCAGGCCTCAACAACATCACCCTACATGCACTACAATTTGTGAATCCATGTGCTATGGCAGGACCACTCACCACAGCCACAAGAGGGAATACATATTGGACCTGACCATCTGCAACATGGGGACTCTATGTTCCACAGCAGACGTAGACCACCATTGTTAATATCCGACCATACCCAACTTTCCCAGGACATCCATATCCAATCCCCACCCCCAGGCAAGGAAGTCACTGCAAACAAAGTATTTATCAAAAGCAGACTTTGCACTTGTGAAGACTGGGCTGGAAGACTTCAAAGGACCCATGATGGGGGATTATACAGGACACTGCATAATCCTTGACAACTGCATTCTGTGAGCATCTGGTAGGTTTGCATTGATCATGCTATCCCAAATAAACCCAAGACTTCTCCACAACAGGAGACCTGTCTGGTGTACACCAGCCATATATAAGCTGTACAACAGAAGGAGGGAGCTAATACATTACAGAGCAATATCCCACAGAGGGAGGACATCTCTGAACAGTATTGGCACGACACTTCAATCCCTCAGAATCATCACGTCAAAGTGTTGACAGTGAAATTGTCCAGACACTGCAGATAAGGCTCCCCTCAGTCTGTAATTGACAGCCAATTACTGTTATAAGTCCTCACCAACCCTCTTCCAGCAAACATCAGCCACATGGATGTGACATTGCAAATTCAACCCCTGGGATCTCCACTGTGTCCCTGCTTGACAGAGGCACAGAACACTAGCTTTAAACGGTGCCTTCTGTGACCTACTTTACAGAGGCACAGTAGCCTACTGTACTGGTGAGGCAGACGCCAAGCACACTCTGGCTAAGCTTGTATTCCCTAGGGCAAACAGCCTAGTATTGACCTCTAAACCCATATGTTTAATTTTCAGATGCACAATATTTGTTGCTGATAAACTGTTTGCAGGTCTTTCTTGCCATAGCTTTCCCTGTTTCTATGAACAACTTGTGTATCTGTGGAAGATGTTTGAATATGAGAGGAATCCACTATTTAAATTATGTCTCTGTAGTCATTTAACTGTGTGCACTGGGCAGATTGCTGTATTGTGGGAGGTTCCTGGATTAACACATACAAATACCAGATATGTGTGGCCAACTGCTAAACTGAGACATGGTCTAAGTGTGTGAGCATGCCCAGTTCAGGCTTTCTATGGCTTGTTGCCTGACATATGTCTCATTTATCAAAGTGTGCAAGCATGCCCAGTGTGAGCTTTCCATATGTTGGAAATCTGCAGTCCACCACATTTGTGGTTGTGTGTGAACTTCAACAATATTTCACATTTATAGTTGTGTGTTGGGAGTCATGTTGTGTACTTACTGCCCAACTGCTTTGTGTCTGAACCCAACAGGGATTATACTGTGCCTGCAGGGTTTCCATGGGATAGTTTGCATAAAGTTGTCAACATCCTTTCATACTGACCAAACACTGTAATATCGTATAGTGTACTGGTTCAGTACTTTCACTGTGGTGGACAGTATCCAGGGTTTCAGTGCTATCACTGCTTTAAATATTCATAGTGATCACACCAGACTGGATGAGGGCCAGTTGTGCACATATGACCATGTTGCATTTTGTTCAGATATGGACTACTTAAACCAGGCTTGTCCAACATTAGTAGTGTATTCCACAACTTGGGTGGACATTGACAAACATGAGCTATGTGCCCTAGGCCATTTCTAATGCTAGTCAGAGAGTGTATTTGTCCTTCAACACACATTGTAACTGGATTTTGCCATGACATATTTCAAGGTTAGTATACTGTGCCTCTGTCTACCCGTGACATGACAGTGATACCCAGGGTAAACCTACCATCTCCCATCCACTCATCAGGATTCCTCTTGAGGAGAGTCAATGAGGGACTCTCTGGCTAACCTGTACTGGGAGTTTACTTAAGAGTGGAGGGAGCTTCTGGGTTATGGATCAGTCACTACAGCATGTCCTATGTATGTCAGTGCTGGGGTTCAGGTCTCTCATGTGCATAGCTCACTGGCATTCAGATTGCACAAGGTGCAGCATGTTCATTGATTCCAGCTTGAACAAGGCTTCATACATCAGGCACAGATTGCCTCTGGGCAGGCAGTATGGCACTGTGTTGAGCTGCAGTTTGTTTAATCAGGCAACACATGGCATCTGTTTGAGCTCTTTGATCCTCCAGGTGAGGTACGTCTGGGGTCTTTCCATTTGATGGAGGTGTCTGCTGAGGTACATCCCACAGGGGCCATTGTACTCAATTGCGAGGCTGATGAAGGATGACTGAAGAGGCACGATGACCTCCCCTGATCTACATCTGACTACCTTCATGATTAGGTGGGTATATGGTATGTTTCTGTAACCACTACAGCCACATGGTTGTCAAATGCAAGATATCTATCAACTTGTGTCCCCAGGTCTCTTATTACTTCTAAAGTACTTAATGGATTAACACCTATGTGGTAATTGGTGGGCAGTTACTGTTTATCCACAGGGGATGACTATACACTTTTCTGCAATTAGCTTGATGACATGGCTCTGGCACCAGTTGTCTGTTTCTATGTGGCCCTTTTGTAGGATGCTTGTGTTAGCTGGAGGGTCAGATATGGTGCCCAGTTTGTAGTCCTCTGCAAACTTGTTCAGACACAGTCCTTCCATGTTGGCCTGTACCTATGGGAAATATATACCAAACAAGGGAGGTCCCAGGACCGAGCCTTGTGGAATGCCAGTTGTAGCTGGTTTGTAGTCTGACATGGCTGCAGCATTTCTGACCATGTCAGTTCTGTCATTGGGCTGGATTGCAACCCATCTACTGACATAGGGGTTTATATTTAAGCTGGTGAGCTTATCTATAATGAACACGTGGGATATTGTATGGAAGGCTTTTGCAAGGTCCAGATAGGCTGTGTGGACCACATTACCCTCATCAATGGCCTTGATGACTGTTTCAAATGAGTCAAACATGTTTAAGGGGCAGGATCTGCCCTTAAGAAAGCCACGCTGGGTAGGGTCCAGTGTCTGTAGGTCCCCAATATCTTTATTTCTGAGGTCCATGATGATCCTTTCCATAGCTTTGCAGACCAAGCTTGTCAGGATTCTGGGGTGATAGTTTGCAGTATCCATTCAGGCACCACCTTTGTGGAGAGGGACCACTGTTGTTGTACACTGCTCTTTTGGTACATATCCTGTGGTAAGGCTGAAATTGAGCAGTAGTGTTATTTGGTGTTCCATTCTTCTTGGAGTTCATGTTGGACACAGCCCAGGACACCAGCTCGTACCATTGATGCTGTGTGTTTTGCTCTGAAGATGCTGGCTGTTACCTCAGCATCCGCAATGTCAGGGGGCCAGCACTCTGCTGGGATAGATATTTGGCATTTTGGTGGTGGGGGGGGGGAGTTTGCACTGAACCTGTCAGGTTGGATGTTGGCAATGTGTGTGGGTTTGGTGTATTGTTTGTAATATTTGAGTAATTCAGAGCATATCTGTGAATTCCCACCAAGGTTCCTACCATCAGTTAAGACAGCCTTGTGATTATCCTTAGTGTCCTGTACAATTTGTATCTTCGTAGGTTCATAGGTTCATACTAGGCTATCTGCCCTAGGGCATTTATAAGTCTAGCCAGAGTGCGTGTGGCTTTCACCACCCCTTGCTATGTGCATATTATGCCCATTTAGGGTTTACCTTATTGTGCCTCTGACTAGACATGACACAGTGATGACCCCCAGTGTAAATCTACGATCTCCCAATCACTTGGCAAGATTCCTGGTGAAGAGAGTCAGTGAGGGGCTCTGCCTAACATGGACTGGGATTCTGTTCCAGAGTGTAGGGAGCCTCTGGGTTATGAATCTGTCCCTCCAGCACATCCTATTTATTTATGTGTTGAGGTTGACATCTCCCGTGGCTCTGATGGATTTGGATTTTCTGAGGTGGAGCATGTCCATTAATTCTGTATTGGACATGGCCTTGTACATCGGGCATACATCGCCTCTGAGTAGCAGGATGTGACTGCATACAGCTGGGGTGTCTTCAGCCAGGCAGCATATGACAAATGTTTGAGACCCTTTATCCTCTTGGTGAGGTACTTTTGAGGTCTTTCTAACTGCTGCAGGTGTCGGGTAAGGTACATCCCAAATGGGGCATTGTACTCAATTATGGGCCTGATAAGAGACAAGTATAGGGGCACAATGCCCTCTCTTGATGTAGATGTGAATCCTTTCATGATAAGGTGGCCAATATAGAAGGTATTCCTAGCCACATTGGCAATGTGAGTGTTACATGAGAGGTTACTGTCCACTTGTGTCCCTAGGTCCCTGATTACTTCTTCCATACGTAATGGATTACCACCTATGTGGTAATTTGTGAGTACCTTGTTTGGTATTTGGAGAGACATTCATACTCTCCAGTGTCTTCAGGAAGGCTGAGTGGGGTTCCTGGGTTTGAAAGGGTGGTCTGTAGGATGCTACAATCTGTACAGCAGTTTTGCCTATGGTTAGTTGCACATGGTTGGTCTCCGATGCTTCGTGCATTGTCAGTAACCTGGACGTGTGGGCATCTTTGCTGAATATGGATACTCCCCCTCCTTTTGTGGTTTGGTCCAGGTTTTGGGGCTGAAAAGCATGATGTGAGGTATAACCTGGTAGTGCTGGGGTGCTCTCAGGAGCCTTGACGCAGGTTTCCGTCACTGCACAGACATTGATGTTCTCCATACTGGGGAGGGCCTCGAGAGCATGCATATTGAGGTTTAGACTTCTGGCATTGAGCAGCATTACCCTTATGTTTTTTCCACTTATGTTTTCTAGGGAGGTGGGTTGGCCTTTTCAGCCTTGCCTACAAAAGGCACTATGGAGGTGGCAAGAGCCTTAGCCAATATCCAGATGACCAGGGGTGACAGGTGCAAGCCATCCCTGGCAAAGCAGCGTGGCTTGTCAAGCATGTCATCCCAAGCAGACAGACAGTGGTTCCCCTTGGAATGACACCAGTAATTGAACCAATTGTTAAAGCTGATCATTCTGTGTTTGTACTGTGGCATCATTCTTGGTGAGGGTAGGATGCTTCTCAGGGTCAGAGTCATACCGGCCTGGCCTACATAATAGGAGAGCTCCTCTATGTCTCTTTTCATGTAGTCCAGGGAGGTACGTCTCAGGTCATTCACACCAGCATGAACAATGACTGAGTCATATTTGTACTTGCTTTGGAGTGACCTGTGTGCTTGTGTTATGTGGCGGATTGTAGCAGCCTACAGGCAGCTTACTGTACTCTTTTCCTTGTTCAGTTTGGTGAGCAGGACATCAGTGTGTCTGACTATGGAGTCACCTATTACAAGTGTATCAGACATGTTGTTTGTCTTTAAGGGCTGTGACTGTTTGGCACACCGACTTTGTGTACTATGTGTTGCATGTGCTATGTTTGGAGGTAGTGGTTGCTTGGGTTTCTGCTTTGGAGGCCTCTGTTGATTTGGTAGATGTTTAATTAGAGCCTCTGGGAATGTTTTTGTGTGTTTATGTCTTTGGTTTGCAGTTGTCATAGATCTATGTGAGACTGGGTTTGTGGTGTGTGTGGTTACCTTCTCCTCCTGACTAGTTTTGACAGTACTGAGTTGAGAGAGCTCAGCCTCCAGTTTGGATAAATGGTTGCATCTCTCACATATATTTGTATTTCTTGGGGGGAGGAGGGGGTTGTCTGTGTACATGGGACAGGTGTAACATTGCCTCAAGATTCACAGATTCAACATGTTGTAGCTGGCCTTAGTGGATTTTATGAGTGGCCATATTTTATTGCCATAATACTGATCAGAGATTCCTTCCCTTTTTGGGTTTGCTCTATCATGTAGTAGCTTCCTCATTCTCTTGCATGGTTTGGTAATGTCTGGGGTCCACCATGCCAGATGCCTGCGTGTATGGAATTGGGTCTTGGTTTTATTTGGGATTGCATAATCCATGCATTCCTGAAAGTGTTCATAGAATGCATTTATAAAGAGTTCTGAGGTGTGGCCCATATTTTCCACAGGCACAGGGCCTTTAATGGATTCCACATCAGTTTGGAGGAGTGCAACATTTGCTTTACACATGTTTTTCACTGTGGTTTTCTGGCCAGGGACTGTGGTCAGGATGTGAATATCCAGTGTGATTACTCTATGGTCTGATCTTACCAGTGAGGGATACACTTCTCATCTGGGCATAGAGTACCCATGTTGCTGATTATCACATCCAGTATGCTTACCCCTCTTGTGGGAGTGGTATGTTGTTCCTGAGCATTTTGGTTTATGACTTCTAGGAACCTTTGGCCTAGGGTGTTGGAGCTAGAATAATGCTCCCAGTCTATGTTTGAGTATTTTCAGTCACCCAATATAATGTTGTTTGGAGAGCTTGATATTTTCATATGTTCCAACATAGGCCAAGTGCAGTTAATGGTGTTAGGAGGGTAGTCTGTAGCAGGCTACAAACTGGGAGGCAGTTTTAGCCACTGTTACTTGACCATGGATAGTCCATGCTGCTTCTAGTTGTGGTACCAACATGTGGGTGTGGTTATCCTTGACAATTATTGTTAGTCACCCTCCTTTTGTAGTTTGTTCCATGTTTTGAGGCTGTAAAGCATGGTATGAGGTGTAACCTGGTAGTGTTAGGGTGCTCTAGTGAGCCTTGACCCAGTTTTCTGTTACAGAACAGATATCAACATTCTCCATGCTGAGGGGAGTTTAGACTGCATTCATCTTGCAGTTTAGACTTCTGGCATTGGGTAGCATTACGTCTAGGTTCTTATCCCTTTTGATACCTATGGAGGTGGGTTTGTGTTTTGAGCCTTACCTATTCAAGGCACGGTGGGGGTGACAACAGCCTTTGCCAGTATCCAAAAGGCCAGGACTGATAGGTGCACGCCATCCCTAGCAGGTGGAGCATTGTGTCTTGCTCAGCATGTCATCCCAGGCTGGCACACATTGGATCCCCTTTGACTAACAGCAATACTTAAGCCAATTATTGTAATTGATCATCTCGTCTTCATATTGTGGCATCATGCTTGGTGAGGGTAGGATGTTAGTCAGGGTCATCAAGTTTGCATATACTACATGGTGTTACATTGCTTAACACATGGCAATCATGCCTCAGGTGGTGCTGCAGGGCTGTCTATGTTGGATGCACATACTACACTCCCTGTACATGTTTGAAAGCAGGTTGTGTTAACTTAGGCATCCCTTTTACTATATGTGTGAGTCAGAGAGAGGTATCATTTCCAGGGTTCCTACTGAGTCAGTGTATGTGCTATGCATTGCCGCTTTGCCAAGGCCAAGGCATACTGGGCACGCCTCCTTCTGCCTACTGGGGCAAGCTCAGGTTGTTCCTCCTCCGAGTCACGCTCTGCCTGTGATTGGCTTGGCAATGGTGGAGGGCTGTTTGGCCCAGCCCTATGCTGGTCCTGCTGCAGCTGTTTTTGCAGAATCATATTATGTAGCATAGCACATACCATGACAGTTTGGGTACATGTAGTTGGTGAGTAATGCAATGCTCCACCAGATGTGTCCAGGCACCGGAACCATGACTTGAGCAGCCCAAACACACGCTCGATTACATTTTCGTGTTTGTGCGTGTGCCTCATTATGGCGTTCTTGTTCAGGTGTGTGCGCATTTCTGATGGGTGTCATCAGCCACGGCTCCAGTGTGTAGCCAGCATCCCCCACTAGGTGACCATGTGGGATGTCCCCATTGGCAAATGTCTGGTACAGCTGCATCAGATGCCAGATATGGGAATCATGGTAGCTCCCAGGGCAGCCAGCACACACATTCATTATTATGCCCTGGGCATCACACATGACCTGGCAGTTGATGGAGGGGAAGCCCTTGCGGTTAATGTAGGCCCTACCCTGCTCACCAGCTGGTGCTTTGATGCGTATATGCGTGCAGTCTATTGCACCCACTACCTCAGGGTATTCCACTATTTGCTGGAAGAGATGCATATTGCTGGCCAATACCTCAAGGGAATTGGGGAAATATACATGATCACCGACATGTGCTGACATGGCATCCAGGAACTGGTGCAGTACCCTGGATGCTGATGCCTGTGATATCCCCATCATATTACCAGTTGGTCTCTGTAGGGTACCTGTTGCTAGTATTCTTAGGCCAACACATACCTTGGTTTCCACTGGGATGGGTTCCCCTCTGTTGGTTCTGTGTGTGAGGCGTGGCCTGCACAGCTCAACAATTTGCTGCAGGAGGTCTCTGTCCACTCTATAGCGCTCCACTATCTCCAGCTCATGTAACCCCTGGTAGGTGACCCTGGGCCTGTACACTCTTCTCCATGTCCTCACTGTGGGTTGTCCAGCAGCATTTGCATAGTCACCACCCTCAGCAAGTTGCATATGTCTCCTTATAACAGCTATGGCAGCCCCTAGCATTTTTGGTCTGAGTGAAGCTTTTTCTGTTTTCACTTCTAATAACTTACTCCTCTGTTGCAGTGTCTCTTGAGAGAAACATTCTGCACTGTTGTTTGCAGAGTTTTAAGTGCTGGGCTGGGATACTGTTCTGCCTGTGTAATTGCCTCCTTCTGATTGTTTTCACCTGCTAGCTCTGCCAGTAATCCCTGCTAGCTTCCTACTATTTCCCATGCTTCCTTTTTCCCTTCTGTTTCCTCAGGGGGGAGCGACGCGCATACCAGCGAAAACATGCTCACAGTGGCTAACACACGCACACACATGCTTAGACAGACTAGAATCTGCTTATTCGGGTTAAAACGCATGTGTACCAGCGCAAACAAGCTTACAGGTGTTTAAACAGGCTCCTACGTGCGTATTCTGCCTTAAACGCGCGCACTCACGCTTACACGTGTGCACTCTAGCTTACTCGTGCCTACCAGCGTGCACAAGTGCGCATGCATGCCCTGCAAGAAACTTTGGTGTTATCCATAGTGTACACCTTCCATTTCTTGGCTTTCCCATGCCTACTTGTTGACACTCCTCTTTCCATGCTGTGTGACTGACAGCTT
Source organism: Protopterus annectens (assembly GCF_019279795.1). Lineage (NCBI taxonomy): Eukaryota > Metazoa > Chordata > Ceratodontiformes > Protopteridae > Protopterus > Protopterus annectens. The sequence continues at coordinate 589,713,504 of NC_056745.1, read as the reverse complement.
TCACATGCCACTGTGCTCCAATGAGCTGCATTCCTTTCATACATCCCCCCTGTGATGTCACCTATCTCCTACTCTGTTACTCCCCCTTATCCTACTCCTACACTGCATGGAATGTGCTCATTTCCAATGTAACAGTACGATTCATTATTCTAGCAGTCATTTACATAGGATTGCCTACTAATGCTTAGTTACATGTATTACACTCAGCTTCCCCCCTTAGCAACCCCTACTCGGTGGTCATGTTGTTTTAGCCTGCTATTCCTTTCCATTGTAAATTCATGCTTTGCATAAACCCACGTTTGTTGGTTTATTTTTTTTATTTTTCTGTTTTTTTATAGCGCAGCCCATTTGCGCGGTGCTGCGCTACATTTAAACATCGGCGATTGCCAAAAAAAAAAATAATTTATTTTATATTTGCATCGGGGTACATTGTCAGTGGCCACATATTTGGCCATTGGCATGCTGCCTGGGAAATTTTCAACCTTCATTTGGAGCTGACAAGGCTCCATTGTTTTATTTGCAGAATGGTACTCAGTTATCAACTGAGTACATTTCTGCAGCTAACACGGCTCTTACACGGGCAGGTTTCTGCTTCCTGGATCGCAAAATTACCTCATTTGCATGCCTTTCGGCTGCAAGTGAGGTAATTAGCATATCCACGCCCTGTCCGTGTAAGAGCCATTTTAGGTGCTCTCTTACACGCACATACAGGCTGTTCCTGGATCACGATGGCTGCATGGAGTCTTACACTACTCTTAGACTCCGTGCAAACCATCGTGAATCCTGCCCATTGTCTGCAGGTGGAAATTCTTTCTATTGTTTGAGACATAGATAATTATAGGTTTCAAGGATAAAAGTATTTAAAATTTTTATGATTCCCAGTTCCAGGCAAACTTATAAGAGATACGTGTCAGCTTCTGAGAGATAAGTATTTTTTTAACAGAAACATGTTAATGTATAAGTTCCTGTTAGCCTGGAAACTAAGGGCAGAGGTGACAAGAATGATGCAATCTGAGATGACCCAGCAGAAATGTTTTTTTAGTAATTTAAGAACTATCTCAGAGAGAAAGTCAGTGCATTTTATATTTTGTTCTGGACCTGTAAACATCTCTTCAGCACTTTTCATCTATTTCTGCCTGGTTCTGTAAGTAAGACATTTAGGGCATAGTACCTCTTAGAGATAGATAGGAATACAGCAAGAGTAGCTTAGATGTTTTCTGTATTTATGTGAGACTGTTCTGCAATGTTGTTTTAAAACATTTCCTGTGATTCTGAACTCTATTGTCACTGTGTTGAGTTAATGAGTATTGTCTTGCACTTTTATTTTTTATTATTAAATATATTTAAACCTTTCAATTGTGGCTGGTTTTGTTTAGAGATATTTAAGGTGACTTTAACATTGACTGGAACACCTGTTCCTCCAAAGCCCCTAGCAATCACATAAACCTCCATGGGTTTACTCAGACCATATCCTCCCCCACTAGGTATAGCAAAAATAAAGACAATGGTAGCATCCTAGATTGGATCCTGATCAATGGTGACCCACAGATGCACCATTCAGGTATACTAACTGATGACCTAAGTGATCATTGCCTCACCTATATAATTAAATACAAAGCTGAGAACACTCATCTTCACACCTATAAAGTGACACGTAACAAAAAAAAAAAAAAAACTTCCTATATGATCTCAAGGTTTACAACTGGTCTGAACTTAAAAGACTCCCACTAGATGAGGCCGTGGCCTTCTTTAATATTAATTTCCTCAATCTCGTTAACTCCCACGCCCCTATATGCACGGTCCAGGCCAAAACTAAAACTTCCCCATGGCTACCCCATGGCTAACTAGACTTACAAAAACCAAAATAACTCATAGAAACAAGGCTTGGACCACTTGACATACATCTAGAGACCCAATAGACCTCATCAGATACCATCAAATAAAGAATGACACTAAAAAGTCAATCATATCAGACAAAAAGATACTACTATGCCCACCTACAACAAAAGCATCAAAACAAAGCCCAAAAGTTCTGGGCTGGAATAAATAACCTCCTCCATCCATGCTGTACCACCACTCCCTCCCCATCAGCAGCCCTCAACAAAACACCAGTAGCTATTGCTAACATATTCAATTGCTTCTTTACTGAAACTATCCAGACACTAGCCACCCAACTCACTTCTATCAAGTCTAACCCCCCTCACCCTGCCTCCACCTTACCTCAAATAACAATACTGACAGTTCAAATCTTCCCATGACTCATCTATCCTTTAGCTTCCAACCTATCCCTACTACCCTCATCTGAGCCCTTCTCAAAAAACTTAAACCCACTACTCTAGTAGCCGACCACCTCCCTGCTTAGTACCTGCAATTAGCTGCAGATGCCATCACTCTCCCAGTCTCAATCCTCATTAATAGATCCATCTCTGAAGCAACCATTCCATCAGCATGGAAAATATCACATGTAATACCCCTACATAAAGGAGGTAGTGCCATAGAATTGTCCAACTTTAGGTCCATAGCTATACTGTCACCTCTAGCAAGAATATTAGAAAAGTGTGTCCACAAACAACTAATGCACTACCTTAACCATAATAAACTTCTCACAGACTCCCAGCATGGTTTCAGGCCACACAGTAGTACCTCATCAGCTCTCTTATCTTTCATCAATGTCATCAACCTTAATTGAAACAATGGCAAACGATCATCTGCACTCTTTCTGGACCTAAGGCCTTTGATATGGTCAACTATCAGCTACTGCTCAGTGCCTTGAAAGCTGTCTTCCTGGACCGTCACTCACTACAATGGTTTCAATCATAGGTTCATAGGTTCATAGGTTGGTACTAGGCTATCTACCCAAGGGCCTATACAAGCCTAGCCATAACAATTCCCTGGCTATTTCTTCCCATGGTATTTACTTCCCTGGACCCCTGTCTAGCAGGGTGGCTGACATGATCCCTGGGGTGAATTTCCTATCTCCCATCCAATCATCAAGGTTCCTTTTCAAGAAGGCCAAAGAGGCGATCTGCTTGACATGTATGGGCAGTCTATTCCAGAGTCTGGGGAGTCTCTGGGTCAGGAACTTATCCCTCCAGCATGTTTTGTTCATTGTGATGACAAGGTTTAGATCCCTGGAGCTTGGGTCTATGAGGAATTGGGATTTCTTTAAATGTAGCATGTCCAACAGCTCTGGGTTTGACATGGTTTTGGATGTTAAGCAGAGATCGTCTCTGAGTAGTTTTTTTAGGTGGTCAGCATAGGGCATTTGCTTTAGGCCTGTGATTCTTTTAGTGAGGTATTTCTGCGGCCTTTCCAGTTGTTGTAGATGTCTTGAGAGATACATACCAAACGGGGTGTTGTATTCTATAATGGATCTAATGAGTACAGTGGAAAAATGACCTCCTTTTTTCTGGATGAAAAGCCCTTAGTGATGAGGTGTACCACACGGAAGGATTTCCTGACTGTTGTGGCAATGTGGCTATCGAAGGTGAGACCACTGTTCACCTGTGTCCTTAAGTCTCTTATCACACTTTCAGTGTTTAGTGTACTGCCACCTATGTGGTAATTCACGGGTATATGTTTTTTCCCAAAGGGGATAACTATACATTTCTTGGCATTGAGCTTGAGGCCATGGCTCTGGCACCAAGCATCTGTTTCTGTAAGGCCCTTTTGTAGAATATCCACATCATTTGGGGATTCAATAATGGCTCCCAGTTTGCAGTCATCTATAAACATTGTTAGCCAGAGTCCCTTAGTGTTGGCCTGTACTTCAGAGAAGTAGATGCTAAACAAGTGCAGTCCCAGGACTGAACCCCGAGGTACTCCACTTGTCACTTGTCTGGAGCTGGATTTGGAGTCAGCTACTTTTACAGTGTGGGTTCTATCAGTAAGCCAGTTTGCAACCCATTGAGTGATGTAGGGATTAATGCCCAGCTTAGTAAGTTTATCTATGATTCAAGAGTGGGAGATGGTGTTGAAGGCCTTGGAGAGGTCCAGATAGGCTGTTTGGACCAGCTTAGTCTTGCCCATGGCTCTGGAGACTGTTTCAAAGAAGTCAATCAGGTTCAGGAGACAAGATTGGCTCTTCACGAATCCAAACTGCATGGAGTCCAGTGTTTGAAGGTTGCCAATGTCTTTGTTTATAAGTTCCATGATAATACGTTCCATGGCTTTGCATATCAGGCTTGTCAGACTGATGGAGCAGTAGTTGCTGGGATCCAAGGTGGATACCACCTTGTGGAGTGGGATCACTGTAGCTGTGTGCCACTCAGTGGGCATGAAGCCTGACATGAGGCTATGATTAAACATGACACTTAGGTGAGGTGCCAGTTCATTTTGTAGTTCATGAAGTACACAGCCTGGGATGTCATCTGGTTCCATAGATGCTGCATTCTTAGTGTTGGAGAGTGCATTTTTTACCTGTGTGGCCATTATTACCGGAATTAGGCAATCTTTTGGTATTGAGATAAGCCATTTAGGGGGTGAGAGGGGGGTGAAGTTTGTACTGACTCAGTCTGCCAGTATATTGGCAATATCCTTGGGATCAGTATATTTAATGCCATTCTGTTGTAGCTCAGAGCAGGTATGAGCATTGCCATTTAGATTCTTGACACAGCTATAGAACGCCTTGTGGTTGTCTTTGGAATCTTTGGCAATTTTATTTTCGTAACTAGCTTTGGAGGATTTTATGAGGGATCTCAGCTTCTTACTGAGGCTGGTAAGGGAGTTTTTTGCATCCTGGGATTTTCCTCTTTTCTGCAACAGTTTCTCCGTTTTGTTGTAAAGTTTTTTTATGGCTAGAGACCACCAGATTGGCTTCCTTTTTTTGGAGGAGTGCGTCTTAGTTCTATTGGGGATGGCACGATTCATGCACGGGTGGATGTGCTCATACAGTGCCATCCTATCTAAGTGGTAGACTGCAAGCTGTCTTATGGCAGGACAAGCTATCATCCCATCTCCCAGTCTCCCTAGGAGTCTCTCAGGGCTCTATACTAGGTCCCCTCCTCTTCTCTATCTTCATAAACAATCTTCATACTACCATTCCAAATGCACAGTGTATCCAATATGCTGACGATTCTACCTTGATTTGCTCTTCTACTTCACAAACAAATCTGATATCCCTAACCCAGAATACCTTTAACAATATTAAAAATTGGCTAACTAATCGACAACTGCTCCTGAATCTCAATGAAGCCAAGCTGCTGCTTTTCTCACCTACCCCTTGATCCACTCATCCATTCTTCAGTAAGTCTAACAATGACAGAATCATCTCCCCAGATGACCAAACTAAGCTCCTAGGAGTACTAATAGATACTAACCTCAAATTTGGCTCGCATATCAACCACACTATTAAGTCCATTAATAAAAAACTAGGATCCCTCTACAAGGTCAAACCTTTCCTCACCCCTTTTGCTAGGGTTGCTATTGCACAAACCCATCTCCTCTCCACTCTCCTCTGTGCCTCACAGGTATTTATTAACCACTCTAAAGCTAACCTCAGCAAACTATTTTCCTGTTACTACCATATAGCTATATTTGCCACAGGTATGGCATACAGGACTCATCATTGCAACAAATAACTCAACTTGATTGGCTGGAATTTCCTGCCCTTTTAAAGCTCAACCAGCTTACAGTAGCACACAAAGTACTCAACCAACCTGACAATACCCCAACCCTCAAGAGCATTATCAGCCCACATAATGCTCTCAGGCCACTTCATGCATCCAACAAACTATCAGTCCTAACCCTAAAATCCACCACCACAGCAGGGGATTCCCTGTTTGCTAACTCAGTTGGTAAAATTTGGAACCTACTTCCTGCAACTCTTACCCAAGAAACATCTCTTCCCCTATTTAAAAAAGGCCTCAGAATATACTTTAAAACTAACTGGCTCTGCCCCTGCCTAAACCTTGACTAACCCAATCTAACAACTTGGTCTTTCTGTACCTATCAGGCTATTAGTAAGCCAGATATTCCATTCATCTGTTGTGTCATGTCAAAATGTACAGTTATGCCTGTTGAGTTTATCCTTTCTGTATACTGCAGCATTTTCCTATTGTGCTTTACATTTCTGAAATGATCTATTTCATATTTTTTTCTCACTCTGTACCATGTGCCAGTGTATTCCTACTGTGTTAGACCTTCTGAAATGATGTATCTAAATCCTTTGTTCTCTTTGAATATTATTGTACTATTATTATTATTTTTGTGGAGCTTTTCTCCCTGGGCCACCATTAAAAATGGACATGTATCCAGTCGGACTATCCTGGTCAACAAATGTAAAATAAAAAATAAAAATAAATAAGCTCTTAGAGTACTTGCATATGTATTTGGTGATACTGTGTAGGCCACTCCTAAATAGCCTTAAAAGTTGTGGTCACACTATTTGGATAACAGTAACATTACACAGTAGAATTGGACACCCTTTGATAAGGGCCTTTATAGTAGCTGATAAGGGTGGTTGGTGGCAAGTGGTACTTCCGTATAGTCTGGGCAGAAGGAGGCATAGCCAGAGAACCCGTACCAGCCTTCCCCAGGAGTGTCTTTGTGTTTGTATATAAATCAAATCTCAGTGTGTGTGTGTGTGTGTGTGTGTGTGTGTGTGTGTGTGTGTGTGTGTGTGTGTGTGTGTGTCATCCACTTGGGCAGGAACACAAAGCATTGGTTGGACAGAGAGGGTGATGGGGGTTTTGGCTTGACCACTCAGCTGAGATCTTAACCCTATAGCTGTGCCAGTGGAGAGTCTTATTGGGGATCTGGAGAGAGACAGATAAACCAACCCCAGACTGACTGTGATCTCTCTGTGCTCTTAAGGAAAATTGTACTTCACTGTGTGTGTGTGCTTGTCATCCTCCCAATGTGCACATCCTTCACTGGTGTTAATGGTGAGGAATGAGGCTCCTTGATTACTGGGCCAGTGTATGGGCACCACAGGTAGCACTTGATAACACTGGTGATTTGTGTTCCTCATGTCAAAAGTTGTATGATTTGCTTATCATTATTAGTATTAAATCTAGACATAGTGGTGATGATGATTGTAGATGTACAATTGGCATGGCTTGGAGTTTGAAAGAAAGAATCCTTGAACATTTAGGTGAGATAAGAACTGATGTGAGTACCAATGCATTAAACAGACACATTAGATTCTGTACTGGTCATGTGTTTGAGTTTATGGTATTGTAATTGACTAGTAAAACTATTAGAGGTGGATGTTTGACTGATAGAATAGAAATGGATGAGTTAAAATGGAAAAATAATTTTACAAGCTGACAAAGGCTTTGGCCTTACTGGCAGGGTTCCCTTGAAACCTGCTTTGAAGCTACGCAAATTACATCATTAATTAATCATGGTTGTTATGGAGTCTGATTATCTAATTATAGTATTAATTGTTACTAATGTAGAGAATTATATAAGATGCTGTTTTTAATGTTTTTTTCTGTTCTGAAGAAGTGGATACTACCAATTAATAAAAAAAGACAGTTTGTTTTTTTAGCCTTCGTGGTCATTACTCTGTTTTTAATTGTTGTTAAATATATTAATGGTTAGACTGGTGATATGAATAATGTTAGACAAAGAGTAAATAGTACACATTTAGGAAAGGAAGTGTCTATTGTCAAAAAAGATCACTCATCCCCTATTGAACAAGTTAATAACACTGACAACCTTGGAATTGTGGATGTGAGCATTCAGCAAGCTGAGGATTCACAACAAATAAAAGATAGAAAAATAAATTGACTGATGTCTACAAAGCAAAGATAATGCATTCTAAAAAGTATACTGCTGTGTTTTTTAACACAGATATTACAGGGGAAGATAAAATGTTTCTACCAGAAAACCTTCAGTCTACAGAAAAAGGCATCATTTCTCCAAAAGAGAATGTAGAAATGAGGTTTGGGACAAATTAATTTGTCTGGGACCATCTTAGGGGGGGTTAGTATAAGACTAATTAGGGTGGGGGAGGTATGGATGGAGAGCAAGGTTAAGTATAGTGATAGAGATAGGTTAGTTAGGCTGTGGGTGGTAATGGGTTAATTGTGTGGGGACTCAGAAGAAGTGAGGTAGATTTAGAGAGGGGTTTAGGTTTTATATTAGTGAAGAGGGGGGAAGTAGTGTCACATTTTGGCATGAGTTTGCAATGGCAAGGATCACATCCATGATGACCTGTATGTACAGGGGTGCAAGTAGGTCTTGGACTACTTTTAGTTGGGATTTAGGGTTTTGTGTTGGTGGTTTATTAGTTCCTGGTTAAGGTGGATTTTTTGAGGCTTATTAGGAAGGTGTTTTAGGTAGTGCGAGTGGGGCACCTCAGGTGTTGTGTGTTTTTGTGGTAAGCATGTTGGATAGCAGTTGAATGTGTTGGGGCCTGCCAGTGTCAGTCATTGGTGGTATGCATTTAGCAGGTCAGCAGTTTCCTGGGCTGTCTATAGGCTAGGAAGCGGTGGAATGCAGTTGTTCATTCCTGCTCTGGTGTGATCATGTCATGAGCCCCTTCAGTGGTTGAATTAGGCTTCTGCTTTCCTGAGTGGATATTTTCATATTAAATCAAATCTGTTTTGTTCCCCCTTTTTAATGGTGCATAGGCTGGTAGGGGAGCAAATGGTAAGTTGTTTTGGTCATTAGTGGAGTGTGGAAATTTGGGTAACAGTAGTTGGGGTATATAGAGAAGGAAATTATAGGGATCAGTGGCATGTTCTTGGCTTTTGGTTCACTGGTGGTGAGTGGTTGGTCGTTTTGCTATGGAGCGTGCACAGTGCAGCTAAGAGCTGTTAATTTGTTAATGGTCGAGAAGCATGCTGTGGTAATAACTGTTAAAAACAACACAAAATACAGAAATATTAGAAATATGCAAGTTAAAGCTGTATGTGTGTTATGGCGTCTAATGGCAGATGGGCAGGTATTTACGCATGTGTGAGTTTTTTTCTCTCTCTCTCTCAGATTAAAAAAAGAGAGAAAAGGAGGGAAGGGAGAGGCACAGTGGGGAAGATGGAGCAAGGGGAAAAGTTGCTTGGATCCCATGTGGTGCTGGAGGCAGGGTTCCCTTGGTGGATGTCTTGTCCTTGGGTACTCATTGACTCCTTCTCCTAACTTCCATAGCCATACTTGTTGTTGATGTGTGTGATGCATTTGTATCATTTCACACATCCCTGGGGTGAGTTTGTGTTGGACTGGGCATTGACCAGTCATTTCTTCATGGAGTTGAGCATAGGATTGCAGCACCTCTGTTGAATTGTTCATTGTGGGAGGCCCATTCCTTTACTAGTGATTTAAGGATGTTGTCTACTTGAGCGCATACCTGGTGCCATTTGGTCTGGGGGAGGGGGAACAGATTGATGTTTTGCAGTCTGCCATGCTTGCCAGGCTGGTTGGGCAAGTGTCATCATGGGTGCACTGAATGTTTTTTAATTATTTTATTTTTGATGGTTTTGCTGCTACCCTGCAAACCAATTTGGGGGAGGAGGCAGGTAGGACGCCACAGGTGGCTGCACTGGTGCATGTTTCTGGTTGTTGCCTTGCTGAGAGATTTTTTTTTTTTTTTTTTTTGTAGGTCATAGTATTTACCTTGTTGGTCATCATAAGGGAGGTGGGCAAACTTGTATGGTTTAATGAGAAGGTTGAAATGCTGCCCTGTATTTGGCTCTGCTTCTCTCCTACCCTTGCATTCTCAATAGATATACATATTTATTTAATCACTGTCTTAATGAACTTTTTTTTGTTGCAGATGGCGAGCATGCACAGTCTACTGTGATGGTGGGAGGCCATAGTGGCACAGGCAGAAGAGGTGTTCCAAGAGTCCAACACAGACTCTGGGATGGTGGACCAGGCAGGGATAGCCAGTCAGAAGAGACAACATTTGGTGGTCAGGACAAGGTCAGTGTCTCATGGGAAGAGACAATGACTATCGAGAGAGAGGTGGTTACAGTTGATTCATCAGTGGCTAGAATGACTCTCGACAGAGCAAGAGGTAATGATCTGGCATTGGGTGTTCAGTTAGGGAGGGTAGGTTTGGGGTGTGTTGGGGATGACAGTGAGAAATTGGAGGATTCCCTTTGTTATGGGTTGGGGGATACTGGGAAGACTATGGGGGATGCACACGGGAGTCAGGAAACAAATGGGGAAGAAGTGATTATGGCTGACACCATTGGGTTGATTGGCAGTCTTGCTTCATTTTTGGAAGTGGGTTCTGATTTTGGCATACGGTCATGTGATTGGTTAGCTATGCAGATACTGAGGCAAGGAACAGGGACATTTTTTCTGACTCTTCACATTCCATTTACAGTTAAAGAGAAGATCTGGAAAGGGGAATATGTCAATGTTTTTGAATTAACAGATGCAGAAGGGGTTCTGTGGTTGGTGGAATCAGAGCTGGCAAACAGCAATGATCTGTTGGCTGCCCTAGTGGTGTTAGGGAGGAGGAGGGAAGGTAGACTGCAATTCAAGACATGGGATAACTGGGTAGTAGTATTCATTTATTATATAGAATTTTTGTTGGAGAAAGACAAGTCTTTGGCATTGCCTTTATTGGGTTACTTTCTGACAATATGGGAGACTCAGCATTTGAGGCCTGGGAATGCCTGGTTTTGGTATGATCAAAGGTTTCAGAAGTGGAAAGCAGTGGATTACTCTCTTTGTTGGGAGGCTCGTCATCCAGATATCTGGCTGGCCACTATGATGAATAGGTTTGTAGGGAATCCTAGGGGAGGAAAGTTAGGGGGAGAAGGCATACGAGTTTGTTGGGCTTTTAATGCAGGAAGTTGTTCATGGGTAAGGTGTAAGTTTTCGCATGCTTGTTTGAAGTGTGGGGGAATCCTCCAGCAGTTCATTGCGGATGACACTAGGTTAATTTGATGACTTCAAGCTCATTTTCAGCTAAGGGAGGCTTTACTCCTTCGCAAGGGTTTCAGAACATTAGAGGTAGAGGCAATTTTAGAAGGCAGGATGTCCTTTAGGGGGCTAGAGGAAGGGCTGGCATTGCATTCTCCTGTTAAAGTGGAGGTATTGCAGAGTATGCTCCAGCAGTTTCCTGATGCTTCTCTTAAAGAAGAAATAATTGAAGGTTTTTCTATGGGGTTTTCTATGAAATCAAGAGTGGTGGGGGATGGGGTGGTTTGCAAGAATTTGTGATCTGTAAGGGGTTAGGATGATATTTTGCTGCATTTGGTAGAGAAAGAGCGACAGGTGGGTAGGATGTTGGGGACCCTTGATAGCCTACCCTTTCAAAGTTTTAAGGTATCTCAATTGGGTTTGGTTCCAAAGAAAGAGGATGGTGAATTTAGGTTGATTCACCAATTGTTGTACTTGGTAGGGAGTTTGGGGAATAATTTCATTTCAGCTGAGGATGCTAAAGTCAGCTGTGCATCTTTGGATGATGCTGTTTAGGTTATCTGGGTGTTTAAGGATCCATGGTTAGTAAAGGTGGATAGTGTAACTGCTTTTTGCCTGTTGCCGGGAAGAGAGGAGTGGATGTTACTGGGCACAGTAGTAGGGAACAGGTTTTATTTCGAAAAGGCTATGCCAATGGGTTGCTGTGTAGCCTATGCTACTTTTCAGAAATTCAGTACAGTTCTTTATTGGGAGTGGCAGCAGAGGGTGGGTACGCAGAGGGCTGTACATTTTTTAGATGATTTTTTTGTTAGTAGGTGAGGGATTTGAGGGAGTGTATGAAGGTTTGCAAGAATTCCTGGAGTTGTATGATGGTTTAGGGGTTCCATTGGCCTGGCATAAGTTGGAAGGCCTAGCCAAAGCTTTGGATTTTTGGGGATTGTTAGTGGATGCAGGACCTCAGCTATTTTGCTTGTCTATGGATAAGATAGACAGATTGAAAGAGAATATTGGGACAGTGTTGTGTAAGGTTAAGGTACTCATATGGATGGTTATGGAACTGTTAGGGCTTCTAAATTTTGCATGTTGGGCTGCTCATCCAGTGTGTACGTTTTGCAGGTCAGTGGCCTTTTTATTGTAAGGGGGGAAGAACACTGTTGGGTTAGGTTTAGGAGGTTGGTAGGGGCTAATTTGGCTCTTTGGTTATCTTTTATGGAGCAGTTTAATTGTGTTTTTTTTTTTTGGCAGACAGATTGGGTTTGTCAGGAGGAACTGCAATTGTTTACAGATGCAGCAGCAGGTACTGGAATGGGGGCATTTTTTGGATGTAAATGGTTTGCAGCTCAATGGCCATTGGCTTGGAAGGAGGAGTGGTCAAGGGATGTAATGCCTTTGGAGATAATGCCAGTTTGGCTAGCAGCAGTAGTCTGGAAGGAGAAATTGAAGGGAATGAGGGTAATTTTCCATTCAGATAACATGGCAGTGGTGTGAGTTCTTCAGATGAAGACTGCTAGATCTGAAATGTTGCTGTTAGCATTACGTAAGTTAGTCTTGCAGAGTTTGATAATTCATTTTTCATTCACAGGGGTGCATGTGGCTGGGGTGCTGAATGTGATTGCTGACAGTTTGTCTCAATTTCAGTTTTCCAGATTTCAGCAGTTGGCTCTGGAGGTGGAGGAGGTGCCAATGGCTTTTCCAGATGAGGTGTGGCATCCTGGGTTGACATAACCAGGAGGGTGGTGCAGCAATCATGGGCATACCTCCCTACCATACCAAATTACTTGGTTTTTACAGAGTTTTGGGGTCCAAATAATAGGGTGCCATGATTCCTGAGTGGCACCCCTTCATTTCCAACTTTTCCCCAACCTTTTTTTATTTTTAATTTTCTTTTTCATGTTTGAGCTGACGTCATCACGTGTGCGATGACGTCAGCTCCGTCACAGCTACCAGCCTGTTGGAACTGAGCTAGTGCACAGATTTCCGGCAACGGATGCGAGCGGAAAACAGTTTTCATTCAAACAGATCTATTCTGCTTTCAAATGGATTTGCAATGACAAGCGAGCGGTTGTCTCTCATTTGCGATTATTTATTTCAAATGGATGGATCTGCAATGAGCAGGAACTGAGGTGAACAAACAAATGGACAGAAATTATCATCAGTGGACAGCGTTCAGATGAATGAACAGAAAGGATTTCTGACTGAAGTATGTTGTTATTTTCATTCAGGATTGGGTTCTGGCTGAAGGAATGTGTGTGTGTGTGTGTGTGTGTGTGTGTGTGTGTGTGTGTGTGTGTGTGTGTGTGTGTGTGGGTGTGTGTGTGTCTTTGTGAGTGTGTGTGTGTGTGTGTGTGTGTGTGTGTGTGTGTGTGTGTGTGTGTGTGTGTGTGTGTGTGGGTTGAGTCTGCCTTTCACATATAGCACAACCTCTTCTTTATTCTATTTGACAACATTTAACATTTTCATCATTAAATGTGACAGTATTTGGAACTTTTGTTTAAATGTTGTCATAACAAAGAATAGCTTCCTGAATGGCTTGAACATATGCACAGCTATTCAGAGCATTTGTTTTAAATGTTCACATCATTAAAAGCATATGTCTTTTTGAACTAAGTATTTGCAAAATGTAATGCATTTAAAACTTTTGTTTAAATGCTCAGTACCCATTGATTATTTGTTCACCTGTTAAGATCTAAAAATTAAAGCACTTGTCCAACCAAATCTACTTGTTTAACACATTTGGCTATAATTTTTGGGCACATTTTATTTATATAAATGATCAGGATCTGTAGAATGTGAATAGCAGAGTGAGATCACAAAATGCCTAAAGTAATGGCCCTGGATGCATTGTCTGAAATGCTGTTAAAGTAAAAATCTTGTGTGTGTGTGTGTGTGTGTGTGTGTGTGTGTGTGTGTGTGTGTGTGTGTGTGTGTGTGTGTGTGTGTGTGTGTGTGTGCATGAATGCCACAATGTAATACACTTGGTGGCTAGAGGCAAACTCAAACCCTGTACCTTGGGTACAGGGTAAAAAGAAATAAAAAATACAGGTATCGGAACAAAGCACAGCTGCTGTGGTCCAAACACATCCAAGGACAACAATTCAATCCAACATACATCTTTTATTATAAGAATAAGACAAATCTGGTAAGTGCTTTCACCCAGTAGGGCTTCATCAGACCATAAAACATTCCTAATAGATACTCATTATATACAAACAAAGTCCCAAAATCAAAACATAAAAGCATTTTTAAAGTGACAGCCTCCTATTTTTATACAAATACACATCTCAATATACATTAATATGCATTAACATAAATCCATGTGATTTCCTCTCTTAAAACATATAAAACTATATATATATATATATATATATATATATATATATATACTTCATAGAAACTACATATTCTCTATATAAACTTCAATAAAAAATGTGTATATAAATATATATATATATAAAATATATAAAAAACATATATGTATGTTATAAAAATGCATACATATTCCTATAAAAATATATGAAGCTATAAAAATATTTTTAATAGCCTGTGCATAACTGATACTATCTAAGACCTCTAGACTTTAAGAAATGTTTCAGGGGTGCCTTATCATTAAGACCTGAATGGGAGTCTGCCCTGAACCTAATTATCCATTTGGCCTCTTGTGTCTCAGTACGATTCCTAATGTCACCACCTCTGGAGCTAGTAGATAACACTTCAATGACCCTGAAAGTAAACATGTGATATCATCTCTCTCTAACACATGTTTAGTTAGTGCATTAACTGTGGACTTAATCTTAATCTGATACATGTGCTCACATATCCTATCCCTAAGTTTTCTGTCTGTCTTGCCAACATAATACCCATCACATGCTACACATGTAGCAAGATAAACTACATGTTCGGACAGACAGTTAGCAGAGATATGAAAATCATAACCAATACCATTCAAAGGGTGCACAAAACTATCCCCAGAATTTATTAAATGTCAAAAGTTACAGCGATTACAATGAAACGTACCAAACACACTATGATCACTCTCCTTCCTACCATTCTAAGGATAACATAACAGCTTCTTCAAGTTGGATCTATTTTTGTACACAAAACATAGTGTATCCCCTACCACCTTCCTAATACTGGGGTCCACCATCAGCACCTCCCAATGTGACCTAATAACATCTTTAATATCACCCACATCTTTAGTGTAAAAAAGAGAGATCCTGACACTACTGTGCTCCACTGTAGCTACTATGCACTCCAATTCTACCTGGTCAGTGACAGTTTCCTTAAAATCTGAAAAATAGGGAGTGGCCACATCTCTCCTCAAAGCAGACATCCCATTAATCCCCATCTCAGTCTCCTCATTCTTATATGCCCTAGACCTGAATCTCTCACATAGGTCATTTAACTCAGTGTTAAATGGTGATAGTCTATCGTGTATGGATCATTTTCTTAATTGTGTCTCTGGGACTGTTAATCCACTGCTTCTTTATGAAGCGGTGAGTGATGACGTCATAGATGCGCCTGAAGAGGCGTTTGAATGAGCGGAGCTATGTTCGGCTGTTGAGAAGCTGGAAGCTGACTTTATGAAGCTGAAAAGGCTTCAAACTCAGTGGCAACACTTTGAGGTGTGCTTGCAGAGGAGGATTATACTGAGATGACTTAGGGTCCTGAAGATGCCAATGACAGGGACTATGTACCGGGAACTTCTCTATAGATGGCAGCAGCTAAACATTGAAGTAAGCCTTAAGTATATGGCTCTCCTTAATGAATTTTTTATGCCTGAAGAGGATGCATTGCATGTTTCAGCAAAGAACCAACAGAAGTTTTTATTTGATCGTTTTCCAAGGAAAGTAGTGGAGAGAGTGATTGTGTCAACAACAGACAGTGTGCTACTCTATGAAAAGCGTTTATTTGAGCAGAAATGCCACAAGCTTCAGAGAGACATTCGAGACTTTAAATTGGGTCAAGTCTTTACTTGGCCCAAAATTGCTGTTGTGAGCCCTGACAATGCTAACCAGACTGTAGGGTCTGAGGGTGTACACAATGTTAATGTCCCTGATAAAGGGAAGGTACAAGTCTGTGATGATCGGAATGTTATAAATGAAGGTAGTGTTGATAATGTGATTAGTAATAACTTATGTATGAGTGTTAATGAATCAACAGCTGACAATGCTATTTTAGTAGAGTCAGCAGGACCTTCGGGTTTGAAATTTGATAAGAATATAGGAATCACCAGTTTAGGGAATGTGGACAACATTAATCAACCTAGTGTTCGTAGAAAAGTGCCTAATAATACTGACCAAGTTTATTTACAGGTTGGGGTACAGTCTAATGGTGTCAGTAATGCTCATTACCCTTTCCCCATCAATGCTTCACACAGGGGAGAGGGGAGGATGAGATCAATGATCAGAGGCAGGCAGAAGAAGAAGTTGTCTGCCAAGTCCCAAACTAACCACAGTTTGAAGAAAATGTGGGGGAAGACAGGGACATGTTAGTGGTTAGTATTTCTTCACATCCACTGACACAGGACGAGATTGCTGTTTTATCCAGAGGGCTTATTTTTATACCTACTTGTTATAGTGATTTTACTGATACTTTAGTTGATTTTAAGATGTTTGTCAGGAATTTATGTCTGAAATTAGAGTTCAGGGACAGGATGGTTGATTTCCATGACAGGTAGTTTAAGAGACCTAGCCTCTATGTTCCTAATGCACCACCTCTTGTAGCAGCTTTTAGCAGGTTGGTGGAGACTGACCTGTATAATATGAGAAATGAGGCAAATAGTTATAGAAGGAGGAGAGGGAACTTAACATTGAAATAGAGGAGAGCTCTGATGGACCTGAGAAATTATTGCATGTCAGCAATCAGACCTGCTGATAAAGGGGGCAGTGTGGTAGTGATGGATTACAAGTTTTATAATGAAACCATGAAAAATATGTTAAGAGACAAAAGGTTTTATCAATCCATACAATGTGAAACAGTGGATTTAAATGTGTGTAGGATATCTATGATGTTAGAAGATTTATTTAAGAGTCATCTCATTACTGAGGGACTGTTTGAGTATTTAGCAGTCAGTGACCCCCTCATACCCTTGATGCAGGACCTCCCCAAGATACACAAGGGTGGCAATAGGCATCCCATGAGGCCTACTGTATCAGGTAGAGGATGGTCCACTGAGCCCGTCTCCATTGATGTTGAAAAGTTTGTACGCCCAGTTGTGGACTCTAATGAATATGCGTTAATGGGCACGAAGCAGTTTTTACTCAATCTTTACCAGCATATGCAGGGAGTGGCCGCTGACTCCAATCATTTTATGGTAACATTGGATGTCTAATCCCTCTTTACAGTTATACCCAATGGGGAAGGAATTCAAAGGGTACATGAATACCTTAGGTGTCACACTGAATTGAGTGCTAATGTCATGGACCTCATAGTTTTGTTTTTAGAGGTTGTATTGGAGAATAATATTTTTTGTTTTGATTCTTAGTGTTATCTGCAGAGGGATGGCATAGCTATGGGCACTTCTTGTGCCAATAGCTACGCCAACCTCTATAGGGCCACCTGGGAGGAGGATTGTTTGTTTAATTTGATTGATTTTTGTTACAGGGTATCCTTTTACAGACGTTTTGTGGATGACCTTTTTTTCATCTGGACAGGGACCACAGGTGAACTTACCACATTGTTTAATAAATTGAATGATCTTCCTAGAGTTTTGAAGTTCACGTACGAGTTCTCAGATGTGTGGATCTCTTTTCTAGATGAGTATGTGGAGACAATGGCCAATGGGATGTTGAATACTGGGGTGTTCAGGAAATCATGCCATCGTAATGCTTTATTGCAGAGATATAGCATGCATCCAGGATATGTATTTAGGAATGTGGTCAGAGGTCAAGCCATGAGGACATCTCATTATAATCCCTACCAGGAAGGCTTTAACACTGAGCTGAATGACCTATGTGAGAGATTCAGGTCTAGGGCATATAAGAATGAGGAGACTGAGATGGGGATTAGTGGGATATCTGCTTTGAGGAGAGATGTGGCCACTCCCTATTTTTCAGATTTTAAGGAAACTGTCACTGACCAGGCAGAATTGGAGTGCATAGTAGCTACAGTGGAGCACATTAGTGTCAGGATCTCTCTTTTTTACACTAAAGATGTGGGTGATGTTAAAGATGTTATTAGGTCACATTGGGAGGTGCTGACTGTGGACCCCAGTATTAGGGAGGTGGTAAAGGATACACCATGTTTTGTGTACAAAAATAGATCCAACTTGAATAAGTTGTTGTGTTATCCTAAGAATGGTAGGAAGGAGAATGATCATAGTGTGTTTGGTAAGTTTCCTTTTAATTGTTGTAACTTTTGCCATTTAATAAATTCTGGGGATAGTTTTGTGCACCCTTTGAATGGTATTGGTTATGATTTTCATGTCTCTGCTAACTGTCTGTCTGAACAGGTAGTTTATCTTGCTACATGTGTAGCATGTGATGGATATTATATTGGTAAGACAGACAGGAAATTTAGGGATAGGATATGTGATCACATGTATCAGATTAAGATTAAGTCCACAGTTAATGCACTAATTAAACATGTGTTAGAGAGAGGTGATATGCACATGTTTACTTTCAGGGTCATTGAAGTGTTATCTACTAGCTCCAGAGGTAGTGACATTGAGAATCGTACTGAGACACAGGAGGCCAAATGGATAATTAGGTTCAGGGCAGACTCCCATCCAGGTATTAATGACAAGATACCTCTGAAACCTTCCTTAAAGTGTAGAGGTCTTAGATAGTATCAGTTATGCACTAGCTATTAAAATATTTTTATAGCTTTGTATATTTGTATAGGAATATGTATGCATTTTTATAACATACATATATGTTTTTTATATATTTTATATATATATGTATATATATATATATATATATATATATATATATATATATATACACACACACATTTTTTATTGAAGTTTATATAGAGAATATGTAGTTTCTATGAAGTATATATATAGTTTTATATGTTTTAAGTGAGGAAATCACATGAATTTATATTACTGCATATTAATGTATATTGAGATGTGTATTTGTATAAAAATAGGGGACTGTCACTTTAAAAATGCTTTTATGTTTTAATTTTGGTGCCTTTTTTTATATATATATAATGAGTATCTATTAGGAATGTTTTATGGTCTGATGAAGCTCTACTGGGTGAAAGCGCTTACCGGATTTGTCTTATTGTTATAATAAAAGATTTATGTCAGATTGAATTGTTGTCCTTGGATGTGTTTGGACCACAGCAGCTGTGCTTCACTCCGATACCTGTATTTTTTATTGTTTTTTATTGCTGGACTGTGTGGGGGTGTACGGAGTGTTTACTCATTGTGAGCTTCTATTTATTGTTTTTATTTTATTTTTATTTTACAGGGTAAAAAGAGCCTAAAGACCCTAGCCACAACCACTTGTGAATTTATGCCTCATATATTTGATCTGTTCCTCATAAAATCTGTGGTTTTCAGGATTTGTGACAAATCACTAAAGGACTTCTTCTTCTTTCAGCTTTTCCCGGTTAGGGGTTGCCACAGCATATCACCTGTCCGCTCATGATTGGCAATGGAGGTTTACAGTGTTGAATTGCCAGCCCGGTGCCCAACCTTCCACAGAAGGTACACACACACACACACACTCACACCTAAGGCCAATTTAGAGTGTCCAATCCACCTACAGCTTCTTTGGGATGTGGAAGGAAACTGGAGCACCCGGAAGAAATCCATGCGACCACAGGGAGGACATGCAGACTCCGCACAGAAGGCAACCCAGCCAAAGATCTAATCAGAGAACCTCTTGGTGTGAGGCGGCAACGCTAACTGCTGCACCACTGTGGCTGCCCCAAATCACTAAAGGACTGAATTAACTAAATAATGACAGGCATTTGATAATGACAGGCATTTGAATTTCAGACTTTATATTCTTCCAAAAATAAATGGTAACTCAAAACCTTTTATTCTAGCATTTTTCTAAGTTTATAAGATCAGTATTAGAAATGTGTCCCTATTTTTGAGGCTGTATTCCTCTATTATTGGCTTTGTCCACATTTGTTGTGCTAACTGGTTGAGAGTAGCTATGGTGAGAAGTGAGAACTGAATTCTGTATGCCCCCATTATTGGCTTTGTCCAGGTTTTGTGTGCTAAGAGGTTGACAGCTATGGTGAGAAGTGAGAATTTAATTCACTAAATGATAGCCATTTAAGTTTCAGTCTTCCTAAAGTTCCTATCTTTCAAAAAACTGCTGATTTGACATAGTGATATGTTGCACTGACCGTTGTGCACAGGGTCCTGGATTCGAGACTTGGCAGTAAAACATAGAGTGGTAACACATCATTTTATTCTAACAACTTTCCAAAATTACACAAGCAATGTTTAAAATGTATCCCTGGTTTTTGGGCTTTTGTCCACCTCCCAATTAAAATTTGGCTTTTTTTCCCATTTCTTGTGCTGCAAAGTTGAGAGATACAGTTGAGAGTTGAGTGGATTTACAAGGAGATGAGTGCTTCATGGGAAGAGAAGTTTAGTGTTGCTTATGCTGAGCCTGCTTGCATTGTTAATAGTATAACAGGTTAAATATTTTCTTTTGATGCAGAATACTGTGGGTTCTACTCCCACAGTATGTAGATGCATTGCTGATACTGTACTGTGTTGTACTTTTAAAGGGGTAGGTGTAACAAGTCAAGGATGTAGCTACAGATAGAACAGATGTGAGAAAATGTCATGCACAAGGGCAGTTGTGTCTCGGTAGAAAGAGCAAAAAATATTAACCCAAATTCAGGAACAGATAATCAGAATGATTATATTCTCTGCTGCATTATAAGAAAAAAATGTGTGTGGAAGTAGACTTTTATGATGGAAATGTTCTGAATTGTGCAGTTTTGTCATTGGTTCATTTTGTTTCATTGCCTACTGGAAAAATGTTCAAACAATAAATGTAAAATGCGCTCTAAGTCTAACAAGTGTGCTGTCTTATACAAGCAATATAATTTAATAACATCAGGAAGATGTGTCAAGGAACACATGTATGTTTCTTGTTTTGTGTGCAAGGGGCCTATGATTTGAAATCAGCCCAAAGATAAGCTTTATCCACCAATGCTGTTTCAATGAATGTGAGTTTCAAGGGCAGAGAAGTTCTAATGCTATGTTTATTTTCATTATGAGACAGTATTGCTTTGTTTAGCAGATGTCTGTTAGTGTTTGTGCTATAAAATGTAAAAATAAAATCCAAATAATGAATGTAGAAGTAAAGCAGTGTAAACATTAGTGTTTATGGTAAATGGGGCAAAATAACTAGGTAATGGGACATTGGAATGGCTGCTGGGGGACTCTAGTGCCATATTTTGGTTGTTCGTTCTTCAGTTTGTATTTGAAAGTTGGTATCCCATAATTCCATTGGAGTGGGCAGAGTTACATAATTTTGTATGCTAATTTTGTGTTAATCAGCATACAGATTTGTACCTATTTTTCATGTGCCTTGTCCAGATTTTTGATGTTTCCAGGTTGAGAGGTATGATCATGGGTGGTGTCCTCCAGGAAGGCATATGATAGGGCACTTTATGATTTTGATACATTTGTTTTTCAATTACCTGAGGAAGAATGGGTTTGGTCAAGGAGTTGTTATTTGGCTTGAGTTTGGGGGCAAGGTAAGGCAGTACAACAGTTAAGGTGGATTTGGTGGCCATTAGTTTATTTGCACAGGTGGCAGGGTTGCATAACGTCAGGAAGTCTTGGACGATGGGGCATATTTTGAGAGGATGGGGAACAGTGGCTGGAGGGAATATGGATATACGTTGACTGTTGATAAGGCAGATTTTGAAAGTTTTAGTAAAGGGTTTGGTGTTAGTGGAGAGGGACTCAGTTTATTATGTTATATGGATTACTTTGAGTGTGTGGATGTATTTCAATACTTATGTTGTCAGAGTAGTTGGGGTCATTATTTTGGAGGGATGTAATTATATGGTAAGGGCAGTTCACATTGGGATATGTAGGTCTAAAACAGATCAGTTGGGGAAAGGTGCATTAATAGTCTTGAGAAAAGATAGGAATGCAGGGCTTTTTCTGGTAGGGTGGACTACAGAACCTGTGTGGACTCAGGTGGGGGTCCTCATGATTTGGTTTTTCATTTGAGAACTGGGAGGATGGTAATGAGTAGTCAGTTTGTACAGGTAATAAGGAGGGCTTTTTTCGTTGAAGTTGTTTTCCAGCTGATAGGTTTGAAGCACATTCTTTCCATATTGGAGGGCTTCAGATTTGGCAAGGGAAAGTGGATCCATTGAGGTTACTAGAAGAGTGAGGAGGTGGTCTTTAAATGCCTTTTATCTTATATTAGATAATGGCGTCAGTTGCTAATTTATTTTTTTTTGTCTTTCAGGAAATCAGATTGTCATCTTGGGCCATTCCAATATCCACTGTGCAGAGAAAAGGGCAGCAGTTCAGATGGATGGAAATAATTTGGGATTGTCTCGATTAGGGTGGTTAATTAGTTGGCATGGGATTAGAGGTCTTAGGTGGACTCAACTTATGCATGCAATTGAAGTGTTAAAGCTGCAGTTAGGTTTTTCTTGAATATTGGTGATACACCTAGGTGGGAATTACTTGGGAATAATTCCTAAAAAGCAGCTGGTAGATAAGCTAAAGAAGAAGTTCTGTATGTTGCAAGCACTATATGCAGGCATGTGTATAGTATGGTCAGACATAGTGCCACACTTGAGTTGGAGGAACACTGCTAGTTTTCAGGCTTTTGAGCAGACTCAAAGGTCTGTTAATCATAGGATTTTGATGACAGGGATTTGGTTTGTTTTAGAGCTGATGGTGTGCATTTGAGTGACATTGGGCTTGATTTGAGTGATCGTAAGCCACAAAACTATGGGCTAGGCTTATAAATGCCCTCGGGCAGATAGCCTAGTATGAACCTATGAACCTATGAACCTATTTATTTAATATACACTTGAGATTTTTTTAGAGGGTATGATGAAAGTTCTTGGGTAGAAGAGGGGGAACAGCCTGGGGTCAGGCTGGTTTGCAGAAAAGAGGGACAGGATTGTCTTCTTCTTTTGCCCACTTGGTGATGGTGTTGATGTTACTGAGTTTTTGGGATCAAGTGAGCTGCAGGACATTGGTTGATAAGAATAAGCAAGTACAGACGCTGCTTATTTGGTCAGGGTGATTGGGTACATTGCCATGATGGATGCTAAGAAGAATGTCATGTTTTGGTTATTTTGTTGCAGTTTTTGAATAAAGTTATCTAAATTTAATAAAGGTCGTCAAATGTATGTTGGTGTCAGTGTGCATTATTAAAGGGGGCCAGGCAAAAAAGAGGCAAGGGGCAGGTGTAAAGGAAGAAATCAAAACTGAATGTGGAAGGATTAAAGAATATTAATGTAAGGAAAGAGAGAAGAAACACAGAAGCTGACAGCATGGGTCAAGCTGTAGATGTACAAGACAGTTGGATGAGAATCGTATGCTTGCAAATCTAATAACCGATAAAAACAGTATGATTGATAAGACTAATAGTGATGCAGATCATACCTTTGTAACAATTGATAGAGCAGATATTTCTGAATTAAAAGTTGAAGATTCTTCAGACCTGGTCAGAAAAAATATTCTTGTAATTAGAGATTCAGTTATTAGAGGAACTGATACTTACATTTGCAGAGAAGACAATGCACATAGAAAAGTGTTATGCTTGCCAGGAGCAAAAACTGATTTTGTGTGAAAGGCCTTAGAGTGCCTTAATGTTATGAAGTATGATCTGTTTATATTCATATTTGTACTAATGATATCTTCCATGAAGACACTCTGACTGTTAATAGAGAACTTACAGCCTTCTTAGACAGCATAGCTTGTATAGGTGTAAGGACTTATTTTCACAAATCACATATAGAAAGGAGAGTCAGGCCACTATGAATGAAAATATTTTTCTTGGTAAATATCTACATGAAAAAAAAATGTCCCATTAAAAAATGGAAATGTGTAGAGTGGCAGAGCCTACTTTTAGGCACATACAAGCTTAAACAGGATGGCATGCACTTGTCAGGTTTGGAGAAGATAATTTTTGCAGCAGATATTTTGCAATATTTGACAAATACAAGGCAGGATTTTTGCCAGGTCAAACGTTTAACAGTTCACAGATAACATTTGATGCACCTCTGATAGTTGTTATGGTAGGAGCATTAACAATATTTTTATTTTTAGAAATTTTGCTACATTAACACAAGATTGATGTTGTTATTGTTTGTGAAACTTAGTTAAAGACTAATGACCGAGATCCAGTTCTGTCAGAGTATATATGTTTTTTACTGTAACAGACATTCTAACAAAAAATCAGGTGGAGGTGTTATGATAGGGATTAAAGATAGTTATGAAACCTGTGACTATTATATGTTCAGTGATAACACCAATACTGTAGACTGTGTAACTGTGACAATAAAGACAACCCAGGAACATGTAACAATTGTTGGAGTGTATAGATCACCAAACGACCTAGAGGAATTTGTATATTTTTTGCATGAAACATAGCAGGGAAGAATAATAGTGGCTGGGGACTTAAATTTACCATAAACAGACTGGAATAATATTGATTCAACAACATTAGTAATGAAACTATTTACAAAGTATGCTCAGGAATAATTGCTTCAGATTGTAAAAAAGCCTACCAGGGGCCAGAACATTGTAGACAATAATTGCATTCCTAAAGAAATTAATGTCACTTCATTTCAACTTTTACTACCATTAGTATGCAGTGATCATGAGGTTAGAAAAGTTAATTTGTTGCTTAATAATTCTTCCAAACTGAAATCTATACCAATCCACAGATGATTAATAACAGATTACATGGAAGCAAAACAGTTACTATGTAAAACTAATTAGAGTGATGCATTCAGGGAAAAGCCTCCATAAGAAATATGAAAAGTTTTGAAAAAGAAATTGTTTGAAAAGTAAAAAAAAAATAAAAACAATGTTTAACATCAGGATCTAGGCACACAACTTCAGGAGGATATATTTACATAAGAACAAGATACTTAAGGAGAGAGAAAAAATACAAGAAATGGAAAAGAGGTCAAGCTACAACTTTGAAAACTGAAATAAACAAGCTGGACAGACAAACTAATCATAGTGTGAGACAAGATAAAAAAATAAAGAAATGTATATAAAGTTATCAAACATAATAGGAAACCATTTTATCGATACTTAATATACGTAAGGGGTTGGGTATAGATATACACACTGATAAGGTGTATGGAGATTCTAAATTTATTCCTCACACATAATGGATTATAGATATATTTAGAAAATCTTCTGCAAAGCAGTTTGGCTCCACAAAGAGGGTGATAAATTGTCAAACTGACATCCAGGTAACCTGAGATACTGAAACCAAATGATATCATACTGAAAAAGAACTATGCAAAATGGATCCAAGCAAAGCACTTGGAGGAGACAGAATTAGTAATAATGACCTAAGAACACTTTATCACGTACTTAGAGTACCATTATATTTTGTTATTTACTATGTTATATAAATACAGAGAGATTCCTCAAGATTGGAGACTCACTTTTGTTAAACTTGTCTTTAAGGAAAAGGGGAGAAGACAAACTCAGAGTCATTCAAACCCATAAGTTTACTTTCATGCTGTGCAAAAATAATGAAGAATGTTTTACTAGATAAATTATTTTCAGAAATGGAAAGGTTGGGACTTGAAACTATATATCAGCATGGATATGTTGAAAATATAACAACTACCAGTAACATGATGTTCTATAACAATATAATAATGGCTATAAATGAAAAATGGTGCTGTGGTGTCATTTGCATAGATTTAACTTTAGCATTTGATAGAGTCATACACAAAACACTGATCAATAAGTTAGTACAATGAGATATCGATGTACTTTTGATAAGATGGATAAATGCATGGCTTACAAATAGGACATGACAAGTATCATATAGCAACTGGACAGGTGAAATCATTGGTTACAGTCAGGGTGCTCCACAGGGGTCTATCCTATGCCTATGCTTGTTTAGATTACAGAGTTCAGATTTATAGATTTATCTTTTTCATCTGAGGTGTTCTAAAGTCTGTATACAGATGACTTGGGGTGAACTTGATTACATGTGTTACACATCGGACATGCCTGAGAAAGAACTTGATGAAATCGACCATTTGGGCACTGGAGAATAATATGCTGATATATACATCAAAAACTAAGCATATGAGATTTTGGCGGCATAAATTGAAAGGTTAATATTTAATACAGCATGCAGTGAGTTTGACTATAGATTCATTTAAGTACCTGGGTATATGGGTAGATCAAGCTTTGAGTTTTTTCTAATCATAACAACCAATTGGCTAATGATAGCTACAGAACTATGAGTTGTATAAAATGATTTATAAAGTCTAGGAAATCAGAACTTTTGAAGTCATTGTTTGTTAGTTACATTAGTCCCAAACATGAGTATAGAATAACAATCTGAAAACCTTATGAGAAAATAAGCTTGAGTAAGTTGGAAAGAGTAGACTGAAAATATACCAGGGGCACCCATGGATGTGAACATTTAAGTTATTATGAAAGGTTAAATTAGTGTTTCATATAGATATTTAAGAGGAGACATTATTCAGGTATCTAGGGCATCTAGAGACAATTATATCTGGGAATGTTTGGGGCTATCAAAAATGAGTCATCAGACAAGTTATGTAGAAAAGTCTGTGGGAATGAAAAGTGTGGGAATGAGAAGTGTACTAAATGGTTCTCTGACAGAGAAGCTGATGCATGGAATAGACTACATAATTACATTAAAGCAAGTACTAGTTTAGATATTTTAAGAACAGCCTGGACACTTATTATGGGAATATCTGTTTTGATATATTGGCAGGCTAGCCGAGCATTATTGCCAATGCATGAAATATTTGTATAATGTATATAAGATTGATATAGGTCTACAGTTTGTAATGTCTATTGAATGTTCTCCTTTGTGTAGAGGGGTAGTGTGTCACTTTTTTTCCAGAGAGAGGGAATGTAGGATTTCTGGATTGACTTATAAGAACTGAGACAAGACAGGCAATGATTTTGGCTGCTATTTTGAGATACTCACTTGGAAGATCATCAGTTGAATTAGAGCATTGTTTGTTTAAGAGTAGTTTTCTATACAATTTGAAGGTGAAAGTGGGTGTGGTGATATGTGGCTGTTGGGCATGCTGGCAATGGATCTTTGGGAATCCTTGGTCAGGGAAGCTACACTATCCATGAAATATGAATATATTTCAACTGCAGTTTCAATTGGTGAGTTACTGGGAAAAGGGTTAGAGTTCAGTTTTTGTCTGGGATAGAATATTTCTTTAATGGCTGACCAGAAGTTTTAGAGTTGTGTTTATTATTATTCTGAAGGTTGTATAGTATAGAAACATTGTGAACATTTCAACCAACTAGAGAGTAAGAGAGCATCAAACTACACACAAAGAAAAGAAAAATATTTGAATAGCTAAGTGGTTTTTGTTTTTTAATATGTCAGAACGTCACCAGAGCTAAACCAAGCTTACGGAGTTCATTTAAAAAGTGCCAAATCTCATATGATTAGTCAGCTGACTAGTCAGCTGATGCAATGTAAAACTTATTAACAATATGTAACAATAAATACTGTCAATTACTAAAACGTTTTAGTAAAAACAACAAAAAATAAATAATAATATTTAAATTATCTGTGCTTTAAGCAAACATATAATAGTAATATATTTATTTAACCCTGGCCACTTATTGGCCAACAACAGTATCTGCTAGTTTACTTCTTTGCATTCAAGTAATGTGTTAGTATCTCCCCTTAGTGATTGCTTATCTAGATTGTCTAATACAAAGAAACAAAACTTTTTAAAAACACAACAAACTGCAACATGTTTTGCTAAGGCATTATTGTTGTCTCCTTTTATGATGGTTAAAAGACATTCATAAATTCTACACAAACGTTTTCTAGTTGTATTACCTACATAGAAATGTTCACGTTTCACTGGTGATAAGTAGACCACATCTTTGGATTCAGATGTAAACCTGTTTTAGCCCTAATTTCTTTGTCATTACACTTCAAGATAACACAAAAGCCTTCAAAAATAAACTTGCAGTACTTGTAGTGTTGACACCAAAATATTCCTTCATGAGACAAGGAGGATTCTAACAATCTAGATCAACTTTCATATAATAACTTAATGTTGTTAATTTTCTTGTATACAAAATTTGGTCCTCCACCAATAATATTTGATCTTTGTTGCCTAAAACAATTTTCTAATTAATCTTTAAAATATTTTTATACCATCTAAGTCAAGTGAAATTGGCTTTAGAGAAGCCCTATACAAACAGGTGTTTTATTTTTTTCTTTTTCTTTGACTTTTGGCATTGATAACCCATATTTCAAAATACTGTCCAAGCAATAAACACAAACACAGTGGAGCGAAGCATGATATTGTCACTCATATAAAAACAACTCTGCGAACTAAAAATGAACAAAGCAGCTTTTAATCATGTTAGTGCTTTCACCACTACTCAAGTGGCTTCTTCAGACCATACAAAACAAGCAATAAAAATGCATTTCTTATATACTTACTTCATCTAAGCATATCCACAGGTGCATCTAATCATGGCAAGCAATAACATAGTAAGGTCTTTTCAAAAAAAATGCATTGACTTGAGACACTAAGTATAAAACAATTATGGCAAGTCCCTTGGTATATAGATATATTGATAAATATGAATGAGGGGACTGGTGGAAGGAGACATAATGAGAGGAATTGTGAACAGTATAGGAGGTTAGATACAAGGATTTGTATGATCCTGTGCTAATAACATATGTCCTATTGATATAGCCATATATGAGATAGATGTGGGAATTGTTTATGAGGTTTGACATAAATAGTATATATCTGTAGGTATAGTAGTGTTTATTTATTTTTACTACTGCGTTCCTATTCTTGTAAAGCAGTGCACAGGGCACTTTATCCGACATCCAGTGTGATTTTCCATCAATGTAATGAGTTTACTGCTACAGTATTAAAAGCAAATAAATGTATGCCTTATTTATCAGCATTTATGCAGTGCATATTATGTACATGCCCCTTTATCGCAGCATGTTAGGTTGTGCATCTTAAATCCATGCATAGAGCATTAGATCTTAGGATAAGCACTTGCATTCATGTCTTGGTATCCTATAAATGATTTGAGACTTTGTCATAGGTATAGAGGTTATTTTCACCTCTTGATTTTAGTAATCTGTAGGTGACAGTGTTTATTTACTGTGTCACTTAACGTAATTCGTATTGTTGTTCGGGTCATTCAGGTGTGTCAGCTAGGGTTACCACCTGTCCCACTTTGCGAGGGACAATCCCTCTTTGAGCAGTTGTGTTCTGACAAAAAATATTAAAAATGGCAAATGTCCTAAGATTGTAGCACATAATTATGTCCTATATTGTATGTAATAGTTGCATAAAACAGTTATTCTGTATCTAAAATACTTAAATGTTATAAGAAACAGAATAAGCAACTAAAATGCTACAAGAATAAGCTATTATTTAGGCAAAAAGTTAAGTTCTATCCTTTGTACTGACCATGGGTATGTGTCGGCCTATAAAATCTGATGTTTGTCCCGAAAATGTCCCACTTTGGCCATTTGAAAAGGTGGCAACCCTAGTGTCAGCTTCTTAAAACATGTATTCACATGAAGCTGAAAATGTTATTTAGGTGTTAGAAAAATTGAATGAGATATAGTTATTGGTTCAGAAATGCCTGTCTTTAATCATCAGCATTCCCTGTTTGTAGCACCATGGTTAACATTAGTGCCTTTTTTCATTCCTTCAGTACTTATGTTTCTGTAATTCAAGTGCTTGACATACTTGATATGGATATATGCATTGCATTTGATATGATTGTGAGTGAATAACACTATGTTAGCTGTTTATATTATGTTTTGCTGATGTTGAAATGTTTATACTTATGTAAGTATGCCATTAATTTATGGTTTATATTCCCAGACTGGAGTTTTTCACATATATTCTCTCACAGTCTGATTTTAGGGGGGGTACTGGCAAGTATAGCCGAGAGAATGTGAGCAATAGATGGTTCACTTTCAATGGAAGTGAGTGCGCATGAATGATCAGGGGGTTATTTTAGTAGTATGCTGATTATAATGTCAGTAACCATGTATATGTTTTGAGATATGGTATAGTAGGTACCTATAGGAATGTTTGAGATTTTATAAAATAGTTAAGCACAAGCTGCAATGTATTGATTTTTAGAGAAGTCGTGCAGCTTATTAAGTAAGAGGGTAGCTAGATGAACTTTAAATAATCTGTCTTGAAATGCCCAATGAATTATAAGATATATGTTTAGAGTTTATCAATCAAATGGGAGGATAAATGTCATAGATAGATTGTTTTTATTATTTCTCGTAGTCATGTAGATACGTGACTGCATTTTTTGAAAAGACCTTACTTCGTTATTGCTTTCCATGATTAGATGCACCTGTGGATATGCTTAGATGATATAAGAAATGCATTTTTATTGCTTGTTTTGTATGGTTTAAAGAAGCCACTCGAGTAGTGGTGAAAGCGCTAACCTGATTAAAAGCTGCTTTGTTCATTTTTAGTTCACAGAGCTGTTTTTATATGAGTGAAAATATCATGCTTCACTCCATGTTTGCATTTATTGCTTGGACATTATTTTCTATTTTTCAAAGTGATTCGTTCATCCGTTGGGTGGTGTGTTTTGCCATATTTCAAAATAGATTAAAACTTAATAATCTAGTATTAGTAAATTCCAGAGCAATATTGTTTACAAATGCCTCTCCATAACCTCTCTCCCTAAAAAGTACCTTAACAAAATTTACTTCATCACTAAAAATGGTGTCATCACTTGTAAGATGATTCACTCTAATAAACTGTCCTGTGATTATGTAATTTTTCAAAAACTGAGGGTGTTAACTATTATGAAACAAATAAAAGTTCACAAATGTATTTTTACTACATATTTTACTGTGGAAACAGTTGTTTTCAAAATCAGCTGTAATGACTGAATCAAAAAAATTGTCCTGATTTTCCATGACTTCCTATAGTAAATGCAAGAAAGTCTGTACTAGAGTTTAAGTCAGTTAAAAAACTTTTCAAATCAGCTACCAAACCATTCCAATAATCAAATCATCTATACAATGTTTATAAGGATTGGGAGGGTGGCCTAATGGTTAAGGTATTTGCCTTACAAACACAAGGTGCAGGGTTCAAGTCTCCCAAGGGATATTTGGCTAGGCTTAAAATGGCTCGCAAGGACAGTTAGCCTAGTACTAATCTATGAACCTAAGTAAAAACTTTTGTAAACAGTGGTTGAGCATTTAAAAATCTCATGTTCCCACCAACTCATAATTAAGTTAGCAAAAGATGATGCCATTCTTGCTCCCATCTCAACACTTTGCTTTTGTGTAAAACAAACTTGTTGACAAATGTATAAAATGATTTTCCAGTGCTTACTGTAACAAGGTGCAAATCCTATTTCAATTACCCCTACATGGCTCGTTAAAACCGTGTGCACTGGTTTGTATTTAGTTAACAGCTGTACATGCTGTGTAGAGCAGCACAAACCAGGTAAACATCATGGCATGCTAATTTCAGCATAAGCAGCTGAATTGTATGCTAATCAACCAAGGAGGAACTGTTCAACAAGTTATTAAGCAATTGTGTACACTCAGTGCAGGTTTTAACCTTGAATTCCAATACCTATTGGAATACAGCCTTGGAAACTACTCTATAAAGAAAGAATATCAGGAGCTGTTGCTGCTGTTCTGCATGTGTATGTGCAACATGCTCAACTCTATGCTGCTGCTGCTAATAGACCTCAGCCAAGAAGGAGAAGGGTGTTTAGATCCCATTTAACTTTTCAAGGTCTGCATGAGGTGGAAATAGTAGAAGTGTTACAGGGGTGAATAGACACACTACATAAATTCTTCAGCCTCCATCATCCTCAACTGACAGCAAGGGCAAACTTCAGGGAATCAATACTTGTGGAGACTAAGGTATGTGTAGCATTTAGAAGTTTAGCTACAAGAAACTTCCAGAGAACAACAGGAGACATGCTGGGGGTGTCACAGGAATCAGCATCCAGGATCCTATATCAATTTCTGAATGCTATCTTACCACATGCCAGTGACTACATAATTTTACCCATACCCCTAAGGACAGAGCTACAACTATGCAGGATTTCTACTCCATAACACACTTCCCTGAAGTCCTGGGTGGGATAGACTGCATGCACATTGATATCAAAGCACCACCCAGGGAAAAGGGATGGGTGTACATAAACAGAAAGAACTTCCACTCCATTAGCTGTCAGATCATGTGTAATGCTAAAGGAATCATTCTGAATGTGTGTGCTGGCAACCCTGGCAGTTACCATGACTTCCATATCTGGCACAACTCTCAGCTCTACCAGAGGTTTTCTAGGGGTGATATTCAGGTATGCACTGGAACCTTGACTGGTGATGCCCATCAGAAATGCACACACACCCACTAAGAATGCTATAATGAGGCACACACTCAAACAAGAAACATCATAGAGTGAAAGTTTGGGCTGCTGAACTCACAGTTACAGTGCCTAAATACATCTGGGGGGGCCTGCAGTATGATTCCAGTAATTGTGCTGAAATTTTCACTGTCTGTGATATCCTTCACAATATTATCCTGGGAAAACAGCTTCAACAGGAACACCAAGGGGAAGGGGCACACATCCACTGCCACTGACAAGGTCACCACAGCCACATGCAGGTGAGGACTCAGAGGGGGAACCACAAGCCTCTGTCGGTGAAGATAGCTGTAGGCATGCACAATATGCCCTTGCCCTGACCAAAAAGCATTGGATAGCACATATGCTGACCACCTAAGGGATACAACTTTCATCCTGTACACATACATACAGTAAAACTGATGCAAGGCAATGCTCACAACCTTTACTTACCCATGTAATGGCCGTGTACTGCTAGCATCAGACAAAGTCAGCTCTGAATTAAAACACTTGTAACTGCAAGACTATCAAGGTAAGTGTTGAAACTGGAACAGAAAAATAAATGGTTAACAACACAAATGAATGACAGATCCTTGCATGCTGTTACTTGGTAATGACCTAAGTATAAGATGTGTGAGTTTTACAGCAATAACATCAATATGTGACAGAACTGACTTTTGTCAAGAGATGTCTGCTGTTTATCAACCAATAGGCCTCATGCATCAAAGATATAACACAATACAAAAATTGGTAAGAAACCAGTACAATTTTCAAAAGAGCATCAACAACACTACTAAGCACTCAGTTAGCTATGCACCTTGTGCATCAGAAAAAAAGACTTATGTATCCCTAAATCCAAAAGACAGAATCAAGGAGATGGCACAGTTATCATTTAAACACTTTGTTGTCTGGGCGGGGCAGTAGGACAAGTCTGACACAAAAATGTAGTGAGTATGTATGAGTAAGGAAGACAGACAAGCAGAAATTTAGCTAATTATCAAATTGCTAATGAGATAGAATGAGCTGCAAACCTCATGAATGACCAATGCAACTGTTATGTGTGTGTGCGCCTCTGTATGGGTACTCAAGGTGAAACTTGTGTATAAGTGCCTGCAAGAACGCAGCCAAGCTCTGTGATAGCTCTACATCCTAGCATGTCAGATAGGTGTGAGCCATGCATGGCAGAGTTAACAGTTTATTATCATCAGCCCCAAATGATGTGAGAACTGTCTCTACCAGGAGTTGCACTAGCATGTCCATGCCAATAATCAAATGTGCCAGTGTTACCAGAACGTGATTGATGTCTGCTGGATAAGTTCTCCTCACAAGTATACCCAGGACCAGAACCCCATGGCCTAACAAATCTGGGCATGGACACATAAACCACTGATGGAACATTGGAAATATTGCCACTATGGGTGCATTATCAGGTACTGCCACGTTGGCTAACACAGATAATGTTGCTGACCTATGTCCTCATGGATGTGGCTCCCCTCCCAGGAGATATTCCAACACAGACAATGCTCATTCCATGGTATCATTCATCCGAGCCATTGACTTTTTCACATGGCAGAAGCAGTCACAAATGTCAGCCTGTGCCACATCTACAACCCTAAGCATGTCCACGGAGGCCCTAGTGAAATCTGCCTTTGCCTCCATGATGGTCCTAAACATGTATGTATGTTCAGTGGCACCTAATTACACACGAGGATCAGGTGGAGGGTGGGAAACAGGCTTACTTCAATCACCCCGTACCAACCCTCCTATGTGGCACCTTGCCCACACTTTGGCTATGGCCAGAGTCAACTGACACTGCATTCACAGTAACCACACTAACCTGATCAAATGCCTCACCCACCACGTGTCTAATATCTGAAGGCTCAGTGGAATAGGTATGCATAGGCATACTGACTGTTTCTGACAGAAATGCAGGGGATGGCTGAATGTCAATCTCAGTGTCAGATTCAACCTCTGCTCCTCCAGACTGTGCATCTGTTAAGCCACCATCATCATCATCATCAGAGACTAGAGATACTCTGACATCAGGTGATAAGAGTCCTACACTTTCACTGTCACGATCACCTGTGATAATAAGCAATAATCACAGGAATGAAATTAATACTGCATTAAATATTAAAACAATTTATATGAAAACAAACTAACATTGGTCACATTATGGCAGACGGCACAGCAATACAGGCACTCATTTTACCCACCTCACACATACAGATAAATGCATATATCTGATGAATGGTCTTCAATAATATGAAAAAACATGTTTTGCTTACCCTGTGCAGATGACTCCACACTTTGTAGGGATTAAGGTCCTGGAAGAAATGAAGCAAGGGAAGGATGCAAATTAAACATCACAATGGGAATAACACAGGGAGACAGTGAATATACAATTTGCCTATACCTCCAATAAGATAATTTTTAACTGAAATCTGTATGATATGTCCACCCACAGCCCCAGTGTAAACAACAACTGTGTCATATACGTCTAGTAAGATATCAGTAGGTACACTCCACCCATGAAGCATTACTCAAATGTATATATTTTACTATACAAGAAAATCTAGAACTTGCCATTTTGTAAGGTTACATGGAAGCTGCTCCTGGGACACACTTGTCCTCCCAGACACATCAGTACCAACATCAAGCACATGTTGGTGTACAGTTTCCAGTGAGATGTCTGAATCTCTGATAGTTGCAGGAACTCTTCATTTGGTGTCAGTGGTGGTTTAGTACCAGCCCCCCTCCTCCCATCCTGAAGTGAGCTATTTACTGGCAACTGCAGCTACTCTCATCCGTACTGATGAAATCATGTCAGTGGCCCGATGACGCACCTGATCATAAGTCCTGGTGCAAGCCCCAACTGCATTGTTCACTAACTGGTTCCAAATCTGGATTCTGGCAGCCTTATCCCCACATCCTCTGTCAAGCAGAAAGGTGCCTTGAGGCCTGAATGCCTGCACTATTGCATCATTTTCTGAGTCATTGAAACAGGGTTTACATGGAATTGTATGCTTAGCTGCCATAATCCTATGTGACATAAAACAGAGAAGGATACAACACATAAATATCACCTTACTAAAGTCTTGCTTACATACATATTTGTCAACATTAAGCACTGGAAACACACATTTTATTTACTAAAACTGAAGGGTATGTGGTTATCCCACCTCACCCTTATGCAAACCAATGTTTGTCCAAATCAAGGAAAACTATTTTTATAATTTATTATGTTTCCCACTGAAATATCAGGATGCCTACACATATTCAAGAGAAAAGTACTTAAAACACACTTTTGTTCTGGAAACAGAGAAATGGTAGGTGGATCACTCATCCCCAAAACAGCAAACAAATGAAGTTTTGCACAAACCAAGAGAGAGCACATAATTAAACCGATATATATGCTTTCAACACAATTATCAATATGGTTGCACATTTACAACAGAAAATTCAGTTTAAGATGCCAGTCACTTCTCACTGTGCCCACCACACCCCTGGAGGTGGCCCTGGGCCATATCAAAAGCATACCACCTGTGTCACTGACATGTGCTTTACATTTCTCTACAGTAACACAGATGATTGTAAAATACAGTTTTAACAATAACACTTGTGATGAAAGTTAATAACCTGTCTGTCTAAGGAAATGGAAATGCCTGCCAAAAATGACTATGGCAACAGTGATCTATAAGAAGTGCATATAGATAAAAGTTACATTTTCTACTGCATATAAAAATCGCTTTGTAACATGTAACAAAATCTAGAATGCACTTGAATAATAAAAGCATATCTTGCAAAATTAGAAGCTTTCTCTGCAGATAAATCACCTTCAAAGGAATAGCAATCTTCTGTTTTTTTTCCAAATACATAAGTCTCCTCAACTTCAAGTTCCCTAGCTACATGTTGACTTTTTTTAGTGCAATGGCAGACCTTTGAGCATGGAGAAGATGAAAATGAGGTGAGAACTCATCAGAACTGCTAAGTACCAAACTTTGTACTTTGTGTAGCAGATTTAAAGGTAGTGTAGGCTCTACACCATTGTTAGTTGCTAATGCATATATCTGGTGAATGGTCATCAATAATCCGAAAAACATTTTATGCTTACCATGTGCAGATGACTCCACACTTTGTAGGGATTATGGTCCCGGAAGAAATGAGGCAAGGGAAGGATGCAAATTAAACATCACAATGGGAATAACACAGGGAGACAGTGAATATACAATTTCCCTATATGTCCAATAAGATTACTTTTAACTGAATTTTTTCTGACATGTCCACCAACAGCACAAGTTTAAACAACAACTGTGTCATATATGTCTATTAAGTTACCGATAGGTACACTAAAAAAAATCCCCCCATGAAGCATTACTCAAATTTATATATTTTACTATATAAGCAAATCTTGAACTTGCCATATTGTAAGCTTACCTGGAAGCTGCTCTTGGGACACATTTGTCCTCCAGACACATCAGCACCAACATAAAGCACATGTTGGTGTACAGTTTCCAGTGAGCTGTCTGAATCTCTGATAGTTGCAGGAACTCTTCATTTGGTGTCAGTTGTGGCTCAGTAGCAGACCCCTCTCCTCTTACCCCGAAGTGAGCTATTTACTGGCAACTGCAGCTACTCTTATCCAGACTGATGAAATCATGTCAGCGGCCCGATGACGCACCTTTATCAAAAGTCCTGGTGCAACCCCCAAATGCATTGTTCACTAACTGGTTCCAAATCTAGATTCTGGCAGCTATATCTCCATATCCTCTCTCAAACAGAAAGGTGACATGGTGTCTGAACACCTGCACTATTCCATCATTTTCTGAGTCATTGAAACAGGGTTTACATGGAATTGTACGTTTAGCTACCATAATCCTATACGACATAATAGAGAAGGAAACAACACATAAATATTACCTTACTAAAGTCTTGCTTACATACACATTTGTCAACATTAATCACTGGAAACACACACTTCAGTTATTAAAACTGAAGAGTATGTGGTTGTTCCACCTCACCCAAACCAATGTTTGTCCAAATCAAGGAAAACTATTTTTATAATGTATTATGTTTCCCACTGAAATATTAGGATGCCAATACATTTTCAAGAGATAAGTACTTGAAACACACTTTTGTTCTGGAAACAGAGAAATGGTAGGTGGATCACCCACCACCAAAACAACAAACAAATGAAGTTTTGTACAAACCAAGAGATAACACATAATTATACCAATATATATGCTTTCAACACAATTATCAGTATGGTTACACATTTACAACAGAAAATTCAATTTAAGATGCCAGTCACTTTTCATTGTACCCACCACACCCCTGGAGGTGGCCCTGGGCCATATCAAAAGCATAACACCTGTGTCACTGACATGTTCATTACATTTCTCTACAGTAACACAGAAGATTGTAAAATACAGTTTTAACAATAACACTTGTGATGAAAGTTAATAACCTGTCTGTCTAAGGAAATGGAAATGCCTGCCAAAAATGACTATGGCAACAGTGAACTACAAGAAATGCCTAGAGATAAAAGCTACATTTTCTACTGGATATACAAATTGCTTTGTAACATGTTACAAAACCTAGAATGTACTTGAATAATATAAGCATATCTTGGCAAAATTCAAAGCCTTCTCTGCAGATAAATCACCTTCAAAGAAATAGCAATCTTTTATTTTTCCAAATGCATGTCTCATCAACTTCAAGTTTCCTAGCTACATGTTTACTTTTTTATAGTGCAGAGGCAGACCTCTGAGCATGGTGAAGATGAAAATGAGATGCGACCTCATCAGAACTGCTATGCACCAAACTTTTGATTTTGTGTAGCAGATTTAAAGATAGTGTAGGCTCTACACCATTGTTAGTTGCTAATGTATTGCAACTGTGAATAATTAGTGGGAGAGAGAAGAAAGACAAAACAATGATTCAGACTACCTTCCCTACAGTGGGTGTGCCACTGAAGATATACTTACAAAGTGCAAAAGTAACCTTAGTAAGCTTTTAAATGGAACTAAACAGCACACGTTTCTCAGTTAAGTTCAATGGTAGACAAAAACTCTCCTGCCTCTGCTGATAAATATTTTTCACCATCATGTGCTTGTTATCATTCAGTTAAATGAGAATGATACAAAATGCACTATAAAATGCCATGTCTGAGATTACAGGAGAGATAAGGGAAGAATGAACATCATACAATAAAAGGCAGAGTTGTATTTGTTCAGAGAGTCATAAATGGTTGTGTGATCACTCATCACCCTGAATATCTTAGCAACACATGTACAACCACCTGAAAGTGCACAAGTGTATGTTCTCTTATTACTGAAGAGGAATGGGAATTACTTATATGCACATGATTTGCTTTCCTGCTACAAAGCTGTGTATGTGGCAAGGAGAGATAACACACTCCTATTGTGCCTTGTAGTTTCAGTAGTATGATAGCTCAGATCTAGAGCTGTGTAAAAATATTTCACCCATGTTAAAATGTTTTTTTTTTTATTCTAATATTTGTGTGCAGTGAAATGCATCACTATTTAAAATTTAATATCTGATTGGATGACATGGACAGCATAAATTACAGGTGTGAATTAACTGTGTGTTGCACGCCTTGTAAAGACATTGAGAAACACAGGGCAAAAGATAGTTAGACTATGGTTCAAGTCCCACATTATTTTTTTAAGTATAAATTATATTAATATTTTTTATAAAGACAATATATTTTTGCCTTTCTTGTTTGCACATTGCTCACTTGTGCATAAACCCACCTTAAGGCTGCAGACAAAAATGATATATTGTAACTTTCCAAAAAGTTACATTGTTACCTGTTTCATCTTCCTCTGTGCAAACACAGTAAGCGGCATCGTGCAGTGGTCAGCACTCATACACAACACCTGCAGATCAACAACATGTGCAGACAAAAAAGATACATTATAACTTGATAAAAAGATACATTGTTACTTGTTCTGCCTTCTAGTGTGCAAACACAGTAAGTGGCATTGCACTATGGTCAGCACTTTGAACAGTAATGAGTATAAAAATGTACTTGCTCACTCGCTTCCCTTGTGACAACAGGTGTAAGTTCAGAACCACAGTTGAGGTAAGGCGGGGTTTTAATCCACCACACTCATTTTAACAATGCTGTTCCACTTAATTTCAGATAAAAATGAACAATATACAGATA
The DNA here is from genome assembly GCF_019279795.1 of Protopterus annectens. Classification (NCBI taxonomy): domain Eukaryota; kingdom Metazoa; phylum Chordata; order Ceratodontiformes; family Protopteridae; genus Protopterus; species Protopterus annectens. The sequence continues at coordinate 589,673,929 of NC_056745.1, read as the reverse complement.
ATTATACATTAACAATAAGTATGTTTAGCATTTGATATCATATGAATTATATGTGTGACTGGGGATATCCTGACAGCTATGTTTCTGTAATTAAAAATTTATTTTCTGCCTTGGGATGGATTTAATACTTTAGTGATCATCATCTTCACAACTCACATAACACAAGTATAGCTGAAGTACAAAATGTATTTTGTAGTCTGACCCAGAACTTAGAAAACTTCCCTGAAAGTGATAGCATTATATGCATTTCCAGTATATTGTCAAACATTACTTCTACATCACACATGAGAATGCATAACAAACCAAGGCTTTTCAGGTTCACACACACACACACACACACACACACACACACACACACACACACACACACACACACACACACACACACACACATATGGTTAGCTGAGATGTACCACCACTCACTCTTTAATGTGTCTCTATAATTAATGAGCATGTCTGACAAACATTTCTTTTGTGGCAATGAGGGAAAAATACCTATGTGGAAAAATAAGTAGTTTCTATTTTACATATATTTGAATCCCACATTGTGCAAAATACCTTTATCAGTGTGTAAGGCCCCACAAAATATGTGTTAAGTCATACAATTTATATCCCCAATTCATGTCTCAAAAGTGAAGTGATTTAACAGGTATAGCAGCAAACAAGCCATAAATTAATGCCAGCTGTCACATTACCCTTCTTATTTCATAAATTGCGTTCCTCTTTGCTTGGCAATGTTGCTTTCCACTTTTCACACAAACCTATCTACCCTATTTTCACACCTTTAATCTGGTTAAAAAACAGAATCACACACCACACACATAATTAATAAGCCATTAATAAAGCCTTCATTTTTTGTAGTTTGTGTTTGCATGGATTTTGGCATTGTGCACCAATGCCAAACAACAGTGAATTGCTCTCCATAACCTATGGGTACCTCAGCACAATGCTGCTTAAATTTACTGCACTAAAGGAAAACAGTGTCAAAACAATATAAAGACAGTACTTTGAAACATTTACTCGAGAGGTTATTTAGATTATTTCTTCTCCTTTTGGCTTTTTCCCATTTAGGAGTCGCCACAGTGGAGCAACAATCTGCAAAATGATTGTCAATGGAGTTTTATGGTGTTGAGTTGACAGCCTGGCACCCGACCTTCCACAGAAGGCACACACAAGCATACACTCACATCTAGAGCCAATTTAAAGTGTCCAATCCACTTACAGCATGCTTTTGGGACTGGGAGGAAACCCATGCATCCACAGAGAGGACATGCAGACTCCACATGGAAGGCACCCCAGCCAAGTATCACACTGGAGAAACTCTTCCTGTGAGGTGGCAACACTAATCACTGCACCACCATAGCCATACAGTTATTTAGACTGCTAAATGTATACAAATGTGTACTGTTGACATAAATCACTTGACTGCTGTTTATTTTTATACAGTACTTCACTGTAGTTGTTGCTTCTCACATTTGCAGAAATTATCATATTTGCTTATGTAATGCCATCCTGACACCATGTGTAAAATAATTAGATTGACTTGTATTCACACCCTGTGCCATTTTTGCTGTGAAAAGTTCACTGCTCTTACACCTGCTGCCACAGAGAAAGCTAAGTAGCAGGTGTATTTCTTACACTAAGTATTGCCAAAGTACTGATGGGATGGCCACATCTTACTAGTCTGTTTGTGCACAGGTAGGTAAACCAATAGGCATATCACTATTTTCCCATGTAAGCAGAGAACCATGTTTGCTTGTCACTTAACTCTGTGCAAACAAGGAAAGCAATAGCAACAGTTCTTAATGTCATAAACGTTATGACACATTTCCAGTATAAACTACAGTATGAACACAATAGTATCTGTCAGCTATTTCTCCCATAGTATTTATGCATAACTACTTCTCAAGTTCAAGATGTATTTATTAAATGTGAATCTCACTTATGCAAATACTTTGCCATCGTTCACACAAATCAGTTACTCAGTTGTGCGCTATGTAAAGAGGTATTTGGCATGTATTACTAAGGGCATTGCCCAGTTATCCTTCATCCTATCAATAGTCATTTAAGACCAAAATTACATGGAAAAATCAGACTTTGGTGATGGTGCATATATTAACTAATGTGTTCTGCTGATGGGAACAAAATAGTTATGTTGAGGTTCAATAAACACAACAGCCAAATTGTGTGTGTGTGTGTGTGTGTGTGTGTGTGTGTGTGTGTGTGTGTGTGTGTGTGTGTGCGTGTGTGTGTGTGTGTGTGTGTGTGTGTGTGTGTGTGTGTGTGTGTGTGTGTAGTCAAAACAGCATGAGCCTATATCCTTCCATTTTCAATCAAGTTTCATGCAGAAAAACACTTTTACAGTTGTACATGCCTACACAGCCAAAATCGTGTCATACAGGCCTCCCATCTTCTCACAAACACACACTAATGATATAATCTGCTATAAAGTGTTTTGCAACAGTATAAAAGGCAGACTTGTGCCATGGCACTTGCATTAAATACTGTGTTCTTTATCTTGTATAATTATTTAAGTAGGGGTTCTAATATCACTGCAGGCAACTTGTGTGTATGTAGTTAAGAGAGCATAAGTCTGTATCCTGCTATCAGCAATAAAGTCTCATGGAGAACAAATATTTTTGCAGTCATACATGTCTACACAGACATTTCATACAGGCTACCCAACACCTACTCACAAAAAATACACTGATGGTGTCATCTGCTATTAAGTGCTCTGCAACAGTGTAATAGTCAGACTTATGCCATGGTGCTTGTCTTAAGTACTATGTTCTCTAACTTCCTCACCTAGTTAGGCAGGGGCTCTAAACTCACTGCAGTCAACTTGTGTGTGTGTGTGTGTGTGTGTGTGTGTGTGTGTGTGTGTGTGTGTGTGTGTGTGTGTGTGTGTGTGTGTGTATGTGCATAGTCAGAAGAGCATGAGTCTGTATCTTACTTCCAGCAATCAGAGAATAAACATTTTTACAGTCATACATGCCTCCACAGCCATTTCATACAGGCCTCCCAACATCTTCTCACAAACATATATTGTTGATGTCATCTGCTATAAAGTGTTTTGAAACAGTGTAAAAGTCAGACTTGTGTTGTGGTGCTTGCATTAAATACTGAGGTATGTATATATCTAGGTAGGGGCTCTAGTTTCATTGCAGTCAAGTGGTGTGTGTGCGTGTGCGTGTGTGTGTGTGTGTGTGTGTGTGTGTGTGTGTGTGTGTGTGTGTGTGTGTGTTCAGTTAGTTCACATTCAGGAGACCATTTTAGAACTGCATGTGAGATACTCCTCCTACTATCTTCTTCTCAACACACACTGATGATGTAATCTACCATAAAGTGCAGTCTGATACGATTAAGGCAAACCTTTAATCTGGAACTTGCATTAAGTACTGTATTCTGTAGATACGTAGGTGAGGTATTGAAATTCATGTATGTCAATGTGTGTGTGTGTGTGTGTGTGTGTGTGTGTGTGTGTGTGTGTGTGTGTGTGTGTGTGTGTGTGTGTGTGTGTGTGTGTTTGCTTTCAGTTACTGTCATTGTAGAGACCTTTTTAGAGCAGCATGCGAGTCACTCCTCCTAACATCTTCTAAAAACACACTGATGATGTCAGCTGCTATAAAATGCAGTCTGATGCTTTGAAAGATAGACTTGTGCTGTGGCACTTATGTTAAGTACTGTGACCTGTAGATAGGTAGGTTGAGGTTCAAAACTCTCTGGAGTCATCTTGTTTCTGTGTGTATTTATGATCAGTTATCTGTCATTTTGGAGACCATTTTAGAGCAGTGCGTAAGCCACTCCTCCTAACATCTTCTTCTCAGCATACACTGATGATGTCATCCTCTATAAAGTGCATTCTGACACTATTTAAGTCAAACTTATGCTATGGTGCTGATGTTAAGTACTGTGTTATCAAGATTCTGTAACTAGATACTTAGGGGTTCTTATCTCACTTGCAACTTGAGTGTGCGTTTATCCAAATAATTTTGGAGAAAATTTTACACTGAGATGTGACTCCACATCTATGTGAAACATTCCTCCAAACATCTTCTTCTCAGCATATAATGCTGTTATCATCCTCTATAAAGTGCACCATGATACTGTTAAAGTCAGACGTATGTGGTGGTGCTAGTCTTACACTGTATGGAATCCATCTTCTATACCTACTCAGGTTTAATGTTCAAATCTGACCTCAGTCAACTGCTGTGTGTGTGTTGTTGGTATGTTATGGTCATTGTATGATCTTTTGAATCTCTTTCCGTTTGACTCCCACTCAGGAGAAACTTTAACATCAACCCATGAAGCCAACATTTCCTCTCTCCCTCTGTCCACATAAAATTCTTTCTGCAGAAGACTGGAGCATATCATCACTTCAAAAATGCCTGCAGACATCTTGAAACATAGTCTTTCCATGATATCATCATCTCAAAAATGCCTACACATATCTTGAAACAGAGCCCTTCCATGACCCTCTGCAATCCATTTCCAGAACACTGTATGTGTGGTTGCTAATTCTCTCATGGGGTAGTGCGCATGCCACATATGGACAAAGGCAGTATGTAATATGAATAAACACATACACACATACGCATATACCCTTAATATCTACCATCCTACAGATATAGGAATTTTTGTTTAAATGCCAGGATAATGACTAGAATTTTATTTAATGTTGGCCCTTAACCTAGTAATGTCCTATGAATACTGCACATGCCAATGTTGCTGTCATCTACATGTGCTATGCTGAGGTATGGATGTGCATTTGCTCTACAACATTATATCCCCATCTGTGATTTGAGGCAATGTATTGATTACCACTATTAACATTTGATTACATGTTCCTTCCATAGCAGGTGTAGTAATATGCCTCTTGATAACTATTAACATGTGATGATGCTATGTATATTGTTGCCTTACTAAGGCATGTGTTTATGCAGTGGAGTATATCAACATTCTACGCAGATCTCATTCAACCATCACAGTGACACTAACAGTATAGGACAGGTGTGCATGTGCATACCTACCATCATTAAATGCTCTGTGAGATACAACAATATAATGTCATACTGATTACATGGGCACAGACATCTTGATTCATCCACATGTTGTAATGCTGTTATATACACAAATATATAACTAATTTAGATTCAATTAAAACCTTATTGAATTTATTGTATGCAAAATTGTGTTACTGTTCACAAGGATTATTGAGTTGGTCCGCAGCAGCACTGTGTGACTGTCAGCATTTGTGTCATTAAAATTTCTTCATGAACCACATCCAACTCATTTCTAATATGTCCATATATGGTGTCAGGGCATTCACACACAGCTTTAAAATGAAAAACATATGGTCATATGATGAGCAATTGATGTAATTATGGATCATAGGTAGAGTTGTATGACCATATGAACAGTTCCAGTGTGTGGTATGTGATGCATGCCCACAGTTGTATTTGGAGGTATTGTCCAAATCAATTTTTACATAATTACAAAGTGTTAAGGGAAATACACAACTAAGCAGAGAGCTGTTTGTTGATGGCACCACCCACACTCAACTATAGGAAATAGACAATCTGCTAGATTACAGATTTGGATAATGCTTCACCCACCAGTCCACACTGGACATTACCCAAAGTATACATGCAAACATTACTCAGCTTATTTTCTCAAGAGAGCAGCTCATCTGTGCATTCTCTAAGGCTAAAGATTCAGCATCAGTAGGATCTGACAACATCCCAGGTTGCCTTTTCAATAACATAAAACCAGACCTAGCAGACACATTTGGATCCCTACTTAACCTCAGCATTCAGAGAGGCTATGTTCTGGCAGAAGGGTTACAGCAATAGTCATCCATCACAGCAAGGGGGACCATCACTTGACTCCGGGAATTATAGACCCATAAGCCTGACTTGCCTCAGCTATCTTCTTCTTCTTCTTTCGGCTTTTTCCCAGTTAGGGGTCACCACAGTGGATCACCTGTCAGATCATGATTGGCAGTGGAGTTTTACGGTGCCGAGGTGCCAGCCTGGCACCCAAACTTCCACAGAAGGCACATACATGCACACACTCACACCTAGGGCCAATTTGGAGTGTCCAATCCACCTACAGCATGTCTTTGGGATGTGGGAGGAAACCGGAGCAGCTGGAGGAAACCCACATTATCACAAGGAGGACACGCAGACTACGCACAGAAGGCACCCCAGCATCGAACTGCAGAACCTCTTGCTGTGAGGTGGCAACTCTAACCACTGCACCACCGTGGCCGGCCTGACTTGCCTCATCTATAAGGCAATCAAAAGAATCATCATGGACCTTATCAAAAAGGACACAGGTAATCTCCTGACTGTGTACCCAACCCTTTTTTGATTCAATACGGCCCCATCATGTCTGTTAAATCTGTATGACGTTTGAAAGAAGGTCATCAAGGACATGGCGAAGGTATTTGACACAAATCCAGACTCAGGTATTACAGTGAAACTGTCTCAACTGGGCATAAACATGTATGTCACCAAGTGGGTAGTCAAGTGGATCACTGATAGGACATATACTGCCGAAGTGTGTGAATTCACCTCTATCAAGAGGCCATTGACAATGGCTGTACACAGGGTTTTGTGGGCAGCCTTTTCCTGTTCAATATTTACTTTTCAGAAGACAAGACAAACTTAGACAGCCTTTGTCTTTTGTGGATGACTGCAAAATATGGACAATTATTGAATCTATGAACACTATTGATATACTACAGAAAGTATTAATGCACAAAAATGATAGGTGCCAGAGGCATGGAAATGTACTAAATGAACACAAAAGCATAATGATGAGTAATCCCTTTTGGAAAGCAAATACCCAAGGTAAGTACAATACAGACAGCACACTCTTATGAGTACACCCATTGGTATGTAATCTGGGTACTCATTTAGATAGTAATCAGACCACTGTGTGTCCAGAGTGATGACAAATTCCTTGTATGTGACACAACTCATAAGTACAAGCAAGACATCCTTATCAAAGGACATTATAATGTCATTGTACTCAGCCATTATCACACCAATAACTGAGTAGAATGCACCCTTTTGCATCTACCTCAGCACACATCTGTAACAGCTGGAGAAACCCAAGTGTTTTTACACAATGAAGCTATATGGTGTAACTATAAGTTATATGCAGAAACACTGAAAGCTCTATCACTGCTACAGACTAATAAGGGTCAGTCTGTGTCTGGCCTACAGGGCACCCTCCAATCTGGCCCTAATGGAAATGTTGCACATTGTTAACACAAAGTGCACAAGAGTCACTAATTCTAAGGATGTTAAACTAGCCTCTGACATAAAAATTCATGTTGGAGAGATAGATACATCTCTCAGACACTATTCCTTCTCTGGAGCATGCTTGCCATTCACATAAAACAAAGGCCTTTCCCGACCCTCGTCAAGTGCAATAGATCAATGGATGGTTAGCCATGATTTTACTCCTGTTGTTGTCCTCATGTCCCTCATGGATAGAGGCAGTTGCTATTAGATAACATAGCATAGGCACATTCCTGTGTGTTCACATAGCTAATGAAAATATATGGATAGGGACTGGTTTGAGAGGGAGAAAACATTTGTATAGTTGTTTTGCTTGGGAAGCATATGGCTAGGTTTGTATAGGATTGTAGCCTCATATGCACATATAAACCTATGAAAACTTATGAAGTTCAATTGTATTGTAGATACAACTATAGTGTGATGTAGAGCATCAAGGACATACCGTACATCATGTCAGTATTACCACTTGATAGTTTGCATGAACACATATGCATGTATGTCAGAATTTCATGGTAGTATAAAATTTTCCATGTCAATGTCAGGGTAGCATTGCTCATGTGGCACATGTCTTAGATTTCACATGTTCTGATAGAAATTAGGCTCTATGTATTGTTTGGTATGTGAACAATATCACAGTGACAGCTTCCTCGTTCATTGATGCTCAACTTTCCAGTGCTATAGTTTCTGTGCACATGGGCATAACTGATGCATTGCCATCAGTCTCACATAGTGTTGTTCCATTCATTATAACAGATCACTTCTTAAGTCACATATCAATTGCAGATGCTGCTGACAATATCCATTTTTTATTATGTGTGGCACATACATGTGATACACAGCTGTGTGTAGGCAATCTACTGAAAATAGTGTGCTGTTTTTAAGTGCTGCTATCCATATGGCTGATATCTGTGTCATCCACAGATGTTTTAATCAAGTGTAAAGCTTTAATCAAGCTTTAATCAAGTGTGATGTCCCACACGTTGTCAGCCATATGTAAAAATTATTTGTGATTCATAACAATTAGGAGTTGACATTCCAGACTTCCCTTCAAGGTGATTTGCAAGATACATGTGTGATACGTCTTTCTGTGATGCATGCAGTAAATACACTACTTAATGACAACATTGATGGCATCAGTTCCATTCTTGAAGCTGTGGATTGTGGCTTATGTGTCATGTAAACCTCTCATCTGAGCAGGATTGCCCCTAATTAAAACTACAGGTGTAATACTGTCCCTCATAACACCTTCAAAAAGTGGTAATTTTTGGGGAAGGTGTGTTGAATTCCCCTTATAGATTACTGACAAATCATTACAGTTGTACCAGTTCCTGCAGAGCTTGTATAATAACTTACAATCACATATGTTTATGTCAATGTCACAGATTAATGGTGGTATTATTTTAAAACTGTCCATGATTGTTGCTGCTTCTGCCTAATGTTGTCAAAGGGCCTGTTGCTATGTGTCCCTGATTGCTTGAGATCTATGCTGACATTTTAGTCGTATTCATGCAACTCATTTTGAACATATTCACAATATGCACATATCCCTATTGTATATGCCATCCTTGCTAAATGTTCTCTCCATTGATTGTGTCAGGATATTTATATCACAACCAGTCATCTCCATTGATATGTAACCTTATGTGACAGTTACATAAAATATACTCTAATGTGCAATGATATAAATAAAATACCCGCACAGGAGGAGTAAACAGAAGTAGGTACTGTACCTCTACTGTACTATGTACATATGTGCTTAATGTTATACTACTGACTTGTGTCTGAAGTGTATGTGCATTGACATGCCCTTATGTGGTATATATTAGCATGTGTCACATGTCCTCTTTCTCTTCCTTCATTCCTAACATTAATATATGTGGCCCGGCCCTTTCCACTTCCTCAATCTAGTGTATTTCTAATGCTTTCTATGTACCCTTGAATATCACCACCAATCCTTTATCACAGTATACCAAACATGTATGTTGTAGTGTACTTTGCACTGAGTACATTTTTCTATAATGTGTTACTACTGCATTCATTCCATTAATTTTATCCCTAGTGATCACTGTTGCTGTTCATGCAATTATGCAGATCAAGTTTGACAGGTCAAGGTAGGCAGTGTGAATGATTTTGCCCTCATCTATTGCTTTGGTGACCTTCACAAAGAAGTCCACCAGGATGAGTAGGCATGATCTGCCCTTGACAAAAACAACAAACTAAACTAAGTTTTGCTATATTCCTGACTAAGTCCAAGAGAATTATACTGTTCACTAGAAACTTACTTAATCAGAGCAAGGTTGATGTGGTGAATGTTTTTTGTTTAGTCCAAGTCAGAACACAGAATGCTCTGTCTCACTAAGAGACTTCTCAAATTAATATCTCAAATATTACTGCTGTGATAGCTTGCAGAATGACATCATTTCTTGTCATCTGACTCTATCCCAGGTGAAGCCCCCACTGCTGGAAGCTGGTAGTATTTAGCATCTACCTGTGAAAATACATAGACCTCAGATCTTTGAGAGATGCTGAAATCATAAACCAATTACATTCCTTCACATTTCAAGAATAGTAATTATTTCTCCCTAGTGACAATACAGAACGCTCCATAGTTTTAGACATTGTGTCTCCTTGCTGCATTGAAATTGAAAGATGCCATCTTTTATCACATAGCCATAAAGTAATTTAATTTCAGTCATTTTTCTGAAGTTAATCTCCTGTATTCCAGTTTCTACTGTTAAAATATATACATTTAAACATTTAGAATAGTACATGCACATTCCTGTTCTTTTCCAGTAGGGCACACCGTGGTTACATTTTAAGCACATGCGGATTATAAAACACCTTTTTAACACACATCTGTACAAACCAGTCTGATATACACACAACATACAATTCTGTTACATTTGTAACACAAGCATCTTACACAAATCATTTTGATATTCACCAATGGCATATAATTATTTACAAAATTCCAGCTTGCTGGGCTGGCAGTATCTCCCTTTGTCACAGAAGCATTTTTCTAGAATCTTAGAGATGGGAGAGAGGATAGCAATAGGTCATAAGTTGGTGATGTCTGTATCAGTGCCACCTTTATGTAGAGTCAAAAGAGCATGTAGTTAATAAGTATACTGATGGGGTAGGCTATGGAATTGGCAGCGATTTGTAGGAACTTGGGTGGTAGGTTGTCTGGGCAGTTGGAGCAAGATTTGAGTTTTTCAATCATTTTTTTATTGTGTTGTTGGGAATGGGTGAGTGAGAGAAGTTGGTGGAGGGGAGAGTATGAGTTTGGAGAGAGGGTGGATGAGGAGGTAAGGTGGCAGTTAGATTAGCAATAGTATTGATGAAATGTGAGTTAAAGAGTGTAGCTATTTCTTTAGTTGTTTTGTCAGGGTTTGAGCATGGATTGTTGTTTGACCCTGTATTTAGTAAGGAATTGATGGAGCTCAGAACTTTTTAGGGTTTCATTTATGGTGGTTTTGTGGTGTAAGGTAGTGATGTTTTTTGTCTTTTATGACTAGTCATGTCACTTGATTATGGAGTTGTTTGTACTTTGCCAGGTTGGAGATATTTTTCTGTTCTTGCCAGTGTTTCCATGCTTAATCCCTTGCAGTCATGAGCTGTTTGGTGGGTTTTGTGAGCCAGGTGGCATGATTAGTTTTCACTCTCCTTAGAATGAGTGGTGCTTGGTTGTTTAAGGCCTTGAGAAATCTTGAGTTAAAGAATTCAACAGTGTCATTTAGGGGAAGGAATTTCAATACATTTCAAATGATACATAGTAGGCAGTCATTAAATGTGGTGGGGCAGACATGGGAAAGGTCTCTAGTATATTTGCAGTGGTGATGGAGTGGTTTTTCGAAGTATAAAGGCAGGTAAGTGATCATTTATGCTATTAAGGTGCATTCTTGTATATGCAATTTTATTTGGGTCAGAGACCAGAATTCAATGTAAGATAGTGCCACTGTTGTTGTTGTTATTGTTTTTGTTTGGTCTAATCATGTTGTTGATTAGTTGTGTGAAGGTATATAGGTTGATATTGGTGGTAGTAGTTTGGTGGGAGATGTCTAGCCAATTAATATTGTTGTCTCCTAAGATGATAGTTTCATTTTCTATATTATTTGAAGCCCATGCAAATAATTCCTCTAAGATAGGAATGTTATTGTCTGGTGAAATGTATAATACAACAATACATATGCTTTTGCAATTGTTCATTCTAAGGAAGGATATTAATATTTTAGCTGATGAGAATTGTGAGATTGGCTTGGTGTATGGTATTATGGAAAAGGAGTTAGGATATAATAGACGGACTCCTCCACTTATTTTACATGGTTGGTCAGATCTAAGACAAGCAAAGCCTGCAGAAAGGAAATCTGTATCTTTAATATAAGGATTTAGCCATGTCTCAGTGGCGGCTATAATGCTGGGTTTGTTATGGGCTATCAAGAATAGAATTCAGGTATCTTGCTCCAGATGCTTTGGAGGTTAATGGTTGCACATTTTAGTGATTTATAGGAGTTGAGGGAGACAGGAGCGCTATGGCTTGGGACAGGGTTGGGGTGCATGTCCCCACATTGGGATAGTGTAGAGTTTGAGGGTGGGAAAGGATTGGGTACCTGTTTTCTTTTTGCTTTTGAAGGATAATATAGAGCTAAGGTTGAATTGTTGTTAGAGTACGGATGAAGGAATGTGAGAAGAATTTTTATTTTTGAGCATAGTCTTAGGTCTATGGTATATTGACTAGGGGATGTTTTAGAGAAGCTGGTAGGTGACTGTGTTTGATGGGCTGTAGTGGCTGAAGGATGGTAGTTGAAGTGGGTATCTTGTGGAGAGGTTAGTTGTAATAGGACTGCTGGTACATGGAAGGTTCTGAGACAGGCTTATGTCATGTAAACAGATTCTGAGAAGTGTGTGTTATGATGCCTTATCTCATGGGCAACCAATAAACCACTCTTTAAAGTAATTACTAACTGATATTGTTGTGATGGCAATGCATAGATGACTTGTATTGGAGGTTGTTGGGAGGGGATAATTCTGTAATTGTAAAGGTATACAGAACTAATATATGTGTGTGAATTATTGCTATTGTTAGAGTTTTCCTGTAATAATTGCGTCAAGATACCATTGCTACATGAAAACAACATTCTGTGTGTTAGTCGTCTGATGTTGAAATGTTGGAGAAAATGTAAAACTATATTTAATCATGTTTGTATTCAAGCTGTGTTAGCTTGACATGGAAGACTATCACCTGTTATGTCACACATTAAACAAAACCAAAAAGACCAACTGTGCCTGCACACACCAAGGAAGCACCAAGACAAATTGGAAAACCACACTTTATTCGGACAGAACTGAACTGAACGCTTTCATCTACAGACTTTTTCAGAGTTAGTACAACAGGTGAAATAAGCTCAATTTATACCGACACATGACAACACGTTAGTATAAATACCATACAAAACTCACTAAACAACCATTTACCTAAAGTATAAATTTAAATATAAATACATTCCTAAACTATACACATTTGAAAGTTTGTTAAAATTATAAAAATAAATACATTTAAACCATATAAGACCTCAGTTTCAAAATACTGGCAATAGACACCTGGTCGTTAAGTCCAAGAAATTTGTTCATAAATACGTTCTCTGGTTTTCCTTTTAGTTTTACCTATGTAAAAACGAAAACATTTTAAACATTTAGCGAGATAAAATATGCCTAAGGTTTTACAATTACAACGGAACATACTCCTAATAATATTCCCTTTGATGTTAACATTATCCACCACTAATATGTACTTGCATTGCCCGCAGCTTCCACATCTAGTTGTACCTGATTTTCTGGAAGATCTCAACTTCCAAAGGTTATCACCACTTTCTAACAAATTCTTCAAGGTGTTACCCTTCTTATAAACAACTACAGGTCTATTACCTATTTTGTTTACCAATCCGTTTAAACAGGAAAATATTCCACAATTTTTTGCCAAAATACTTCTAATATGATTGTCTTCAGCATAGTATTGCGCAAGCAAACTTGAGGGGTAATGCTCGTTCCCTATTTTTTTGTTATTAACCATTTCATTTATGTTTAAAATCTGGGATTTAACCAAAGGGAAGATAATTCCATCCTTCCTTTCTTGGTCAATATCAGCTCTTACTTTCAACACTAAATTCCCTGTTTTCAAACATTCCACCCAACAAGTCACATTCGTCCCTAAATGTATCATCATTAGATGCCATCCTCATAAACTGCCCCCTTATTATACCTTTTTTGGGGGGGGAAAGGGATGGCAGCTGTTAAAGTGTAGTAAACAATTACTGTAACTGGGTTTACTATAGTTTGTAGTTTCCAACCTTTTCGTATCATAATCCTTAAAAACCTTTACATCTAGGTAGCTGATAGTATTGATATCGTATTTGTATGTAAATTGCTAATCGATTTTAAACTATTCCTTAGAAAATTGAACTTTCGCCTCATCTTTGAAAACAATGTGACTAATAAACAAACTGGTACTCTAAGGAGAAACAGTGTGTTTAACCCTGTGTTACCATTACCATTAATTTTGTTTGAAAAGTTGGTTGAACAGGATTTTAGAATGTTATTGATCAATGGAAACCCCAAAGTGGTACACGATTTAAGTAAAACTAAGATGGAACTTTTATAACGGTTGGTTAAGGATAAAAATGTCTGGACTATGAAACTGGATAAAGGGGGTGGGGTAGTAATTATGCATAATGCCGACTATCTCGGCAGTATGTTTAAATATTTATTTGAGAGTGAATTTTATGAGGAAACATCTTTAAACTATATCCATGTGGCTTATAAAAAAATGTATTATTTTCTTAAAGATTTGTTTGATCAGGGCCAAATTGATGGTACTCTGTACGATTTCTTACAGGTGAAGTATTCCTTAGTGCCATCCATCTTTCGTATTCCAAAGATGCATAAGAAAACAAGGGATCCAACTATGAGGCCGATAGTCAATGCTAGTTGCTCTAAGACCCACCCCCTTGCTAAATTTGTTGATTACAAGCTTAAAGAAATTGTTTTGAAGGTTAACCATTTGTGCAAAGTCTCTTGGGATTTTTTTGTTAAAGATTAGGGAGGTTCCATTCTCTGAAAATTTAATATTTTTGACTATTGATGTGACAGAATTATATAATGTGATACCACCTGAAGTGGGATTAACTTGGTTTAATGATTTCCTTGTTGAAATTGGTACAATCAATGAAGATGAGATTTATGTGTTAAATTCCCTGATGGAGGTTGTATTTATAGATGGGCAATATTTTCACCAAACTAAGGGGGTAGCAATGGGGGCCTCTTGTGCCCCTGTGTTTGCAAATATTGTACTTATCCAATGAGAAAGACAATTTCTAGCCAAGAAATTTCCTACCCCCCCCCCCCGGAAAATGTATTCCATGTATCCGGACGATATCTTTATAATCTGGGATGATAAAATAGATAACATCCCACTCTTTATTGAATATCTCAATTCTACTACGCCATTTTTTTAATTTACATACAAATATGATAGCAATGCTACCTAGCTACCTAGATGTTAGGGTTTTTAAGGATTATGATACGAAAAGGCTGGAAACTACAAACTATAGGAAACCCAGTTACAGTAATTGTTTACTACACTTTAACAGCTGCCATTCCTTTTTCCAAAAAAAAAAAAGGTCTAATAAGGGGGCAGTTTATGAGGTTAGCAAGGATGGCATCTAATGATGATACATTTAGGGATGAATGTGACTTGTTGGGTAGAATGTATGAAAACAGGGGGTACCCTAGGAATTTAGTGTTGAAAGTAAGAGCTGGTATTGACCAAGAAAGGAAGGATGGAATTATCTGCCCTTTGGTTAAATCCCAAATTTTAAACATTAATTAAATGGTTAATAATAAAAAATAGGGAACGAGCATTACCCCTCAAGTTTGCTTGTGCAATACTATGCCGAAGACAATCATATTAGAAGTATTTTAACAAAAAATTGGAGAATTTTTTCCTGTTTTAACGGATTGGTAGACAAAATAGGTAATAGACCTGTAGTTGTTTATAAGAAGGGTAACACCTTGAAGAATTTGTTAGAAAGTGGTGATAACCTTTGGAAGTTGAGATCTTCCAGAAAATCAGGTACAACTAGATGTGGAAGCTGCGGCCAATGCAAGTACATGTTAGTGGCAGATAGTGTTAACATCAAAGGGAATATTATTAGGAGTATGTTCCATTTTAATTGTAACACCTTAGGCGTAGTTTATCTCGTTAAATGTTTAAAATGTTTTAGTTTTTACATAGGTAAAACTAAAAGGAAAATCAGAGAACAAATTTATGAACATTGTTTAAACATTAGGAAAAATAATTTGAACAATTCCCTTGTCAAACATATTGCAAGTAACCCAGGCCACAGTTTTTGTTTTTTTGGGCTTGATTGTGTGGTACCTAACCTAAGGGGAGGCCCATGAGAAGACCTTTTAGAGGCAAAAGAACAGGTTTGGCAACGAAAATTGGATGCTTGCAAATTTCCTGGACTTAACGACCAGGTGTCTATTGCCAGTATTTTGAAACGGAGGTCTTATATGATTTAAATTTATTTATTTTTATAATTTTTAACAAACTTTCAAATGTGTATAGTTTAGGAATGTATTTATATATACATTTATATTTTAGGTAAATGGTTGTTTAGGGAGTTTTGTATGGTATTTATACTAATGTGTTGTCATGTGACTGATTCCATGTCAGTATAAATTGAGCTTATTTAACCTGTTGTACTAACTCTGAATAAGTCTGTAGATGAAATCGCTCAGTTCAGTTCTGTCCAAATAAAGTGTGGTTTTCCAATTCGTCTTGGTGCTTCCTTGGTGTGTGCAGGCACAGTTGGTCTTTTTGGTTTTGTTTGAGGATTGTTTTTTCTGGTTCCTGGTGATTCATGTCACACATTAAGACAGATGGTAACTTGTTTGTGTTATAGATTTTATGCTGCATGTGAACTTTTTTAAGATATGGGAGGTGGTGATACCATGGTATGCATCCCATGCTGACAAAATTCCAGAAGGACACTATAGCACATGTCAGACAAAACAGTTTTATCATGAGTGCATCTTGGGGAAAATGGGTAGGGATTATGGCCATGAGAATGATGCTCAAATGGGGAATCTTTACCCTCCTCTCTGACAACAAGTAGAGGTTTCATTCTATTTTAAAACAAAGCAGATCCAAACCAAGAACAAAGTAAAATATCCAAAGGCTTGAAAGGAACGGAACAGTCCAACGTGTCTTGAATCAAAATTGACTTTAATAAACAACAAAAAAATAAAAAGTAAAATATTACATCAAGCGCTTTCGCCTGGAGTCATACCAGGCTTTATCAAGATGAACCATCATTAAAAATTCATTACTTAAATAGCTTCTAGTCTAAATCATGTGACTAGAACTCCAATTAATAAAATATGCTAATTAGCCATTAAAACTAGCAAACCACCAGGTTATGTTAGAGACTTAAAAAGTTGCTTTTCAATGTTGTCAAAATTAAAACAAGTACATCAACATGACCAGCCAAACTTGTAATATCTTAAGATAACGTTAAAAATTATAAAAAATTCATATGTGCCTAAAAAAAAACATTCAAAAGTTGTGGTTAAAAATTACTGCCCATTAAGTACAAAATAAGCAGTATTGACAGCATTGAAAAGCAACTTTTTAAGTCTCTAACATAACCTGGTGGTTTGCTAGTTTTAATGGCTAATTAGCATATTTTATTAATTGGAGTTCTAGTCACATGATTTGGACTAGAAGCTATTTAAGCACTGAATTTTTAATAATGGTTCATCTTGATAAAGCCTGGTATGACTCCAGGCGAAAGCACTTGATGTAATATTTTACTTTTTATTTTTTTGTTCTTTATTAAAGTCAATTTTGATTCAAGACACGTTGGACTGTTCCGTTCCTTTCAAACCTTTGGATATTTTACTTTGTTCTTGGTTTGGATCTGTTTTGTTTTGAGTTTGTTGGTTTTATTTATCCATGGCTGAAGGGGATGAACGATCTAGTTTTGCTGATACACCACTATTGTTAAGAGATGAAACCGATGATGCACCGGTTACACGTGGTGAATTTAAGCAGATTTTATCTCTTTTATCTCGACTGACTAAGTCCTTAAATCCTGAATCTAACACTTCTGAGGCTTTATTGCCTGGCAATCAGCAAAATGAACTGGGTTTGTTTGCCACCGCAACTTCGGGTCCTAGTAATGGAGTTTTTTCAGCAGCGGAAGTTCCTGGAGGGATTTTATCGGGTTGCACCAATCCACAGGAGCAGCAGTTACACCAAGTGAATGTCAACAACGCTAGAAGTCATTCCATGAAAAAATACTTTAATTTGGTTTCATGGACAGAAAAACAATTTCAATTTAAACAAGGTACTTTTATTACTAATAACAACTTGGACAACTGTATGGAACATGATTTTAAAACTTTTAAGAACAAGCTGTACGCTTTTAAGAGCACACAATTAGAAATAGACTACTTGAAAGAATGTTTGCATGTGCAATGTGTCCCGAAGGGGTTACGCTGTTACAAATTTCCTAATAATGCTGTAGCTGGCTCTTCCCTTTACAATAGTTTGGTTAAAATTTTTGACAAGGCAGGGCTTGAAATGCTTGAATGTATGATAAAATATTATGAGGAAAAAGCTGTTGTGTTACTTAAGGAGGTAACATCTCTCAATGATTGTGCAGTTAAAAATAAGAATTTTCTAAGTGTTAAAAGGGAATATGATCGTGTTTTTAATGAAGTGGACCATTTCTGTTTAAAGATAGTGAATCGCAAGATCAGGAAGCTTGAGCGCGACCTCACAGAATACAGGGATGGAAAAGCCTACCCACTGGTTGGTAGGGGTAGGCAGGATACTAGGCATTCCTACAATCACAACATTGATACTGTTTTTAATGATAATGCCCCTAATCCTGCACTAGACGTACCAAGGAGAAGTGAGAGGCTTGCTCAAAAAAACAGTCAAAGTGGACCATCGGATTTTCACTATCCCCCGGGCAGACCAGTGGGGAGGAATGTCCTAAACCAACCTGAAGCTTGAAACAGAACATGCAGATAAGGGCTTTAGATGAAGACTGTATTAAAATTTCCGTTCATGAAACCCGGGAGGGGGTACATGACAATTTTGTCTTAATCAGAAAGGACAATTTTGTTATTTATAATTTTACTGATATTACAATCACTGATGAGTATTTTGAGCTTTTCACTAAAGGGCTTCATTATGTACCCTCATGCAGACTTGATCTATGTAGTATTTTAGTTGATTTAAAACTCTTTGTTAGACGGCTGAACCCTTCTTTCTTTTTCAAAGGTCAGACTCAGATCAATGATGGGCTCACAAGATTCAACACATTTAACCCACCTTTAAATCCATTGTTAAAATTATTTGAAGACTTGGTAGAGAGAGACATAAGAGACTTCTGTTTGAACAGGTCTCACATTCCATCTGGCAACTTTAGACAAGAGCTTAGTCAATTGGTAAGAAGGCTTCGAGAGGAGGACATCCGGGTGATGAAGCCGGATAAGGGTGGGGGTGTAGTTTTAATGTATAGCATGACATATGACAACTACATTCACAATATGTTGCAGGATGCAGAGCGTTATGAATTGATATCTAGGAATGAGTTAAATATAGCATATTCAAAGATTTCTTATACACTCATGGATCATTTACTGCAGGGTGCGATAAATGAAAAATTATATAATTATTTGTATGTCAAAAATCCTGGGACACCTGCAATTATTGGAATTCCTAAAACGCACAAGGGCTTAGATCCTTTAAATTTTAGGCCTATTGTGTCTGGGGCTGGTGGGATAACAGAGCCCTTAGGTAAGTTCATTGATTTTAACATTAACAAATTTGCATTTGATTTACCCTATGTTTGTAAAGATTCATGGGACTTTCTTTCTGGCATTCAAAAAAATTTTTACAAACCAGATTTACTGATGGCAACTATTGATATAGTTGAGCTATTTCCTAGTATTCCTCATGACGTGGGCTTGGAATGGTTTAATGACACTTTAACTTTTGAATCTAGCCTAGGGGCTAACATGATTGGATTATTGGTTGAGTTCATGGAAACTGTCTTGGACAACAATTTTATTTATTTCAAGGGCGATTTCTACAAACAAAAGAAGGGTGTAGCAATGGGCACGGCTTGTGCTTCCAGCTACGCCAATATTGTACTACACCACTGGGAAAGTAAATTCATCTTTTCTACAACTTGGGCTCAACATATTATCCACTATCAAAGATATCTTGATGATATCTGTCTTTTATGGGATGGTACCTTGGACCAATTTTTGGAATTTATGGCCTATATCAACTCTACTACCCCCTTTTTAGCATTTACTCACAGTGTTAACAGTGATTATTTGAATTATCTTGATGTTGCTCTTTTTAAGGATGCCATTAATTGTACCTTTTAATCTAAAGTATATAGGAAAAGCTCTTTCTCTAACTCTTATTTGCACTTCAATAGTGGTCACCCCTTTCACCAGAAGAAAGGGATAGTGAAAGGGTAATTCATACGTGCCTCTAGGATGTGTAGTACATTAGAGTTTTTCCTTGATGAGGTCAGTTTTTTGAAGCAACTTTTCAATGAAAGGGGGTACCCAGCGTACTTAGTTGATGATTTAGCTGGGGAGGTAATTGCAGGCAGGGAAACTGTGTATTGCCCTCTTTTAGGTAGTGGGGTGACTCATGAAACCCTTTTTAAATCATCTAAACAGACCGAACACCAGAACAGCTTTGTGTATACTTTTTCTGGGGATTCACTGAAGGTCGAGCAGTTAATCAGAAATATTGGCCTATACTTACACATCACGACGATTTCAAACAATTCGTCAAGGAATGCCCCCATTTCATTAGAAAAAGAGACATGAACCTTAAGGGCCTTTTTGAGGGTGAATCTGGTTTTGGTTCTACAAGGGGTTGTTTGAAATTTGGCTCGTATAAGTGTGGCTCATGTAAACAATGTCCTTATGTGCTCAACGAAAATTAATTATTTATTCCATCTAGGAGGTTTAGAGTTAAGGCTGAGCATTCTTACAACTGTGGTACTAAAGGGGTCGTCTATTTGGGGTTTTGCACACAGTGCTCCAGTTTTTATGTGGGTAAAACTGAGAGAACACTCAGAAGAAGGATATATGAGCACCTCTATGATGCTTCTAAGAAGAAGGAAAACAATGCTTTTTATAAACATCTTGGTTCATGCCCCAATATGCAACTTAAGTTTTTTATATTAGATCAAGTCTTGCAGGATAGTAGAGGGGGTGAGTGGGAGGCCCGATTGGAATATAAGGAATTATGGTGGCAGTTTAAATTAAATGCAACTAAACCCCCTGGTTTGAATGACAGTGTTAGCATCATGAGTGTTTTAAAACTGAGGAGGGCTAAGTTATGATGTTTATTTCTTGGTAGTTGTGTTTATTTGAACAACATGGACAATGTCTTGTTTTGAACAATTTTTTAACTACTGCTTATTTTGTACTTAATGGGCAGTAATTTTTAACCACAACTTTTGAATGTTTTTTTAGGCACATATGAATTTTTTATAATTTTTAACGTTATCTTAAGATATTACAAATTTGGCTGGTCATGTTGATGTACTTGTTTTAATTTTGACAGCATTGAAAAGCAACTTTTTAAGTCTCTAACATAACCTGGTGGTTTGCTAGTTTTAATGGCTAATTAGCATATTTTATTAATTGGAGTTCTAGTCACATGATTTGGACTAGAAGCTATTTAAGCACTGAATTTTTAATGATGGTTCATCTTTATAAAGCCTGGTATGACTTCAGGCTAAAGCGCTTGATGTAATATTTTACTTTTTATTTTTTTGTTCTTTATTAAAGTCAATTTTGATTCAAGACATGTTGGACTGTTCCATTCCTTTCAAGCCTTTGGATATTTTACTTTATTTAATTTGATTTTATTTATCCTTTCTTGACTAGGTTAGTGCTAGTGGCCTCTTTTCATGGGAGACTTAGGGAAATGTGTCTGTGGGCATTGGGAAACTTCTGCTACTCTTTTTGATAGATGCCATGGGAACTTTTACATCCACTTAAGATACCACCACCTCAAGTTTAACATCTCGTCTGAAGGACAACACACTCATGAGTACAGCACTCCCCCTTTATGCTGCACTTGAAAATTGTTCAAATGAAGTGTGTGTGTGTGTGTGTGTGTGTGTGCGTGTGTGTGTGTGTGTGTGTGTGTGTGTGTGTGTGTGTGTGTGTGTGTGTGTGTGTGTGTGTGTGTGTCTCTGCACCAGATGTCCAGTTGTTTGCAGTCTGATGTTATCAGCATGTCCTTATTGCTATAGCTGTGTGTGGCCATGACTTGAGAAGATCTGCATATATTTATTGTAGGCATTGATACATTTTTTTCTTTTTTTGAAGATGGGCTGTGAAACCACAGTGGTTCACTTAGACTGTTTGGAACAGTGTTAGTGAGCATTTGTATGTCTGTCAAATTTATTGCTTGCAATGGATATTTGAAGAGGGATTGTGAGTCCGAGTTACAAGAAGTAAGTAAAGTGATAACAGCTCTGAGTGGGGGGTGATGAGTCCTGTGGAATACAACTGATACTGCTGAGGAAAAAAAATATTAAGAATTACAACAGACTGCACTAATTGCTGCTTGATCAACTGCAAATTGTTTCAAAAATGACTGTGGTATAAAACATATTGTTGGAGATAGTCATGTTTATCTTGCTTCTTGAGGAAATATATTACATTTGGGATATTAGTGAATCGAAAAGCTTGTTGTGGCAGCCTGCAATAGAAAACAATATTGAAACTTAACAAGAACAGTATGTACACTGTTTGGAACTGTGAAAGTAGGCACTGCATTACATGAAGGAAAAAATATATTAAGTTGCATCAAAAAAAACATACCACCAATGAATATGTACATACTGAAGTAGTACTTACAAATATAAGGAGACATCAGTGGCATGCCTAAGAGGTAGCAAGGCAGAAGACTGCAATTCTATGTAACACAAATATGATTATTCCTTATGATTTGAGTATTAATTTACAGACATAGCTAAATCTGTCAGTGTCAATGGTAGGAGCAAGAAGAAAGATGAGGTAACCCTTTTACTGGTACACCAGGCAGGCTAAAGCAAATATATTTGATGTGTATTGTCATGTAAAGCTGACTATTTAGCTGACAGGAAATGTGATACTTTTGCTAGCTGAGGGTTGGCATACAGGAGGAGTAACTTGAGAAAGAACTGAAGCAGATAATAGCTGAATGTCTAAAAAAAGTCTCTTATCTCAGAAATAAGAACACAGAAGCAAAATGCCAAAGGCACCAAAAAGTACTTGAAATAGTCCAAGGCACCCAGAAAAATGAACTCAGCCACTGATATAAGGATAATTCCAACTTTATTCAGCCAAAAAAATAAAAAAACATAAACGCTCTCAGAAATAAGCTGATAGTTCTGGAAGCTTTTTTCACAGAATGTGTAACACATCAGTAGGAAAGACATTTGTAAGAGGCGCTGTATGACAGTCAATGTTACTTTTACTGAGGCCTTTCAAAGTTAGCTGCTCTTCTCAGTTCTTCCATTCTAACCAACAGACACTTAACAACTTTCTACAAAATATAAACCGGACACCCCTAAAATTAATACCCCTCGACAATGCCGTCCAATATTTCAATACCATATTTCTGAAAATACTTGATAGTCTTGCCTCTGTACAAACAAAAAGAATAAAGACAACCAAAAACCCACCTCAAAAAACAAAGAGACACAGTATGGAATAAATGGAAAAAACCCAACAAAATCTCCAAACCTTTAAAACACCTTTAAGACACTCTGCAAAAGAGTAACCAAACTAGCTGAAAAATGTAAGAAAAACCTACTACTCTAATCTTCAACTACAACACAAATATAACCCCCAAAAATTCTGGCACTCCATATCTACCGTCCTCAACCCAGGAACAAACAAGGAACACTCCCATTTCTCCCAATACCCCCCATCTCAAATACCAGATGACTTTAACAAATACGTCATAAAATCCATAGCCAAGCTACTTAACACCAAAAATAGCTCAGGACACCCCCATCTCAAAAAGTGCTTTGTGGATTTTTTTAATGTTAAGTTACATAAATCGTAAAAACAACAACAAAAAAAAAAACATTTTGCAGCAGTCCCAGAAAATCAAGTTGACTACAAGCTGCATATTAATCTTTTAAACAAATGTATGTATCCAGAAGGAAAAATAAAATACTTTCCATGGAAGTAGTAGAAGCTAAGGGCTTTGTTTACTTTAGTGTGTAAAACCAAAACTGTATTATTGGTGCAGACTATAGCTGTTACTTGTGTATCCATGGCTGGGTTTCACAGAAATGTACAAGAAGAAAACGCAAATCCACAAACCGATAAACACTGCCAGCAACCCAGTACAGAGGATAAAATTAATTCCACACACTGAAATCAGTCCACAATGAAATAATAAGTGCTTTCATTCAGAATTACACCAAACTTCATCAGATAAGATTTAAAAAATCATATGACAAACGTATATAATAAGTAGTCACATGACCACTACACCACTTAAAGAAACATTGTAACAGATCCTCAGCTCATCTATTTAAAGCGTCTCTTAAAACAAAGAATGAATCATAATTCAAGGTATATGAAATCAACAGAAAGAGAATTACAAATGTATTATATAAAGATATAAGCCATAACCCAGGACATGGATTTAAATTCACAATATTAGAACAAGTTTTGAAGGGCCCCAGAGAGGAAAATTATCTTGGAACAGTGGGAGCTATGGCAGCAGATTTATCTGCATGCTACATCTCTGTCAGGCTTGAATGATATTATTTCAATCACTAGCCTTTAAAAATGAAATCTTATGATAGATAATGGCAATATTACATAGATTTATGCATCTTTATTATTTTTATGAAACTTTTTTACTTTTATAAATTGTTTGCTATACTTCATTAGGAAGTTGGGAGGATGGCCTAATGGTTAAGGTATTTGCCTTGCAAACCCAAGGTACAGGGGTTGAATCTCACAGGGGATAATTGTCTAGGCTTAAAATGGCTCACAAGGGCAGTTAGCCTAGTACTAATCTATGAATCTAAGTTATTATATATACATATGCAGTTTTCTTCTTTTTGGGCTGTAGCAAATGTCTTTTTACAGCCTTATATTGCATTTCACATACATGCGGACTGTCACATACAGTAGTTCTATGTTTTTTGTATTATTAGTCGTTCTTTGTTCTTTTTTAAAGTGCTTATTTCTTCATTGTGGACTGATTTCAGTGTGTGAAATAAACTTTATCCTCTGTACCGAGTTGCTGGCAGTTTTTTATCAGTTCACAGAGATGTACTGCATGTCTCAGCAAAGCATGTGCCATTTAACTCATTCATTCCAATGGAGCTCTGGAGGTTTGCACTGTAACTTCCAATAGGAGGAGCCTAAGCATTTCTATAGAATCAAATGTTGTCCTCACATTTTCAATAAATGTTTGTATCTCTGGAACCATAGGGTTAATAAAGGAATGTAAATGGCAAACTCTTCAGTGCAAACTGTTTTTATAGTGAGAGCGTTCTTTTGGTTCTAGGTCTTAAATTAGATTTATAAATGCCAGTAAACACACTATTAGGCTTGTAATATTTTGTAAACAATTGACAATATCTCAGCAACCGCTTAAGTTATACCCACACTGTCAGAAACATTTTGTTCATCCAGCTTTGAACTTTCATATGAGCTTAAGCACTTCTGTCTGCATTACTTGGCTTTTGAGATATTTGTAAAAAACATTAAATTTATGGCAGTATCAATAAATATTATATGAACAACGATTAATATCTCCTTACCTGCTCTAGATAGAGGTCCGACATCAGTAAAGTTGTGTTTGCCATTGTGTAAGCTTTAAGATTAAACCTGTTAAAAAGTTTGTATGTAGCACAGTTCTAGAATTATTAATTCAAATATAAACAAGCAATAATTAATCCCTAGAGGTGGCAGTAGGATGTAACTACAGAGACACCTGGAGACGTAACTCGTCTGTAATTACTTAACACAATATTCTTGCTGAATGCACCATCCATACATCCACAGCCCCTTTTCCCATTTTTGCACATGGGGTTGGGGTGTCACTTCAACACTGACAAACATCTAGAGACAAGATTTGCACCAGTGGGTGGCTAGCCCTGCCACAATAATTCTTCCACACCACACACATGGCCAATTTAGAGTGTCAATCCACCTACTACATGTATTTGGAATGTGGAAAAAAACATTGCACCCTGCAGAAACCCACACAAACACAAGTTGGACATGCATATTCCACACAGAAGGCACATCAGCCAAGAATCAAATCGAGGAACCTCATGTTGTGAGTTGACAACACTATCTGCTGTGCCACTGTGCTACCTCACAGTGCTAATCTTCTCAGCTGAGCTGTTAGATATGGTATGTTATCAAAATTAGAGAAGGTTAAAAGTTCACAAGGTTGTGGCCGTGCACTGGCTAGTAATGATGTCATGTGACTTGAAGGAGTACAAGTCAGTGCATGCTGAAGAAGGCTGTCAGTAAATGGAACACAGAACTAAGATGTAACACAATGTAAACTCCTGCTGTGAGGTGCCTATTCACCTGAACACTTACTGGTTCCCTGAAAGGACAGGAAAGAGGAGTAAAGAAAAATTGCATTTGTGGGAAGATAGCAAATAGAGGTACACTGAAGGGAAGCATAAAAGGCAAACCATTAAGGGAACTAAGGTAATATACATTTTAAGGAGATAGTTACCCTGCTTTATACATACATAGGTAGGCAGGATGCTGGGAAGAGTGATGGGGAAACAAGAGCTGGAAAACTACAGATACAATTCCAAAGAGGGCACACAGACCAAGACAAAGCAGTACAAACAAAGGAGGAGACAAACAGAATGGATAATGATAATAAAGAGGAATGGGGACTGTCTATTTAGCAGATTGTAGCACAACAGGACAAGGGTGCACCAAGATGGGGATAGGCAAGGGTGTGGGATCATGCTGGCTACTGACTGTGCCAGAAGGATGCTAACTTTACCCAGAAATGGCTTATGTTGGCCAGTCATTAGGACCACATCTTGTTCTCACAGCTTGGTAACAGAAATCTTCTGTCAAGCACATCTGTTATGCACTTCAAGACAGGCAGTGTACCACCAACCCAGCAGGATGTTGCACTGCAAAACACATCTTCCACTTCTTGACCTATGGAAGATTGGGTTGCAGTAGGCAACTGAACCAGGTTTCTTACCTGAAGAGGCCAGAACCCACCAGCAAAGCAATCCATGAACTCTAAACTCATAGACACAACCACTGGACTGAAGTCTGTAGCACTGGATGCATCTGTGGTCTCTCAGCATCATGATATGCAGTAGGAAGAGCCTCTGAGAAAGATAGCATTACTAAGCATGCTCTACAAGTATCAATAGTGTTATAGGACGGCTTGGTAGGTACATGTCAATATAATGACACTGTGTCATACATTTCGGCTGTTTCCTAAGACAGGTGAATTGATTGGCCTTCCTCTCCACCTGTGTTGAAGAACATAAAAGGACAAAACAGTCATGTCACACAGGTGTAAATAAGATGTACAAATCCTCAACATCATCAAACCCCTTTCCCATTATTTACATGGGGTTGGGATGTTGTGTCAACTATCAACATTTATCTCTATTCAGTGCCACTCTCCTACCTTCTTCGACACTCATGTTTGACTTCACAGGTCTCACACAATTCATCCACATCTTTGCTGGATGATCTGATATCTTCTAGCCTTCTTGCTGTCAGTGCCAAATCTTATTCACCAGATTGTCTTCTGCTTTTCTGCACATGTGCCTGAACCACCATAATCTGGTCTCTGACTTTTTCTTTAGTTGGAGCTACTTTAGCTTCTGCTGTGTCCTCATTTTTTCACCTCTCCTACAGTGTGAATCCTACCATCTGTATCAGGAACTTCATTTCCATCACCTCTTGCTTCCTCATCTGGTTTGCTTTTACTGCCAATGTTTCTGTACCATACAGTGGTACTAGTCACACAAGTGTTTTGTGGGCCTTACTTTTCACTCTGTGTCAGTTGGCTGCAGTCCCTCTGATTCTAGCCTTGGCCTCCTCATTTAGACTTCTCTTTTACTCAACCACCCTCTCCAAATACTTGAAGCTGTTAACCTGTTCCCCTATTTTACCTTCTAGCTCAATTCTCAGCTTCTTCTGATTTACCCCATTTGCTTCCATTGCAACTGTCTTATCTGTACTCAGTTTTATCCCATGTGCCTTCAGTTCTGCATTCCATTCACCTATCCTTTGCAGAAGATCTTGCTCAGAGTCTGCCTGTATACCTCATTGACTGAATACAGAAGTTTTGTTGATTTGTCCCTTCTGACCTGTTTGATAATGTGGTTCATCACCAGTATGAGCAGCAGTGGTATCAGAGCTGAGCCCTGATGAACATCTACTCCAACTGGGAAGCCCTCTGTGAGACTGAACACCATTCTTACTTGAGTCATTTGGTCCTTGCACATAGCCTGCACCAATTCTGCTAGTGTTTTGGGGATTTTGAACTCCTGCAGGACTGCCCAAATCAGCTTTCTTAGGACTTTGTTATATACATTCTCCAAGTCTAGGAATGTTCAGTTAGACTCTTTGCTCATCTGTAGCTTCTTTTCAACTATTTGTCTTACTGCAAACATCAGGTCATTTGTGCTGCATCCTGATCTGAATCCACATTTCTCAACTTCCATCTTACTTTCTACTACTCTGCGCATTAATTTATCAATCACACTCTACAGAAATTTCATGCATTGTGATAGGATTTTGATACTTCTGTACTGACCATTATTGTAAACGTCCCATTGTTCTTGAACACTTACACTAGTATGCCTATATTCATCTGGAATACGCCTTTCTCTCCACACTGCTTTGAGTATCCTCAGGAGCCATTTCTCTCCTATCTCACCCAGCACCTTTATCATATCTGCTGTGACCTCATTTGAGCCTGCTGCTTTCCCTGACTTCATTTTCCTTAGTGTTGTTCTTACTTCTTCTATGGTGGGCTCCTCTGCTTATTTCATCATAGGCTGTGTCTTGGGTAGTACAACTTCTGTGGGGTTTTCTTTATTCAGGAGCTGCTAGAAATACTTCTTGCATCTGCTTTTGGTGTACTGTGGACTGGTAATCAGGATGTTTCTGGCATCCCTTATGAGGGGTGCCTAACTATCTTCTTTATCTTTCTGTCTTTGCCTTATAACCTGATAAATTTCTTTGTGCTATTTACCAAGTCACTTTCCAGAAACTGGTAGAGTGCCTCTGATGCCATGTTCTTTGCTGTTGCAACTCCTCTCTTAGCCTCTTTGTCAGACAACCAGTATTCCTTTTTTTGCCTGATCCTTCTTTTCTATCTCCCACCTTTTCCTGCACTCCTCCTTTCTTTTGATGACTTCCTGGATTTCTGCATTCCACCACCAGCTGTCCTTATGTACCTTATTTTCATACCAGGCTCGGCTGCATATCTGTTCTGTAGTCCTCAAACATGCTGTTTTGAGGAGCTGCCATTTTTTCTTCAACTCCATCTATTTCCTCTTCTTGTTGAGATGCTAGAGCCCTGAGTAATTCCTTGAATTATTGTGCTTTCTCTGCAGTCAACTTCCAGGTGTTCAGCCTGGTCTCTGTTCACTTTAGAGCCTTCCTTTACCAGTGTTTTCAGCTGATTGTGACAACCGGTGATTTATGCTGTGCTGACTAATTTACAGGGGATGACTTTGCAATTGTTGATTTTATCCCAAGGCCCTCTCTTTACAAGTAGTGAGTCAAACTAAGTTGAATATTGGCTATTATTGTATCTGATTTTGTAACTGTGCTTATGTGTACATCAGTCTTGTGCTGAGTGTTTGTAAGTAAAAATTACCCATACATATTTTTCCAATGGGACATCAGGTGTGCAGGCATATGGGATAGTCAGTGGAGGTGTTTATCTGTTCTATATCTGCATAGTGTATACAGCTATGTGCATGCATAACAAAGGGCCTCATATGTAGAAAAGGTAATCACATTCATTCTGTCCCTTCATGTAACTTGTATTCATAGACAGGATGGCTGTTATAATAAAATAGGGTAAGACAGGATGACAGGCTGATGTCAGCATCCATGCAGGGTTGTTGATGATGATGATGATGATAATGATGACACAGATCAAATCACAGTCAAATGACACAGAAACACTGTCTGTCTCTCTCCTAAGGGGTCCTCCACCCCTTGTGCAGGATGAACATATAGCTTCAACTATACCTGACCTATCAGCTTTATAGTCTGAGTGTTCACGATCGACATCAGAGTGGAGCACTCTTGTAACTAAGATCATAAGTACTAGTCCTCACATGAGTGCAGAAGGAGAGGAATGCAATGCTTCCAGCTTCAGTACTAACCTACACATGGAACCCTGCCAGTCTGCCCTGTGTACTACCTTACACTTGGCAGCCTGGCAATGTTCCCATCATCATCATATGTCACAACCATCTCCTGCTATACAGGCAGCACTAAAGCACAAACAACAGACGTGCAGAACTATCATTTGAGCACAGTTTGCTGTTACCATGTCAACATGGAGATAATTGATGTGTTGAGTGACTTACATGAAGATGTCACCCATCATTGCCTTTATCTTGTTGAGGTCATAATGTCTGGAGATGATGCTATGTTTGGCTTCATGATGACTTTAGTATCACACTTTACTGTCCTATCCACCTTTGTGTGGAGGATAGCAAATTCCACCATAACTGCCCTGAGCACTGATGCTGCCTATAATCAGGGGCAGGTACATACACAGGTTGATGATTTTGGGAGGTTACTGCAGGGTACATGTTCTGATCCTGCAGGTCTGGTTGTCTTTTACTTCATCTCCTCATGCTTTGGGCAGTAATGACTGCAAGACTGCAGTGGTAGGACACCATCCTAGTAGTGTCCATACAGATCCAGTTTCTATAGACCACAATGTCCTTTTTGAAGGAGGCAAGTAGTCTGAACACATCAGGGCAACACAGTGGCCCCACATCATGTTTATTTGTATCATAATGTCACTCTCTCCCTCTCTCTCTGTCATCAGAGAATATTATCAATAACAGAGAATACCCGCTGCAGCATGACTCCCCTATCCACCACTGTTCACATCCTTGACTTCAGGTGTGATGGCAGCCATGTGCCATTGTATCCCTAGTCATCTGTTCAGATGATGATGACTGTGATCTACTGCACCCTGCCTCCTGTGGGATATATGTATAGATCTCTAAAGTACAGTGTTACTGAACCCTGTACTGCACAAATAACACAGCATGTATCATGTTTGTTCTTTGTGACAAAACACTGTTACTTTGTGCTCATCATGGGCTCACAGAGCAGGACTAGATGTCATTACTTAATTTGCTTTGCCATATACTGTCTGATGTCTCAACACAAGAGGTGTGAGGCAGGATTAGAGTGCAACTCTACAGGAACTGTTAGATTTTTTGCTAAGTGCCCATGCCTTTGTATTTGGTGCACAGGTCTCTACCAGGTCAGTACCATAATGTTAGTGAACTGATGGTAGGGCACTTGTCAGACATTAAGAGGAATTTGTGAGTTGTCTACATTTTAGGTAGCTAGATAGCTCTAGTAATTTTAGTTGTCTGATAGAAGTACAGTGATATCTTAATGTAACAAAGTTCCAGTGTAGGGATCTGAGTTGACTAAATGTTAATGAACCTGGGGGCAGCATACACTAGAGATGAAAATCAATAAGTAGAAGTTACTTAATGTGTCTCTTTTCTGAAAGGAAAGATTTAGTTCTATAGAGGAGTCCTTGTTTTTTAAAAGTTTTATTGATAATGTGTATGGTGTGTGATCGAATTTTAAAATATCTATAATGACACCTAAACTTACCATAGGTATGAGTGTGTATGCTTGTGTGTGTGGTATGGCAGGACAACTTCAGCAGAGCTAGCCACCCTGCAGGGTGAACACTGGTGCTAGATGATTGTTAATGTTGATATGACACCCACACCCCATGTGTAAAAATGGAAATGTTTGTGGATGGATGGATGGCTGGATGGACAGATGGATGGATAGATGGCTCTAAAATGACACCATGGAGTTTAATGTGGTGGACTAGTTCTATTTTGGTATTGCCAGATGATGCAATAGTAAATCATTTTTTTTTTTAGTGAGTTTTTCTTTGAGGTGATCTTTTTAGGGTTTAGTAGTAGCTGAGAGTTCTTTAATGGGTGTAAAAGTCTCTTGTGTGATGAATTGAAGTTGTGACACACTTTGTCTGGAGATGATAAGTGTGGAATTGTCTGCTTATCATATTAAGTTAACTTTCTTCCTGGTAGCAGATAAATCGTGGTAACCATTTAAAATGTTGGGACCTGCTAGAGCAAGTACCAAAACATGGAGACTAAATGGCCATAAAACAGACACAGAGATGGCCATTTCCCAGAATATTCACTTTTTCCCATAGCTATATCAATCTCAAAGTTAGTATATATAAGTTCAGGAGTGTGAAGGGTGTGTCCCCCATATGAGGGATGTGGGGGGGGGGGGCTTGCCTCCTGGAAAAAAGAAGTTTAAAGGAGAAGATTGATATTTGACATGCACTCTTTTTTTTGGGGGGGGGTATCATTCCTCAGCATTTCAAGTACTGGCATTTCCATAGGGAAAATAAATAACTGATAATGATACTGAATAGTAGTGGCCCTGTAATTAATCCTGGGAGAATCCTGATGGATGCAGGTAGAAAAGATGATTGAGGTTCTTGGCATTTGTAGAGGTTACATGGCAATCAGTCTGTAGTGTGATAATACTATACAGTTACTTCCCTTGTGCAGTGGAAGAATATAAGATTGTTTCCATATGCATGGAACATGGGAATGAAAGATTGATCTGTTGATGAGGCTTAAGACTGGGGAGGGCCAGTGCATCTCTCTATCAGTTCTAGTATAGACTTTTGGGAGGTCACCAGAGTAAGGATGGTGAATGAAAGTTTGTGTAGCTGGTTTTGGATAATGACATTGGGAGTCGTTGGAGAAAGAGCAGTTGTGGAGCTGTTTTACTTGGGAAGAATAATTTGATGCCTAATTCTGATTTTATTTGTGGGGGGGGCTGGTTTGAGCAAGAAAACATGTTTTGTATAGTTGTTTTGCTTAGGAAGCATTGTTTGTTGCTTAATTCTGTTCTGTTTTGTTTCTCTGAGTGTATTAATGATACTGTTTCTGTTTAAATTAATTCAGATTACGTTATTTATTGGGAAGCATAGTTGGACTAATTCTGTTCTATATTTCAGAATGTGTTAACAGTGCTCTTTCAGCTAGATAAAGTAACCTGTCTGCAGAGCAGCAAACTGGAACACAAGTATAAGGCTCTTTCCAGTCAACCAGCATGTTTTTCAGAGGAGGGAGGAAACTAGAGGATCTAAAGAAGGCACACACTGATGTGAGTAGAACATGAAAACTTCATACAGTTAGTGGCCAGGATTGAATCTCAGATGCTGGAGATGTAAGACCAAAATAGCATAACGACTAGACTACTGTTGCTAACGATACTTGCAATTCTTGTATGGATTATTTTAAAAGAGTTTTGTTGCAGCTTGTCTTTTTTCATTTGTTGAATGGTATTTTAATTTAAATTATAAGTTAGCTCTTATCCAGTGCTTAGGCACTTTAATAAATATATCTACCAGTGCTTAGGCAGTTTAATAAACATATGCAGATAATAGCTAGCTTGCTAGCTGGATAGATAGATAGATAGATAGATAGATAGATAGATAGATAGATAGATAGATAGATAGATAGATAGATAGATAGATAAAATGAATGATTAATTTAAATATCGCTCTCCTGTGATACAGCTTGTATGCAACAAGATACTTTGGAAAGTGCAAGCTTGAAGCCATTAAAAATGGATATGAAAATAAAAATTGCTTTGGGCCAGATTCACGAAGGCTTGCACAGAGTCTAAAAGTAGAGTAAGCGTCCAGCAAGCCAACATGTCAACCGATCGATCCAGGAACAGCCGGCAGGGGCGTGCAACTGAGCTCTCTAAACTAGTCCTACACGGACAGGGCTGGGATATGCAAATTACCTCAATTGCATGCGAAAGCCATGTAAATGAGGTAAATTTGCGATCCAGGAAACCCAAACCTGTCCGAGTAGGAGTAGTGTTATCTGCAGAAATGTACTCAGTTGATAACTGAGTACGGTTCTGCAAATAGCAAAACAGAGCCATGTCAGCAGTAAAAAAAGCATGCATTCACAGGAGGAAGCATGCCAATGGACAAAAATACAGCCATTGCCAATGGGAAGTGATGCAAATTAAAAATAAAAAAACTTTTTTTTTAATCCCGATCTCCGGGGTTTAACCGTAGTGCAGAGCCGTGCAAACACGCTGCGCCCTAAAAAGTAGAAAATGAATAATTAAGATCCACAAATGTGGATTTCATAGCTAAAATTAATTTACAATGCAAGAGAATGGCAGGCTGAAGACAACATGGCCACCGAGTAGAGGTTGCTAAGGGGGGAAGCTCAGTCTAAGAGATGTAACTAAGCATTAGTAGGCAATCCTATGCAAATGAGAGTTATGATAGTGAATCGCATGTTCACATAGCAAATGAGCACAGTCAGTGGAGTGTAGGAGTAGGATAAGGGGAGTAACAGAGTAGAAGATAGGTGACATCATGGGGGGGTATGTATGAAAGGAGTGCAGCTCATTGGAGCAGAGTGACATGTGTCAGCTTACATTTACATAATAGTGAAAGAGGTGTGTCAACAGGTAGGCCAGTTAAAGTCAAGAAATTGAAGGTGTATGCTGTGGATAACACCAAAGTTTCTTGCTGAGCGTGCATGCAAGCATGTGCACGCCAGTAAACCCAAGTAAGACAGTGTTCGCGCGTGCAAGCGTGTGTGCGCGCATGTAGGTTTGAGTAAGCATATGTAAGGCTGTGAAAACAGTTGTAAGCACGTTTGCGCTGGTGTGTGCGCGTTTTAACAGGAATAAACAAGTTTTAGTCCATGTAAGCATGTGTGCATGCGTGTGAGGTGGTGTGCACGTCTTTGCGCTTGTTTGCGCGTTGCTGCCCCTGAGGAAACAGAAAGGGAAAAGGAAGCACAACAAATAGTAGGAAGTTGACTAGGGAGTACTAGCAGAGCTAGCAGGTGAAAACAATCGGAATCAGCCAATTACACAGGCATTACACTAGCCCAGCCCAGCACTCAAAACCCAGCCGAAAACATTCCAGTATGTATTTCTTAGACACACTGCAACACTGCAGTAAGATAATAGAAGTGAAAACTGAAAAAGCTTCACTGAGACAAAGAAATGTTAGGAGATGCCATTGCTGTCATAAGGCGACATATGCAACATGCTGAGGGTGGTGACAATGCAAATGCTGCTGAGCAACCCACAGTGAGGAGACGGAGAAGAGTGTACAGGCCTAGGGTAACCTACCAGGGGCTACATGAGCTGGAGATAGTGGAGCACTATAAAGTGGACAGAGACCTCATGCAGCAAATTTTTGAGCAGTGCAGGCCACGCCTCACCCACAGAACCAACAGAGGGGAACACATCCCAGTGGAAACCAAGGTATGTGTTGGCCTAAGAATATTAGCAACAGGTACCTTCCAGAGACCAACTGGCGATATGATGGGGATTTCACAGGCATCAGCATCTTGGGTACTGCACCAGTTCCTGAATGCCATGGCAGCACATGTCGGTGATCATGTATATTTCCCCAATTCCCGTGAGGTATTGGCCAGCAATATGTGTCTCTTCCAGCAAATAGCAGAATACCCTGAGGTAGTGGGTGCAATAGACTGAACGCATATTCACATCAAAGCACCAGCCGGTGAGCGGGGTAGGGTCTACTATAACCGCAAGGGTTACCCCTCCATCAACTGCCAGGTCGTGTGTGATGCCCAAGGCTTAATAATGAATGTGTGTGCGGGCTGCCCTGGAAGCTACCATGACTCCCATATCTGGCATCTGGCACAGCTGTACCAGACATTTACCAATGGGGACATCCCTCATGGTCATCTAGTGGGGGATGCTGGATATGCACTGGAGCCGTGGCTGATGACACCCATCAGAAATGCACACACACCTGAACAGGAATGCCATAATGAGGCACACGCACAAACACAAAATGTAATTGAGCATGTGTTTGGGCTGCTCAAGTCATGGTTCCGGTGCCTGGACACATCTGGTGGTGCCTTGCAGTACTCACCAACTACATGTACCCAAATAGTCATGGTATGTGCTATGCTACACAATATGATCCTGTGAAAACAGCTGCAGCAGGAGCAGCATAGGGCCGGGCACAACAACCCCCACCATTCCCAAGGCCATCACAGGCAGAGCATGACTCGGAGGAGGAACAACCTGACCCTGCCCCAGTTGGCAAAGAGACAACACATAGCATATACACACTGGCTCAGTAGGAACCCTGGAAATGATACATCTCTCCGACTCGCACATATAGTAAAAGCAATGTCTAACTTGACACTACCTGTTAACAAACATGTATAGGGAGAGTAAAATGTGCATCCAACATAGGCAGCCCTGCAGCACCACCTGAGGCATGATTGCTATGGGTTAAGCAATATAAAGCACTGCTAAACAGCTCTCACCACTATTTAGTATATGTGAACAAAATTGCGCACACTAAGTAGCACAACTACAGGCAATGTTCAGCAATATTGTGCACTGTCCAGCAATGTTGGGCAACATTGAGCAATGTTGTGCAAGTCTGGTCAAATGTGGGTATAGTTCATCAAAAGCAGGTTAACAGGTTCATATTTGCTTCACTTTTCTTGAAGCAGTCTGTTCTGCCATGTATGAAAATATGAAGCAGTGACAGTCCTCAAACCCAGGATACAGTGCACTATAGTCAGAGAGCAGAACCACTAAACTATGACAGTATGTCAATGGTCAGCTTGAATGAAAAAATGTTGATAAGTCAATGCTAAGTAACTAACGGAAACCCTGCATGCATAGCATAATCCCTGTCGAGTCAAGACACAAAGGTGAGGCCTGCAGTAATAATAGAACCTGATATTCAACACACATATAGTATAAATGTTAATATTGGTAATGTTCACACACATCAACAAATGTAGTGGACCTCAGACAGCAAAATACTGCAAGGTCACACTGGGCATGCTCACACACTTGAAACTATGAGACAAATGTCAGGCGGCAAAACACTGAAAGTCTGAACTGGGCATGCTCCCACACTTAGGTAAAGTTTGAGTACAGCAGTGGGCCACACATATCCCACAGTTGCAAGTGTCAACCCAGGAACCTCACACTATTCACCAATCCACCATGTGCACACAGTGATATGACAATAGACACAATATAAAATAGTGAAATACTGTCACAATCAAATATGTTATGCAGAAACCTAGGTTGTTCATAGGAAGTGGTAAAGCAAAGAAGAAACAAAACCTACAATCAGTACCGTCACTGAACAATGTGCATCCTGAACATTAGCATAGGTTCAGAGGTTGACACTAGGCTATCTGCCCTAGGGTATGTAGAAGCCTAGGCACAGTGTGTTTGTAGTTTGCAATCACGCTAGATCAGTAGACTGTGCCTGTCAATAGTAGGTCACACAAGATATCTCACATATGTTAATTTCATTCTGCCTCTGTCTAGCAAGGACCCATAACATATCCCAGGGCTAAACATACGATCACCCGTCCACCTGTGAAGATGTCACCTGTAGGTGTTCAGAGTGGGTCTGTGCATATGTGGTACTGTGATCACATTCCTGAGTGAGTGGAGCCTCTGTGATGGTAATATGCCCCTCCAGCATGTTCATAGGTTCATAGGTAGCACTCGGCTAACTGCCCTTGCAAGCCATTTTAAGCCTAGCCAATTATCCCTTGTGAGAATCAAACCCTGCGTGTTGTGTTTGTAGGGCAAACACCTTAACCATTAGGCCACCCTCCCAACCCCTGCAGCAACTGGAATGTCCTATTAACATCATTGCTCATGTACCTGCCCCTGGAGCATGTAGCTGTAAGGGACTTTGATATCCTCACGTGGAGCCTGTCCATCGATGCTGTGATGGACATGGCATCAAAGAAAAGGCACAGACTGCATCCAAGTAGGCAGTAAGCGACTGAGGAGAGCTGGGGTCACCATTGCCAAACTGTGCATACCATCTGTGTGAGTCCCTAGATCCACTTGGTATATAAATCTGTGTACATTCCAGTTGCTGCAGGTGTTGGGTAAGGTACATCCGAAATGGGCCATTGTATCCAAGCATGTGCCAGATAACTACAGGGCCACAATGACCCCACCTGATCTGGATGTAAAGCTGTATGGGATAAGGTTGCCTAAATAGAAGGTGTGTCCAACAACATTGGCAACGTGAATGTCATAGGCAAGAGTACTAAGTATTCATGTCCACAAATCACAAACCACACACACTGTACGTGATGTATCATCACATATGTGGTAATGTGTGTGCACGATGGTACTACCAAAGGTGATGACTATACATCTAAAGTAAGGTAGCTGTAGGCCATGGCTCTGGCACCAGTCAACCATCTCTGTGAGACCCTTTCTGAGGATGCCTGTGCCAGCTGTGGAGTCGAATATGGCACACAGTTTGCAGCCATCTGCAAACATGGTCATCCATATTTCCCCTGTGTTAGCCAGTATGTATCAGAAATATATACAGAAAAGAGAGATCCCAGGACTGAGCCCTGTGGGATGCCATGTCTAACTGGTGTATAGTCAGACATGGCACCTGCAATACTGACCATGCATGTGCTATCCATGATCCAGTTACCAATCCAGATTGTGACATATGTGTAGATATTGAATCCGGTGATCTTATGTGTAAAGGCCAAGTGGGGTATTGCGTAGAAGTGGTGTGCGAGGTCCAGGTAGGCTGTGTGGACAACCCTGTGTACGTCTATGGACCTGGTAACTGTTTAAAGACATCAAACATCTGCAAGAGGCAAGATATGCCCACAACAACACCAAATTGTGTAGGATCCAGTGTCTGTAGGTTCACAATGTGTATGTGTTCCATGATGATACACTCCATAGCATAGCAGACCAGGATAGTTAGGCATATATTGTGATAATGTCCAGGGTCCCTTGTGGCACCAGCACTGTGTAGCGGGTACACTGTAGCTGTGTGCCATTCCATGGGTACACATCCTGTAGTAACTGTGATATTGAACAGTGACATAATGTGTGTGTGAAGTTTGTCATGAATCTCGTGTATGCCACAGTCTGGGACACTATCTGGTCCCACTAATGCTGTGTTGTCTGCTATGGAGAGGGCAGCACACACATGTTCAACTGTGATGTCAGGGAGGCTACACCCTGTTGTGATGGACATGTGCACTGCAGGGGGGATGGTGGGGAAACATTCCCACTGAACCTGTTGTCCAGGATGTTTGCAATGTCAGTGGGTTCACTGTATCATTTGTAATTATGCAGTAACTCACAGCATATTTCTGAGTTCCCACACAGGTCCCTGAAATAACTAAATAAGGCCTCGTGATTGTCCACAGTGTCTGTTGCAAGTGTCTGTTAGAAGTGGGCCTTATTTGAATCAACAACTGATCATAGCTATACCATAGTACTGATCAGAGATGCCTTCCAGATTGTGATTGTGCTCCATAATGTAGTAGCCTCCTCCTGTCCATGTACAGCTCAGTAATGGCCGTGGTCCAGTAGACAGGTCCCCTGCCTTTGGAGGAGTGAGTCTTGTAGTTATCTGGGATAGCATGATCCATGAATTCCAGTAGTTGTCCATAGAACGTGCTTGTAAAGTATGTAGTTGTCTGAGCCGTAATTAACACTGTCCCAGGGTCATTGAGGGATACCACCTCAGTTTGTACAAGTGTGATGTTTGCTCATGAGATGTATGTCACTGAGATCACATAGGATGTGTGTGTGTATGTCTAGTGAGATGAATGTATGTTCCGACCTTAACAATTACAGGTATACCTCTGTTGTGGAACATAGAGTCCCCATGTGTGTGATGATCAGGTACCACATGTATAACTCCCTGTGGGTGTGGTGACCAGGTCTGCCCTAGCATTTGAGTGTAACAATCTTAGCAATTGTTGTTCAAGGGTGTCACTGCTTGAGTAGTATACCCAGTCAATGTTTGTGTATTTGAAGTCACACAATATAATGGTGTTTGGTGAGACCTTCACATTCCCCAGTGTTCCCAGGAATAACGACTGTTGTTCCCATGTTTGGGAGTGTGGTCTGTAACAGTCTACAAACTGAAATGCAGTTTTGACCACTCTCAGTTGCACGTGTATGTTCCCCAGTGCTTTGTGTACTGCTACCAACCTGGGGGTGTGTGTATGAATGATGTATATGGAATCCCCCCCTATTATTGTTGTCCAGACCAAGTCCTGTGTCTGAAAACCATGGTATGATGTAAAACATGTTAGTGCTGCTGTGCTTTTGTGAGCCTGAACCAGGTGTTTGTTACTGCACATATATCAACAGATTCCATACTGATGTGAGTCCTGAATGCATGCATTCTGAGGATTAGACATCAGTTGCTGAGCACCATCACTTTCCGTTTCCTGTACCCTGTAATGTCTATGGCTGTGGTTATGTCATCTAACCCTCGCTTCAAACAGTCACTATGTGTGTGTCAAGAGCCTTAGGCAGTCTGTGAAAACCTAGGGGTGAAAGCTGCATGGCGTCCATAACGAATGTACATGGCATGTTGAGCATGTAATCCCAGGCTGACAGACACTGGATCCCCTGTGAATGACAACAATATGTTAGGCAACTGTTAAAACTGATCATGTCATCTGTATACTGTGACATAGTACTTGGTGAGGGTAAGATGCTACACAAGGTCAGGGTCATACTGTCCTGGCCTATATGATCAGAGAGCCCCTCTATGTCTCTTGTCATGTAGTCCAGGGAGGAACGTCTGAGGGTCTACACACCAAAATGCATATTGATGGAGCCATAGTTGTACTTGCAGTGGACTGACAACAGTGCATGTGTCATGTGGCATATCCTGGCACCAGACACACAGCACAAAGTGACCTTCACCTTGTTCAGCCTGGTGAGTGGGATGTCAGTGTGACCGACAATTACACTCACCTAATACAGTTGTATGAGGTGTGTTGTGTAGGCCTAAGGACAGTGACTGTGTGGCACAATGACTTTGTGGACTATGTGATGATATGTGTGTATGGTTATGTGTTAGCAGTTGTTTGTGTGTCTGCTTTGGATGTCTCAGCTGCTTAGGCAGAGTACATTTAGATGCTCCAAGTATGTCATTGTGTGTCAATGTATACGGTTTGCTGCTGTCATAGGTGCATGTGTGACTGTATTTGTGATGTGTGTGGTTACCTTCACCACCCAATAGACTGTGCCAGTCATGGCTTGGGAGAGCTCAGCCTCCTGTCTGTCTATACAGCTGCACCTCTCACAGATATCTGAGTTTGTTCGTAGAAGGACAGTGTTACCTGTGTACATAAGGCAGTTGTAACAATGCGCCAGAATTCCAATATGCACCAGCTGGACTGGAGACTACACACAAAACCGACCTTTGGACATGCCAGGATATGATGATGACATACACTGTCGACTGATCACAAAGGATCAGTAGTGTGTCAAGTGTGTAAAAGAGTATAACAGGGTTTTAGTGTTCAGGTTTGTTGTTACTGTGGAAAGGTAATCTGCAAAGGAGTACAGACAGAAACATTACACCTCCTTTAGCTAGGTGAGAAATATCGATGTACAGTCATGTATGTCCTGAGTCAGGGTCAACTGTACCTGACTGATAATGTCAACATCCTGTCAGACAGGCCCATACATACATACCCACCTCCCAGTGACAAAAGGCCCTAACATCATACCAGGAGATATCACATGTAGAATGTGTAAACTGGTCCCCACAATGCCAAATGAACCCCATCACGTGGATAACAATGTTTCCCCATATGTGTCATAAGTGAACGACAGGACAAACAGACACTGCACCCGAACAGTCTGTTGAGCCTCACACTCTCTACAGGATCTTACACCGTTGAATGTGTTACAGCAACATGTGGCACACCCCACAAGTGTTGGTGCACAACACACCATGGGAACTATATTCCTATAAGCCTACGAAGTCCAAAATGCTAGTCCATGGAGTCCATCATGATTGCAGTCAGGAACAGAGATAGTGTAAACCGACAAACACACAACACAAACGTCTGTGGTATGTTAATAAGCACATCATGTTCCCCAAACCTGCTAGATATCTTGCAAGGCAGCCACCCAGGACAAACATCACTGACAGGAGCAACACAGGTCCCACACAGACCTTGAATAGCCCTTTACCAACATCGCAGATGCATGTGGAATCCACAAAACCTACAATCCGTGCATGAATATGTATTGTCATATGAAGGAATGGTAATATGTCCACAGATAGATCACACCAGGTATGAATTGTGTATTCCTGTTCAAGATGTTCACACCTGCTGACCCACAAGGTTCATTTGTCAGATTGCATAACACTACGTGCACACACATAACCATGTCCAGTCTGATGTCAGCAACCTACAAACATAGCATGTGAACAAAGACCACACAATAAAGCATGTAGCATGTCGTGTTAATGCG
Source organism: Protopterus annectens (assembly GCF_019279795.1). Classification (NCBI taxonomy): domain Eukaryota; kingdom Metazoa; phylum Chordata; order Ceratodontiformes; family Protopteridae; genus Protopterus; species Protopterus annectens. Next base: position 589,631,909 of record NC_056745.1, on the reverse strand, counting down.
TATCTCCCTAGTATCATAACATAGTTAGGTAGGGGCTTGAATCATGCAATTGCTGTGTGTGTGTATGTATGTGTGTGTGTGAGATTGGCTTTGAGAGGAGTGGCCTTTTTGGAGACTGTGGAAACACATTAGGAGTGGTGAATACCTCTTTGCCAAGTGTGATGATGTCAGCATCCTACAAATAGAGCTTTTGAAATGCATGCACCCACTAAAGCAAATAGCGCATTGTGTTAATGCGTATCTCACAAGTGTAAAAATATAGGCAGGTAGGGGTTTGAGTCTTGCAAGTGCCAACTGTGTTTGTGGGGGGTGTATGTGTGTGATTTCTTTTGAGAGGAGTGGCCTTTTTGGAGACTGTGAAAACACATTTTAAAAGAGGTACATCCCTCTTTGGAAAGTCTGATGATGTCAGCATCCTACAAATATTCAAGGAGAAGAAAAACCACCCAATAATGCATATAGCCTGCCGTGTTAATGTGTATCTCTCCAATAGCATAACATAGTTTGATAGGGGTTTGAATCCTGCAAATGCTGAGTATGAATGTGTGTGACGCTGTCTTTGAGAAGAGTGGCCTTTTTGGAGACTGTGGAAATACATTAGGAGTGGTGAATCCCTCTTTGCCAAGTGTGATGATGTCAGCATCCTACAAATAGAGCTTTGGAAAAGAAAGCTCCCAATAAAACAAATAGCGCATCGTGTTGCTGTGTATCGCATAAGTGTCATAACACAGTCAGGTAGAGTGCTGAAAATGCTGTGTGTGTGTGCCACAGGTGGTCATTGCAGTGTGGGTTTTGCTTTTACTATGGTATGATATATGTTTCAAACAGTATGTGCATTGCACACATTGGGTATCTGCGTGTCAAATAGATTTGTGTACATGTGACCTTAATCAGTACATAGGTGTAAAGCCTGCATACTACATGAATACATTTGTAACCTTCGACAGATTGTGCCGCTGCTTCTCAGATTATAGGCCACATACGTATGTCTGCGTCAAGACCGGCCAATATAGTGACCCGTGGCCAAGGACATCCCTGCCACACACATCCATGACACGCACTGTAGAGTACTGTACTACTTAACACTGAAAGTGTGATAAGAGACCTTGGGACACAGGTGGACAGTAGTCTCTCCTTTGATAATCACATCGCCAAAGTGGTCAGGAAATCCTTCTACGTGGCACACCTCATCACAAAAGGTTTCTCATCCAGAAAAAAAGAGGTCATTGTTCCCCTCTACTCACCACTTATTAGACCCATTATAGAGTACAATGCCCCTTTTCGTATGTACCTCACAAGACATCTACAACAACTGGAAAGGCCGCAAAAGTACCTCACAAAGAGGATTACTGGCCTCAAACAGATGCCTTACGCAGATCGTCTCAAAAAACTCCAGCTTTACTCCATCGCATATCGCCTACTCAGAGGTGATCTCTGCCTAACATACAAAGCTATGTCAAACCCAGAGCTGTTGGACATGCTCCACTTAAAGAAATCCCAATCCCTATGAGCTACACGCTCTAGGGACTTAAACCTTGTCACCACAATAAACAGAACATGCTGGAGGGCTAGATTCCTGTCCCAGAGACTTCCCATACTCTGGAACAGACTACCTATCTATGTCAAACAGAGCTCCTCAATAGCACTCTTCAAGAAAAATCTTGATGATTGGATGGGTAATAGGAAATTCACCCCGGGGATCATTTCTGTGGTTCTGCTTGACAGGGGCACAGGAAAATAATTTTCTTGGGTGGCGAAAGCCAGAGTACATTTTTGGCTAGGCTTGTATAGGCCCTAGGGCCAATAGCCTAGTACCTACCTATGAACCTATGAACCTATGAGGGTAATTGCTGGGGTATATGTCAGACATGTTCATACACAGCAATGACTGGCAATAATGGACAGTCATGATAGGTGTGCACCAGTCCTGTGGATATGCATGCAGGCCCTTAATGTGTTATGTGAAACACCGAGAGACCCCACAATACCTATGGATATGTGGATACCAAGGGACAGATTACATAACACGTGTCTGTATACATTAGTACCCAACATACATGTTCAGGGCTACCACCTATGTAGTACCGTCGGGATAGTATGTATAGTAAATGTGGATGACCATGCCATAGACGGCGTACTGCTATACAGCATGTATTGGACAACAGGTATCTGTCTGTATGATACCCTTGTGTAGGATATGCGTCCCATCCGGGGAATGTAGTGTAGACCAATGCATGCACTACCAGATGTGGATGGACATATCCCTAGTATGTTTCCATGTACCAAAGAGGGGTTTATGCTACACAGGTTTGGTCCCAGGAACGTGTGGTGGTCAATACCACTGGTTACTGTCATAGTATAGTACTGGAAGGATCCAACTGTTACTGAGTTCCCTACAACTGTGAGTCATTTGTCAGGACATCATCCAATGATTGGTTATAGTCATGCTGCTGAGGTGGTGTATACTGCCAGACTGCAGATCATTGACAGATATCAATGGTATCACCCACAGCATAGTGCCAACCCATTTCATACACACATGTGTACCCATGTTAGTACATATCTGTAGTAGAATGCATAGTGGCCATCGAAAGATACCATGAGATGTTAATAATGTGTAGAACAGGGTATGTCGCACATCCCACGTGTCCACTATGCACATACATGCAGACAGTGCGCACACACCATGTTCACAGATGTAAACCTGCTAATTTGTAATGCACACATCACACACGTACTGTCCACTCACTAACACATGCTGTCAACACTGTACACTTCATCCAAGTGGCACATGGGTGGACAATACATACTCAGACCTAACACTGGTGTAAACAATGCTACAATGACTATTAGAGCTGTGATGCATAATGCCTGCTCAGATATACCTACAAGGATATCAGTACACCTTCCTGTTGGCAACTTGCTACTATTGCTACACTGCTGTTATGTCACCCTGTGCATCAGAACCATGTTAGCCTATTCCTGCATCAATGTGACAGATGACAGGTGGTGGCACAGGTGTCATCATATGCACAGGGTGTGTTGTAGGTTTGCCAGAGCCTGACATTGACCCATCCAATCGGCATGTCTGTGTGTGTGTGTGTGTGTGTGTGTGTGTGTGTGTGTGTGTGTGTGTGTGTGTGTGTGTGTGTGTGAGGGACAACAGTACTGCATGGGCCAATGTTGATGTAATGTGTGCGTGAATGTGTGAGCCCTAGTTGTATGGTAAATGTGTGTGTGTCTGCATGCACACAACTCCACTATGTGGCTGCCATATACGGGCGGTTGTGGGACAGCCACAGACTGTACCTGCTAGGCTGTACAGATCACTGTCTCTGGCCATGGACACCGTACCTGTGCCTAGCAGGGGTGCTACAGGCAGTATCAGGTACCAACCCTGACTGGGTGCTATCATCAGAGGCAGAGGTATGATGACTGGACCCATGTCCCTGCTGGGACTGGCCAGCAACACGTGCACGTGGTCTAGTAGGACGGTCAATGGACAGGCCAGACCCAGCATTGCTGGGGCTGGTACTACCACTACAGGAGCAGCTGTGATCTGTGGTCCATCTGCGACGAATGCCAGCTGATGCTGTTGCTGGCATGTGTCCGTGTCGGCCTCTCATTCTTCCCGCACAGTCCTGGCTCATGACTAACACATTGTGGAGGACATCTACTGTCTCCCTCCAATGGCTATCAATGACTTCGGTGTAATTCCTGATGGCACCGGTAAGGTCACGGATGCTGTCATTGATAGCAGTGTAATGGGCCCTCTGCACCCTTAGTCCCTGTTGGGTGTACCGTTCCATATGTGTCTGTGCCTGTATTACAGCCCAGAACATACTTGAGGTTGTAAGACCTCAGGGGACATGTCTGCCAGGGGCAGTATGACCAGTGGTGCTCCCCCGACAACCCCTGGACATCTGCCTATGTGGTACCATTCTGGTAATCCGGCTATGGCTGCTGTGAGGGGATGCACATGCCATAGGTACCACACTCTCCTGGTAAATGCCAACTGTATGCTGTCCCTCAGCTATGGCCATTGGTGACGGGGGATGTATTGGCAGTATGAGTGTGCGCATAGATGGGGTTGACCGCTGTGTACTGTCAATTGGTGGACCAATGACAGACTCTGTCAGACCTTCCTGTGCCACAATATATGTCTCATCATCTCCACTATTAATGGCAGTGACATCAGGTTCCCTGCTACACTCAGTCACGCCTAACACAGGACCTGTGGAAGGAAGACCAGAAACGCACTTTACAATCTGTACATGATGTTAGCACACATGCACACATGCACACATGCACACATGCATACATGAACACATGCACACATGCACACATGCACACATGCACAGAAATACACTGCTCACCACAGCATACACACACACACACACACACACACACACACACATACACACACACACACACACACACACACACACACACACGCACACACACACACACACACACACACACACACACACACACACACCAGCAATCCAACACATACACAATAGTGGGTGATGGTGGGTGACAGTATCTCAAGGTAAACAGTCACCACACATGTGTCAGCAGGCAGACCATGTGTTGCTCAACACCATGCAGTGCAAGTGTAGACAGCCCTTTCTAATGACATTATAAATGGCTTTGATGCAAGTGTGTAGTTGTGCAGTGATTGGTTACACTCTAGAACACAATGTGTACATGGACCCTACATTGCTGTGCAAGTATTATCCACTCTGCAATGTCATGTGCACCATCACTCAATGGTATACATACCATGGCTGCAGGTGTCATCTGTGTGACACATAGATTGACATGTGTGATGACAGTGACTGTGTCCATATCACATAATAGTGGGCACAGGTGTAGAAAATGCATGCAATGTACAGACATGGGATGAGTGGTGCATGTAGACGTGGAGGAATCCCAATGCACAACATGAACATTGCACAGTGGTTATGGTGCATGTGGGACATATTGCAGATATGTTGTTGCCAGCCATGACATGGCATGCTACACGACTGCAACATTTAACACCACACATACCCAACGTGTGTCATGTGACCTATACACCCAATAGCATTCCAGGACATATATGTGACACTTTGTACAGATGGCGGCTGTTGTGCAAAATGTGTATACTAGCATATGTAAGCACACACACAACATGTTATGCATGGTGTGTATAGGTGCATATGTTTGGACACACAGAACAATGAGTTGCACAGCAATGACTACTATGTGTAGTACTGTGGTCACTGTAACTGGATGAAGTGTAGTACCATGTCCCATCATCATCATCATGCATCTTGTGGTCACTCATGGCTACTACTGTGTGACAGACCACTGCCTAGCATGCTGTACCTGAACTGCAGTGCCGTGGATATGTTCACTATTACACAGCCACTTTGTACATGGGTGTATGAGGTGCCTAGTAGGGAGCATTGCCTAACATGACTGTGTTATGTGTTGAAGAGTGTTGCACAGCCCCATGATAGGCCTCTACCCCTGAGGTACATCATGTGTGTGTGTATGACATGTGGGAAACTGACGTGTGACCTTACAGTGGGTGTGTGGTTATGCCATATGTAGCATGACTTTGTGTACTGCATGTGATAAATGTCTTATGTTGTGTACAGGTGTTGCAACTATGCCTATCCAATGCGCAGTACGGGGTTGCCACAACTGTGTGTCATGCTCTGTGTATTGCATGTCATTGAGGAAGCCACTGACATTACTGAGCTGTGCAACGTCTCACAGCAAACATGCACGGCATGCATTATGCGTAGGTGTGTTACGTGTACATGGCCTACACCTCACCTATGACATGCATATTTCATTACCAACATTGCAGGTATAACACACTCACCAGCATGGATTGGCTGCCCTGCCGTCACACCAGAGGGACTTACGAGAATATGAGAGGGTTCATCAGTGGCCACAACTGTGGCATTGCTACAGTGGGTATGCTAAACTGCAGTACAACAACAGTCAAGAGTCACAGGTGTAGGAATATTATACAAACTATCCGTATTGCACAACAGTAGGCAGCGGAACTGCTAAACACACAGTACACATCTCATACACATAATCTAACAATACAGTTAGTATTCTACAGATAGGGCGTATTACCGGCTTGCTCCAGGTGGATGTGCTGGGTGGCTCCGGCCTCCATTACAACACATGTCAGAGGTTGTTGTAGCTGTTGTCCAGGAGCCACCATGCTTAGGAGCAGCTCCTCCGCTCTGGTGAGGGGGGGATGTATGGCCACCCCACCACCTGTGGCAAGCTGCTGTCTTTGGATATCAGACGCACGCCGCCGGACTTGTTTAATTACATCACTGCAGTGATGGAGTACCTGCTCATATGTCCAGGTATGCATGCCTATGTCATTTACCCGACTAACAAGCTCCTGCCACAGTGCAGTCCGCTCCTGCTGGTGCTGGCTGGTTCTGGAGAACAGCATGGTGTACTGCTGCAAAAAGCTGTTGACTATCACCTCTTCCTCTTCTGCAGTGTAAGCTGGATTACGTTGGTGAGCCATCTGGCTGAAAAAGATATGAATAATTTGTGTGAGAGTGTCCTGTGGCACACTTTACACCTTTACCCACAGATATCACTTTACTGACATATATACCATCCTATTGTCTGTCAGTGGTTACACACGTTCACTAACACTTATTGGTTCTCAGGCCACAACTAACTAACACTGCCTGGCAGACTCTATATATCACACCACTATACAACAGTACCAGACACACTGTTTGTGACACATTGCACAACCTCAAGACAGGGGTGTATATCACACCAATGCACGAACAGAGATGTCATCCATTGCAATGGATGTAAAGTACAGGTACAGTCGTACCACTCAAACACCCTATTTATTGATGCCATAGCCCTGTCTAACAGATGTGTCCAGTTGTTACTATAGGTGGCATACTGCTATAAAAGACTATAGATGTTGCTGGATACACATGTCAACCCTGTAACACACATGTGATTGCAGCCATTGTACAGGCATAATCACACACACATCAGGCAAACCTACAATGCACCACTGTATGCCAACACAGATGAGCATTAACTGTGTACCATATGGTGCTGTGTACCACTACTTACACACCCTTATGCCTGCAGTCTGTCCTCTTTGCAGACTACAGGAAACACACATGACACTGTTTCCAAGCAATGTGAATGCACACCATACTGTGCTGTTTAGCCCTACAGCTTCAGGTAGTACTACAGTTCATATTGGTGATGGATTCACCTGCAGTACCACTCACTAAGCATACATGTATTGCTTTAGCCTACAATGAGACACCACATTCATCAACAGAGAACTATGTCACATCATATGCCGTACTACTATGTCTGCCTAACAGTACGTTACACATCAGTTGCTGTCCTCACAGCTAGGTTAGGCACTACCATGTCAGATACAACATCACACTAAGCTATCACACATTTACACACCTTGCACACATTCAGCGTTACACTCATTCAGCCTCACATAGCAGCTATTGCATTAAGTACATGTGTGAGTGCATAGTGTCAAAGGTAGGTGATATGCTATTGGCCCTAGGTCCTATGGCAGCCTAGCCATATGCTACCCTGGCCTTTGACACACATGTACTTTGATTTCACTTGCCCCTGCCAACCTGAACCATGGAGGTGTTTCCTGTCATGTACAAGCAATCTCCCACACAATCATCAGGGGTATTTATAACAACTGCTAAGGAGGAGCCTTGTTTGCTATTGCTATGTGGTCTATTCCGGTGTATGGCATATGTCTGAGATGGGAACCTATCCCACCAGCATGTGCTGTTTAGTGAGCTGACAAGGTTTAGGGCCCTAGAGCATGTAACCCCGAGGGGTTATGATATGTTGCCATGGTGGTTGTCACCCAGCTATGGGTGTGACATACCTCAGTATGTCCGGCAGAGGTCACCTCTGTGTGGCCAGTATGCAATACAGTGTAGTTGTGGTTTTGTGAGTCAGTCTACATAGGGCATCTGTTTGCGGACAGTATTACCCTTTGGGAGGTCTGTCTGTGGCCTGTTCACCTGGTGTAGTTGTCATGTGAAGTATATACCACACAGGGCATTGTGATGAGTAGAGGGGAACCGTACCCTATACTTCCATAAATGACACACCTGTTGTCATGACACATACCACACAGACAGATTGCAGGTTTAGTGTGGCACTGTCTTCATCACAGTGGAGGCTACTTTCCACCTGTGTCCCATGTTCCCTTATCACACCTTCACTGTTAGGTAGATCTCTGCCTATGTGTTAGTTAATGGGTACACTGTTTTGGGAAGTGGAATGGCATTGCAGTATCAACACTTGTCTACAGTCGATGCCTTGTTCACCACACACCTGTTGCGGTACATATGACCCCGTATCTCTGTGTGTCTCTCTCTCACTCTATATGTATATATATATATATATATATATATATATATATATATATATATATATATCTGTATATCTATATATATTATTATATATATATTATATATATGCCTATATATACACATACATGTACACATCCATTGTTGTACACATGGATGTACATATAGGCACATGTACAATCCACCTTTCATGGTGGGGATCTCACTTATGCGACAGTTTTGGGATGTACAGGTATGTGATTTCATTGCACAGTGTTGTGCAGAATGCATGTGGGTGTCCTCAGCCCTTGTAGCATTAGTAGGCCTCACTGTCTGTAACACATCAGATCTGACAAATCTGTCCCACAGCATTTAACCACCACATGACATATATCAACACTACCATAGCTGGCCTTAGGCATAGGCCGACTGGGCGGCCACCTAGGGCGCCGCTCTAGCAGGGGTGCTTTTCTACTATTTATGTGGACACAAGGATGGTGACACCAGGAAGTGTGGTGGGGGGCACCGTGGGGCCATTTTGCCTAGGGCACCAGTTGACCTAAGGCCACTCCAACGCACTGCATGCTGTCTTCTAGGCCACAAACCACCACCTACATGGATATATGCACATATCAACATTCACTGACAGATAGCTGTCCACCCTTCACTAACAGTTGCAGTATGTCCCTTGCCCTATGCACATGTGCAAATACAGATAGATACGTACTGCTGCCACACATGGATGATTTGCAGTGTGTGGAGTACTCTTCTGGAACATCTACAACATGCCAACACATACATTTGAGTTACATACCATACATTTGTATTTACCTGCTCCGTGTGTTACGGTTTTAAATGTATTTTTTTTTTTGGCTGGTTTGTTTTGGGTATTTGCCCTCTATTTCACCTTCGGTCTTTTTTTTTGGCTGGTTTGATTTGGGTTTTTGCCCTCTATTTCAGCTTCAGTCTCTGTTTCTGTCTCTCTCTCTCTCTCACTCTCTGTCTCATGACACCTGCAATGATATAATTGCATGTGTGGACTGCAGGTACAGCCTGCTTTTCTAGGTATCTGCACTTGTGCATGTGACAGCCTCTGCACCAATTGCTGCCCACCATTCAGTAATTGCATGCAGCCTGCTGTTTGGTGATTGCATTACTCACTGTGACTGCAGCCCACTGCTATAAAATGCTAGGTTAGGTAGGCTTAGCCCTTTCAGATTTCAAAGGTGGGGCCCATTCTTGTTTGCTCTGGACACCGTTGTGTCAGTCTGAAGGTTGGTATATGTCTCTTATCTGATGCTAGGGTTGTAGCCAGTTATGTGCATGTTGTACTCATACCTGCATGTTGCTGCTTCCAGTACACACATCTCAGTATAGACATGTACGCACCCCTCCAAATGCTAACACAGGATACATGGGAGTATGTACGTTTTCTCACTTACACAATTAACTGCCATACAAATGTGGTTATTGCACTGTATTCCTGTGGCCAGTGTTTATCCTGGTCTGATACTGTGTGGTGTTTGTAAGGTGCTACTGTAACATTATTCCCTGCTAGGATGGCTGGTTCTCCTTTCACAGTCATGTCATGTAATTCCACAACCACTGCTGGTAAAGACACACAGAAAAGGGTTTGTGTTATACCATTCCTAATTTCCATTTACATTCCCTCATTGTAATGCATGATATATTTATTTCAGAAACAAGTTATTTGTATATCTGCTGTGGCTTAGTGGTAATTCATGCAGTCTAGTGTGTCCAAGGCCTGAGGTTCGAGACCGGCAGATGTGCTTTATTTTGCTGCTGAGCAGAACAAGGGCCCTGACATAGAGTGACTAAGGCACTTTTAAGCAGTTGTAAGTGGGTTTGCATTTGTTTGTGTGATGCTTAGCGATGCTAAGCTAAGCGCACACATGCGCACACTCACTTAAACCTGCTTACTACTGCTTAAAAGTGCTTACTCCCGCTAACCCCCACGCAAATTTCTTTGAAAGAAAAGAAAATGGGGAGATAGGAAAGTGGTGAAAAAGGGGGCACAAAGAGGGAAAGACAGTAGGAAAACAAGCTCGGGATGTGCAGGACAGGTGTAGGGAAGGTCCATAGCTGCCCATTTCTTTAACAGCAACAGCTGTGCATATGCAATGCATTTTGACTTAATTTTGGATACTTCCACCCCTGGGAGTGGGGTGGCGACAACAAAGTATGTTGTACTGCCAATTGTAATTATCAGTTTGCATGTCCAGCAGACATGTGTGCGAGATGGGCAGCTATGTATGGGGCATCATTTTTTTGTGGGTACAGATTGCCCTTTTTTTTTCAGGTGAGAGTGAAAAGTGAGGTAGGGGAAGTAGGTATTTTTGGGGAGGTAGGTTGTGGAGGTAAACAGACAAGACAAACAAGATGCATACAGGGGTGGAGTATGACACATGGGGTGGGTGAACACAATTGACGGGGACGGATGTTTGGAAATCACAAGCCCATGAGCCCACAGATGGTAACAGTGGGACTGAGATCCCCACCCATGGGCAGTCACCACTGAACCTTCACAGACCCGAGGGTCAGTGTGCTGGGGGCTGCATAGGAGGGGCAGGCTCACCCATGAGTCGCGCCACTCTCGCCTCGAGCTGGTGTAGGGGATCAGCGTCTAAATGCTGGATCTCCCTACGCACCACAACCCGGACCCTTTGGAGGGTGACAGGTGGCCCTTCTCCATCCACGCTTGCAGTGGGGGTGAGCCCCATCCACTGCAGTGCTTCCACCTGAAGGTGGCACAGGACCAACAGAGGAGGGTAGCCCGGGCTGGGCACCAGACATACTGGTGCCAGGTGCAATCGCCAACTGAGGAGGGACAGGTGGGTCCACTGGGACCAGCCTTCCTATAAGTTCTGTGATTAGGTGTGTTTAATTACAACATTGACAGCAGCATTCAAAATTAGTTGTAACAGCATGCAGTAATATTCCCATTAACCCAACGCACCAGGGTTACAACAGTTGAACAGCAAGCATAACACATGCATATATTGAACAACAGTGGGCATTACAACAGCATGCAGGGATGATTGGTGGCATCAGGCCACCAAGAATATGGTGTTTGAACAGGGCACATGCATCAAAGTAAAAACAGATTTTTATTGAACAATAGGACAGATGTCCCAACAAATGTTATGAGATTACACATACCCATTGAAGCGTGGAATTGCATTGTTTATGCACATGGAGTAGGAGGGAAAAGAAACATCCATTAACATATTATTAGCAATTTTACTCTACACTACATTACTATTGACTGCAGGTGTATAACCCCTACATGTATTATTTCTAAGTAACTGACACAGACACACTCCACGTATTATACCTTTATTATTCACATTAAACACTCTTTTCTACAGGCTTTCTCCTTAATTTGATATTACAGTGCATACTGGAGACATATTCAGGACATATTATACCTTTATTGATAGGTTCCAACATTCTTTTTCAGGCTCGCTCACTTATTTTATCTGACAGTACATGCAGAGATAGTATTCCAGACTTTTTTTACCTTTATTAATGGGTTACTACACTCTATTCATGGCTCTCTGACATTTGTTGTATAAAAGTACATGCAGAGAATTTATTCAGGGAATTAATGTTATATGCTTCCCAGCTACTGGCACTTAATTCATCCACTTCATATGGGACTGCACAAATGTGGGTTGACAGCAACTAATACAACAGTACTGTTTATTGAATGCAAGGGTGCAACAACATTTCAAAGTAAGTGACACAGACACACTTCAAGTATTATACCTTAATTAATTACATTGAACACTCTTTTCTACAGGCTCTCTCCTTTATTTCATATTACAGTGCATACGGGAGACCTATTCAGGACATATTATACCTTTATTGATAGGTTACAACACCCTTTGTCCTGCTTGCTCACTTATATTATATGACAGTACATGCAGAGATAGTATTCCACACTTTTTTTACCTTGATTGCTGGGTTAGTACACTCTATTTCTGGCTCAGTGACATTTGTTATATAACAGTACATGCAGAGGATTTATTCAGGGCATTTGCTAGCTGTATTATTGGGATACAACACTTTTTTCATGCTCTCTCACATATATTATATAACAATACATGCAGAATATTTACTAACCTGCCTGGTGGCGCAGCCTTAGCAGCCTATCTGCTTGCTGACTCATAGCACGAACACCTGCAGCTGTGAAGTAAATGAAGGCATATTTAGACATACCTATGCATTATTTAGAGTATATTTGCTTGTCTTACATACTGCATTCCCTGGCTACCTACTTAGTAGTGGGGCATCATGCATATGACGGGCCTCCTGGATCCACTGGTTCAGAAGGTCCTGCTTCCATCTCTTCTGGTCTGCATGGTGGTGACGGACCTGCTCAACAGTCCGAGAGATGCCTGCGGCACTGGTGAGTTCATGAGCCAACCGGTTCCAAGCCTCTGCCTTATACTCCGTTCCTTGGAACTGGCCCTGCAGGAGTCGAGTCTCATGCCGATGGACTAGGAGCCAAACCATGTATCTTGACTCCTCGATGCCCCAGCGTTGTGCTCTAAAGCATGTACCCTCTCCAGCACCAGACATTCTAACTACAGATGGGAGCTACAATCAGTTATGGCGAGTATTCCCGCCTATGCAGCTTAAATATGCCACATTTCCCGCACTTTTCTGTGATTGGCCAATTTTGACTATTCTCGGCTGACTGCAGACCTGCTTAGCAATGGTTAATCTAACATTTATTACTATATATATTTTAACAGTGTATGTTTATCCTAAGCTGTCATGGCTTAGTGGTTCAGAACTTTGATTATGGTGCACAGTGTCCTGGGTTCAAACTTAACATTGCTTTTTATTTTACTACTGTCCAGACAGGATAGGGGGCGTGGCTGTGTTTAAGCAACCTTGCTCTACGTTGCTCCACGTTGCCCAATGGCGCTCACCTCCACGCAAACCGATTGCGCTGGGTAAAGCGCGATTTACTGATGGGCAACTACATTGCACTGGGTAAAGTGTGATTTACCGATGGGCAACTATTTTGCGCTAGGTATAGTGTGATTTAGCTATGGGCAACTACATTGTGCTGGGTGAAGCGCTGCTTAACTGCGGGCAATTTTATATTGGGATCCTTTAAAATATTTATTTTATTCACTCATACATTGGCCATTTCACTGCTTTTTAGTTATGTTTAAACATATATGTTGGATATTATTCCATATAATGATTTAAAAAATAAATACGAAAGGGAGTGGTGGGACTCGAACCGTGAATGCCTCTTCTTTGTGCGAACGCTCTACAATTACGCTATTGCTATTTCGAGTGATTTGCATAAACATTTTTTCTTATGCTCTTCCATGTGAGAATTGCTGACTGTAGCTAAGCAATGGGCACACACGCGCACACACACGCAAATACGGGCAGCTATTTTGGGTATTTAAAAAAAGATTTATAGTTATGCGTTTTAGATATGTGATGGGGGTTTACATTATCAGGCAGTGAGGTGTTGGGTGCAGGGACATTTGAGCGGACTCGCTCTTGTTTATTTACTTTATTTTTAAACACTTACAGGGGCGTGGACATTTGGACTGCTCAGCAGTCAGACACGCCCCCTGCTTTCTTACACGGTCCATGTAGGACTTACGGTTGGGTCAGCGTGCCCTCATGCATATTCATGGCACGCTGCTGTCATACCGTTCAACTGCAGCCTCAGAGTAAGACTTATTAAGTCTTACACGGAGGATTCGTGAATCCGGGGGTTTGTTATTTTAAAATTTCAAGCTGAATTATTTTCTCAAAAAAGTTTTTTTTTTTTTTTGTTACAGTAAAAGCAACAGCACTGATGCAGAAGTAAAAGCTTAAGTGCTACAACAAGACAATTCCTGAGATCACTCAAATGCTGACTGTAGGAAAACAACTAAAAGTCAAGCAGTATGTTACAGGCATCTAACTTAGCTTCCAAATGGGCTTCAGATTCAACAAATTCCTTGGTCCAGAAAAACAGTCACTGATCACCAGCAACTAACTAGGTAAAATTCATCACAGCCATAAAGTTAAACTTCTGAGGGCTGAAAGTTAACATGATATGAGGAACAAAATCTTTAAGTTTTATCTCAGAAAGTTATCTGTCATTCTTATCAGTAATGATTTAAGATGCCATGACAAAATACAGAATTTGAACGGTCGAAACAGTAAATCTGAGATGAGATTTCTTGGAATATTCCCTTTTCTCAGAGGTGTGGCAATCTCGGAGTTGGTATATATACGTTTGAGGGGGGAATTGGGGACTTACCCCCCCCACTGCAAAAACAGGTTTTAAGGAGAAGAGTGATCTTCAAGATTTGCTCTACTCCTTGCTCTACTGGGTTTGATTTATTTGATACCAGCAATTTTATTCATTGGGGCTAACAATACTTTATATATGGGCCTGGCGCTTGGCAACAATGTCTACAGTTATGTGATTTATGGACAACTTGATTATTCATTGAAATTGTGGAGGTTGTTCATAATAACTTTTCATCATCTTGTGACATTGCTACGTGGCCTGCGGGTTAATTTATCTACATACCAGTTTCGATCATTATACTGGACTAAGGTACTGTGTGTTTTTTCTACATAACCATTTTGGATTTCTTTGGGGTTATTTACTTCTTTGGAGTTGCTTCCACATTATATTATGGAGTGCAGTTTGCGATGAGAACTGTTGCCTTGTTGAATTGTCGTTCTCTCTTAGACAAAGAATTCATGCATAGAAATGCTTATTGGTTTAATCAACGCTTTATGTGAAGTTTTGAAACATCAGTGACTATTGTGGACACTTGTGAGGAAACTATTGAACAATAAGAACAATATGATTTTCAGCATTGTTAATGTTATTCTTTTGTGTCCTATGTATACTGAATTGGTCTAGCCTTATTGTGATTCTTTTTGGCTTATTAGACCATTCAGATTTGCAGGTTTCTGTTCTTCAGTATTGAGCGACTTTTGAGTTTAGTAACATTCTTTTTTCTTAATACATACTGAATGTCTTGCAACTTCTTTCAGCATCATAGCAAGATTTTGATAATTGCATATTTTTTATATGCTAGACAGATTCCTTTTTGGATCACATATCCAATATAGAGGCCTTGTTGTTTTTTTATTTATAATATACAGGTATTGGATATGGTGGTCTTTGCATAGGCTATGTATCTCAATTTATTTGATTGTTTTATCTTTCAAATTATTTTGGAGAACTATTATTGTCAGCTTGATCAATATATGTTAATTGGGGATGTTATATGTTTCTCACAATTGTTGTCTTTTTCTATAGGATAAGTTTTTTTAGAACAGGTTTACACCTGAACTTAGTATTTTGTACAGCGCCCCCTTGTATTTTACATTTGGGTGAGATAAGTGTTTTTTTACCATAACATAGTTTTGGTTTATGTTTCTATTTACCAACATATGGGTCATATTCTATTGGTGATAATTATTTATGATAATATTCCATCTAGGGGATGGCAGCATATATCATTTTCTAAATTTTATCAACATGTTTGGGTCAAATATTTGTGAAGATTAAAGTTTTGATCTTTACAATTTGTAGTGAGTGGTCAGGGTTAGCCCCCTGATTTTCTGAGTATGATCTAATTGAATTTTTACTATCAGTTTTTGGTGAAATCATTTGCAACTAATATACATTATTATATATATATATTTTTTTCCATCATTGCCTAAGTCTTTTTGCAGTGTTACTATATACTTTTCATTGTCATTTTATTTTTTTTATCTTATTTTACATTTCATAAAGCATATATTGTTTTTGACCATTGGTATTTGGCTATATTTGTTTTTGGGAACGTAGCAACACAAGACAGGTGATATTTAGCCTGTCCTTTAGAGCTATTATTGTTCCCCTCATATTGACGTGGCATTTTTATGTGAAGCCATTATTGCCATCTCTATCAACAGATAAAATGGATCTTTTTAATTTGGTTTCAGGGCTTTCTGCAGATAGAGCAGATTTGAATGCATTTGGTCTTGGTGCATGTTCTATTAGTAATTCTTCTAATGACCCCTTGGGACCTGAGCCATCATGCAGTTTGGCCTTTGACAATCTTTATAAGCATCTAAAATTGTTAAGATCTAATGTTTGGCATTCCAAACTTTTCAAAGCTTATATTGCAAAAGGAATCACACCAAGGGGTCTCAGAATTCGAATTCAACCACATGTGGGGCAGCCAGATGAGGAGCTCAATAATCAATGGTCTAATATACAACAGCATGCTACTATGTCATTTGTTGAAGCTTTGGATAAATATTATGACAGAATTATTGATTCTGAAATTAACACTGTAACAGACTTATGCAATGATGTACAAAAATTTGAGGGGGAAATATTCTTCAAGAAATATCTTAATAAGGTGGCCAATGATCTCACCAACCTTGAAGAACAGTTAAAATCCAGAAAAATCAAAAAAATTAAGCGGGATCTAAATGATTATCAGGGAGCTAACCCCTTCAGTTTTCCTTCCAAACATGTTCATTTTAATCCTCATCCGGTTAAAACACCAAGAAGAAAGAGACCCAGATCCATATTACGTAACAAATCTATAACAAATGGTTCATCTACTAATGATCCTTCATCATATACAGATAGTGATATACAGCCAGCATCGGATTCACCTAACCCCAAAAGAGCCCAAGGCTTTGTCCCTTTAGGGGGAAATACAAACGCGGAGGCAGAAAACACAAAAAGAATCGAGAATATTCAGAGTATGTTAGAAATGGTAATACAGAAATAAGTAATGTTAATTCTAATGTTCTAAATTTGTCTGATTTTATTTTGTCTTCATCACAAGTGGCTATTCTTAATAAAGGCTTAACTTTTATTCCTGGGTTTGTTATTTCTGAGGACCAGTTGGTCCAGGATGTCTTGTCATTTTGTAGAACTCTTAATTTGAAATTACAGTTTGGAGATGGGGATGCATCTTATGATCAAAATAAATTTATTTATCATAAATCTAAATATCTTCCTCCGATGCACCCCATTGTACACTTGTTTCAGAATATGATTCTCAAAGATCTACATTTTGATAGTTCTGAAACTCGTTTTAAACCCAATAATTTGTCATCCAGTGAAAAACAGGCTATTGTTGAACTACAACAAAACAAGGATTTGGCTATTATTTCAGCAGGCAAAGGTGGGGCAGTTGTGGTTATGAACTGGTCAGATTATGACAAGGAGGCCAGGAGACAATTATCTGATAAACGGTACTATGCTGAAATGTGTTTAAATCCTACACACAGGTTCAAGAAACAGATTGATGAGTTTCGTATTAGTGCTAGAGATACTGGCCTCATAACCACTTCTACACTACAACAACTTACCATTCAGGATCCTATCAATCAATACATTTACTTTCTTCCAAAAATCCATAAGGATCCTGTACATCCCCCAGGTAGACCTATTGTTTCTGGTCGAGGTTATCTTACAGAACCATTATCCTTGTTTTTGACTAGACATCTTAAGCCTTTGTTGTCATATGTTCGTTCTCGCTTGCAAGACACGACTGAATTTTTACACATTATATCTGATGCACAATTGGAACCTGGTTGGCTGATGTGTACACTTGATGTCAGTTCTCTGTATATGAATATTCCGCATCAGGTGGGGTTGGAAGCTTTAACTCACTGGCTTAATATAGCCCATCTATATGAACAAGATTTCAATTCCTTTCTTGTTGGCCTTGCAGAGCATGTCCTCACCAATAATGTATTTTTCTATCAAGACATTTGTTTTTGGCAGATTAAAGGAACAGCAATGGGAGCATTATTTGCTCCTATTTATGCTGACCTTTTTATGGCTTATATAGAAGAACATATAATCTACAATAGCAGCCACAACATTTACCTTCCAGAAATTGATATCTGGAGGCGATATTTGGATGATTGCTGGATGGTGTGGAGGGCTGATGTTGACTATTTAACTGAATTTGTCTCATATTTAAATGATAACATATGGGGCTTACAGTTCACTGTCAATTATCATGTTGACACAATAACTTTTCTGGATGTGTTAACAACAAGACAACCAGGTGACACTCTTAGTACACAGGTTTTCAGGAAATATCCTGAATACAACACAGTCCTTCACGCATCCAGCTTTCATCCTCCACACATTGCCAAAAACATATCCAAATCACAGTTTATACGTTTGAGGTGCATATGTTCTAAGGAGGATACTTTCCAAGAAGATAGATGTGATTTAATCAACAGATTTCGCACTAGGGGATATTCTATGGGACATGTTTTGCGGGCCAGCAATTGGGCCAATACTTTATCTAGGCAGGAATTGTTAACTTATAAACTCAGGGATCAGAGGACCACAGAGCCAATCAGGTTTTTAACAACATATGCTAGGAATTCAGATGTACTCATGAATAGTGTACAGAGAAATTGGAACATTTTGTTAAGTCTACCAAAATTATCAGATATATTACCAGACAAATGTTTATTCTCATTTCGTAAGGGAAAGAATCTAGCCTCATGTTTCAATCATTATAAACATACACATCATGCTAGCATTGCACAATTTTCACAAACAACTATGACTGGGGAACCTCTAGTGGGGTGTTTCCCCTGTGGTCATTGTAGTAATTGTGATAAAATTGTTAAATCTAAGGAATTTACTAGTAGGAATTGCCCAAGGGTCTATGATATCTCATTCTTTGCAAATTGTAGCAGTGAATGGCTTATTTATTTGGCCACATGTATTTGTGGCTCCTTTTATGTTGGTCAAACATCTCGTCCTTTAAGACTATGGATTTCTGAACATACGAGCAATATTAAAAATAAGAAAATAAATAATGCATTGTACAAACACACTTTAAAACATCACACTGCTAAATTTTCCTTTATGGTGATTGATTTGGTTAAGGGTATTAAATTTAATAAAACAGGATGGCACTCAATGTTAGATACAAAGGAAAAGAAATGGATTACTAAATTAGGTGCTCTTTTTTCACCTGGATTAAATGAGCAATTTTAATTGAACCAATGGGATATGTTTAAAATACTATTTAAGTTGCATCAATTGATTTGTGTTTTTTGTCACTGAAGAAGGCTGTGCTTTTTTGCCAGCTGAAACCAGTCTGAGCTTTTTTGATGTTTATTTAACATTAAAGGATTTTTTCATCGGATCCACTTTGGTTGCTGGCTTCATTTTGGCTGTGTGGATGCTTTTGCTTTAGTTGCCGTGCAACTTTTCTTCGTGCAGGAGGATTTTTTGACTGGTACCTTTCTGAAGGATGTCAACATCACTTGGGGAGTTAATAATAGCTCCCAACTTGCAATCGTCTGCAAACTTTGTTAGCCAGAGTCCCTTTGTGTTGGCCTGGACTTCAGAGAAGTAGATACCAAACAGGAGAGGACCCAGGACTGAAAACTGTGGGACTCCATTCATGACTGGTCAGCAGTCTGACTTGGAGTCAGATACTTTCACACTGTGGGTTCTGTCTGTGAGCCAGTTTGCAACCCACCTAGTGATATAGGGGTTGATGCCTAGCTTAGTGAGTTTTTCTATGATTCCTGAGTGGGGAATGGTATCAAAGGCCTTGGCCAGATGAAGGTAGGCTGTATGAACCACCTTGCCTTCATCCACAGCTCTGGTCACTGACTCAAAGAAGTCAACCAAACTGAGCAGGCATGATCTACCCTTCACAAATCCAAACTGTGTGGATCCAGAGTTTGGAGATTTCCTATATCCTTGTTTATTAGGTCCATGATGATGTGTTCTATAGCTTAGCATATCAGACTTGTCAGACTAATGTGGCGATAGTTGCTAGGGTCTGTAGTCACTCCTCGTTTGTGGAGAGGGATGACTGTAGCAGTGCACCATTCAGTAGGGACAAAGCCTGAGGTGAGACTGTGATTGAACAGGGCACACAGGTGAGGTGCCAGTTCACTCTGTAGTTCATGTAGACCACAGCCAGGGATATTGTCAGGTCCCGTAGATGCTGTATTCTTGGCTTTGGACAGTGCTGTTTTAACCTGTGCAGCAGTAATACTGGGTGCCTGGCAATTTATTGGTATTGTGATTGGTCCTTTGGGGGAGAGGGGTAAAGTTGGCACTGAATCTGTCGGCCAGTATTTTGGCAATATCTGTTGGCTCGGTATGGGAGGTACCATTGTGCAGTAGCTCAGAGCAAATCTGGGTATTGTCATAGAGACTCTTTACATAACTATAGAAGACATTGTGCTTGTCTTTACTATCTGCTACAATTCTGTTTTCATAGCTAACTTTAGAGGATATGATAAGGGATCTCATCTTTTTGTTGAGGCTGATAAGGGAGTTTTTCCAGTCTTGGGACTTTACCTTATTTTGCATTAGTTTCCTCCTTCTGTTGTATTGTTTGTTTATGGCAAGGGACCACCAGATTAGCTTCCTTTTTTGGAAGAAAGCATCTTGGTTCTATTGGGTATGGCAAGATCCTTGCATTTTTGTACGTGTTCATATAGTGCATTGGTGTATGATTTGGCAGTCATGCAACTATTCTCCATTTTCATGGGTGCCGTGAAGTTAACCACCTCTGTTTTTAGGAGCCCAAAGTTAGCTTTGAAGAAGTTTTTCATGGTGGTTACCTTTGTGGGAGGGGGTTGGGAGGAATGTGGATTTCCAAGGTGATTAGTTTGTGGTCAGATCTAACCAGGGAGGAGTTGACTATTGGTGTAGAGCAACGGTCGTCCATGTTAGTAACGAATGGGTTAAGGATGTTGCTCCCTCTAGTGGGGGTAAGAACAAGCTGGTTCAGTGCATTGGAACTAATGAACTCCAAGAAACTTTGGGCAAGTGTATTGGTACATGAGTGGTTTTCCCTGTTAATGGAGGGATAGTTGAAGTTGCCAAGTATGAGAATGTTAGGTTGGACCCTAATATTCTCCAGGGTGCTTAGGAATGTGGAGTGTGAGTCTTGGGACATGGTTGGGGACCTATAGCAGGCTAAGACCTGAACTGCCATCTTACCCAGTGTTAGCTGCACCTGAAGTATCTGTTATGCGTTATATTGGGCTACCAATCTGAAGGTGTGTGCATCCTTTATGAATATGGAAACACCACTGCCTTTGAAGCTTTAGTCCAAGTTCTAGGGCCGAAAGAAGTGGAACAAGTTATAGCCTGGTAGTGAATGGGGTGCTTTCTGTTGCCTTGAACCAGGTTTCTGTTATAGAACAAACATCTATGTTCTCCATTTAAAGGAGTGCTTCGAGCAAGTGCATTTTGAGATTTTGACTTCTAGCGTTGAGCAGCATGACCCTCAAATTGCATTTATCTGTAGCTGTTACAGTGGTAATTTGGTCTTTGGAACACCACTTAAAAAAGGCACTATAGGGGTGGCAAGAGCCTTGGCCAGTATCCGGAAGCCCTGGGGTGACAGATGCAGGCCATCTTTGGCAGAGCATCGAGGTCTTTCAATCATGTCATCCCAGGCAGACAGATACTGGATCCCCTTAAAATGACACCAAAAACGTAGCCAATTGTTGAAATCAATCATTTTCTGCTTGTACTGTGGAATTATTCTGGGTGATGGTAGGATGCTGCTCAGGGCTAGGGTCATACCCACCTGGGCTACATAATCTGAGAGCTCTTCCATGTCTCTTTTCATGTAGTCCATGAAGATTCATCTCAGGTCATTCACACCCACATGTACAATGACAGAGTCATATTTGTACCTGTTGTTGAGGGACCTGAATGCGTGCATTATATGGTGGATCCTGGCACCTGACAGGCAGCTGACTGTTACTTTCTCCTTATTCAACCTAGTGAGTGGGACATCAGTGTGCCTCACTATTGAGTCACCTATGACTAGTGTGTTGGGCATGCTGTTTTGCCTTAGGGATGTTGGTTGAGTGGCACACTATTTAGGAGAGTTATGTGTCTGGTGATTAGTGTTGTGTTGTGGTGGTTGAGTGAGTTTTTGCCTTGGAGGTCTCTGGTGTTTGGCTAGATTTTTATTGAGAACCTCCGTGAAGGTGGGTGTGTGGTTTGTGTTTTTATGTGAAGGCAGTGCTGGTGTGCCTTCTGGAGGGCTATGTGTTCCATGTGGTGTGGTGCAAGTGTTGACCTTCTCCTCTTGACCAGCTATTCCAGTCTTGGCTGGAGAGTGTGTGGCTTCCAATTTGGATATATAAGTGCATCTCTAGCAATTCTGAGTGTTGGGAGGTAAGAGGAGAGGGTTGTCGGTGTACATGAGGCAGTTGCTACATTGCCTCAGGATGTCAAAGTTCACCAGGTTAATAGGAGAAAGCACAGGGAACTGACCTTTAGACATGATCAGATGGGCTGGCATTAATAATAAGTACTGGAGCTGTTTTCTTGTAGAAAGTTTAGTGCTGTTAGCACTTTTGTGTGCTACAAGAATTGCAACAAGAAATTTGGTAAAGTGCTAGACTAATAAGCTAGTAAAAGTGCAGGAGAGGAGAGAACTAGCAGATCTAAGGGAAAAATTGAAGAGCAGACTTTGGCACCACTCAGAAGCTTACAAACAGTCCTGGATACAGCAAATCTGTATCTGGACTAGACTAGTTACAGGAAAGGCGGGAAACGAGAGCAAATGTGGGCTTTTAAACCAGAAAGTTGAAAGAGATGGAAAAAGTGCCCAAAAGGCCCATAAACTACTATTTCTGGGCCAGAAACCACTCCTCTTGTGGTAGATAAGCTACCTAGTGCTTACCACTACCACTGACAAGCCAGAAGTCTTTCCTCCAACACAGAAAGGCTTGGGGGGCTCAGAAGCTTGCAAACAGTCCTGGAGACAGCAAATCTGTATCTGTAATAGACTAGTTATAGGAAAGGTGGGAAACAAGTGCAAATGCAGGCTAAGTTTCCACTAGTGGAGTGTCCAGCACAAGAGAACAACACATGCTTGATGTCAGCAGGTCATCTTTGTGCCCAGTGTCATGGACATTACCCAAGATGCTCCTCAGATTCCATGTCTGTGATGTCAATTCAGCCCATCTGCTTTCATGCAGGTCTACTCTATTAATATTTCCATTTGGCTGACTGAGTGCCATAGCTATTGTGGCAATGATATCTGTTGCCACCCAACACATGACCAACGTTAAGGATATGGCTCTACCACTCTACCTTATTGTTACATGTGGTATAAGGAAAGGAATCTTTATTAGTGTGCATGCAAGAACATCCTATTCACTGCAACAAACAGAGCACTTGACAACGGCAAATCATTAAATATTTCTTACTCAAATCATTAAATATTTCTTACTCACTCTTTGTTTCAGTGAAAAAAAATTGAGCTCATCAGCAAGCTGCCACAGAGATTTTCAGACTTCTTTTATTTTAGTTTCAGGATTTCTTTAAACAGATAACAGCCATGACTGATCCAGACTTTGAGTAACAACTAAAAAACAAAAATGAAGACTAGTCCTCCAATATAAAATGACAATGCAGCAGCATTGCATTACATAACAGGCATCTAAGTGACTTTTCACATGCAAGATTGATGAGCATGTAACTTACAAATCACAGCAGATAAAAGAAGCTACTTTGCAGCAACTAATGCATTAGTAGTAGTTGTAGTATGAGTGCTGAAGATAGGGAGTTGCACCTCCTTACAGCCTATATGTTGTTGTCTTTTGGCTTTTCCCGGTTAGGGGTCATCACAGCAGAACTCCAGTCTGCTAATGATTGGCAGTAGATTTTCACGAATGTTGAGGTGCCAGCTCGACGTTCAACTTTCAACGAAGGCACGCCCATTTACGCATGTCCTTCGAATGCACGCCCAACCGTGGGGAGGACATGCAGACTCCACACAGAAGGCACTCCTCGCACTCCAGCTGAGAATTGAATGGGAGAACCTCTTGCTGTGAGGCAACAACGCTACCGCTGCACCACAGAGGAATTATATGTACTATAAATATTAACTCTGAGACCGCACCACACCAAACTCCAGACTCCTTAAACTACATATGTAGGTTAATACTAGGCTCATTCCATCCCATTGTACATCTCATTACTGATGGCTGGATTCCAATACTTCAGTGAACTTAACATTCCTGTGCTGTCTCATCTTCAGGTGTCTTTTCTAAACCGTTGTCCTACATATATCCATTTCACTCAATAGACATTTGCAACATAAATTAATGCTTATACCTCTGATTACAAAATTCTCTCTCTCTTTTTATTGACATAATCGATCTAGCAGAAAGTTATTATTAATTTAGGGTCAACAAACTTAGAAGATGAACAAACAGGTTCATAGGTTTATAGAAGGTTACTAGCTAGACAAATGGCCCTAGACCCCTTAGAAGCCTAACCATATTTATTCTGAGTTACCCAATTGTCAGTGGTTAGGTGAGTGAAGCTCTCAGAGGTAAGGGTCTATGGTAATTAATACCAATGTCCTCTGTCTGGGAGGGTCATCGGCACCACTGCAGGAGTCAATCTGTGGTTACCTATCCATTGATCTAGGTTGGGTTTGAAGAAGGTCAGGGAGGGGCTCTTTTTCACATGAATTGGAAGCTTGTTCCAGAGAAGAGGCAATCTCAGGGAAATATATCTATCTCTCCAGCGTGACCTGTTTATGTTAAAGGCTAGGTTAAGATCCCTGGAGCAAGTGAGCCTTGTGCAGTTTGATTTAGAAATGAGTGGCATTTCTTTCAGGACCAGATCAATGTAATAACCTGCTTGCTACTGTTGAATCAACACACATAGAATCTTTCAGCACTTCAGCAGTGACTGCAAATGCAGTAGTGACATTTTTTATGCTATGTTATGGGGCTGATTATTTGTTTTATTTTTTATTGGCTGAAACATCACATTTTATACTGTGAAGCAGAAGAATATATAATAGGCCACACTGACCACAGAAAATAAACAACTAAATAAAAATGAACACTAAGCTACAAAATTAACAGAAATGTGTAATAAAAACAGCCCACAGATAGATTTGTGTAGTGGTTGTTTTAGCCACAGCATGTTTTGTTTGGTCACTTGGGCTTCATCCTCACCCTATCCATAACAGCTGTGGGTAAACCAAGCATTACCCACAGCTACTTATGACCATTGCTAAATTATTTCAGCATAATTTGTTAACCCACCAAGTATTCTTCCACTACCCTTCCAGCCTTCATCCACAGATTAACTTCTCTGCATCAGTCCCTTTACGTTAATATCACTTGACTTTTCTTCCATACTCACTGGAGTAGGATGACACAGTGGTGCAGCTGTAGTGTTGTTGCCTCACAGCAAGAGGTTTTCTGGGTCAATTCTTGGCTGGGGTGCCTTCTGTGTGGAGTCTGCATGTCGTTCATGTGGGTTTGCTCCAGTTTCCTCCCACTTTACAAATACATGCATCTGGAGCATTTCTCCCCAGGCCTCTGCTGAAAATTGGTTTCATTCCAAATTGGACTTTCCTGGTTAACAAATAATAAGTAAATAAAAATAATACTCACCTATCATCTTCTTGTCTATAGTTTTATTTATATCTTTCACTCCAGCGGTTAACCTCATTCACGAGTATTGCCAAGCTTTTTAACCAGCCTTCTTTGTCTTTTAATGTTATACCAGGATGAAACCATCTTCATCAGATCTTTGTTATGGATGGGAACCCATAAATGTGAAGCAGGACTGACCTACTTTGATCTTCTTAAAAAAAGGTACAACATACGAATAGGTATTGGCAAAGGCATAACTGGTCATGTGACCCCGTTCCCTTTATTCCCTATGATGATCATATAATAATTATATAACATTTTTATCTCACTGTTATATGAAACGAAGCTCCTCCTTGCACAACATTTTGATATTTCATTAATTTTCTTGCATTTGTTCTAGCATATTTTTTGTTTGCAAAACTTGACTTGAGACTGCAAATGGCTGAAATGTTTAGATTATTGAATAAGTACCACATTGATTTGTTTAATAAAAACAATGCTCACACAAGGGAAATAGACTGAAATTAAGGATGTTATGGGATATCCAAAAAAAAAAAACAAACATTAAAACAAAGTGTAGGAGGGCAACAAATCATTTAGCTATGTGAAAGCAGCACTATGTGGGAAATAGCAGGCTACAAGAGATTAAGAAACATAATATACTTACTGAAACACTTTGTATGTAGGCGATCCTACATTTGGCCAAGTGCAGTTTCAGTGAATAATTTTCGTTTCATATTATTTCAAGGGTGTTGGTCAAACGTGCATACATGTGAATTCTGTCAGGCTGCTGTATGTTGTAACTCTTTTCTTCTTTCCCCTTCTGATGCTTAAATGTAGATGGAATAAAATGCTGTTAATTTTCTTTTTTGTTTTACTTTTTTATGGTACTTATGAGTTACATTTTATGAATTTCAAGGATAAATAACTCATACTTCACTGATTCATATTATCAAACGTAGACCTTTTTTCTCTTGTAAAGAAAACATTTCAGGCTGCACACCATCAATATTCTTTATCTAAACTGCAGCCGTGACTGTCCTGTATGTCTTGGTTCTGGCATTCTTTTCTCACTTTACACAATCATGTATGTGTGTGTATTTACACCTTGTGTGTGTGTGTGTGTGTGTGGGGGGGGGGGTAATAGATGTTCCCTATGTTCACAACTGCACTTTTTGATATGCATAAGGGTTTTTAACTTATATGAAATCCAAAGTCAAAATGTGATTTTAATAAACCTCAGGCATGAATATTTGAAAAATATGGTATGTTGCAGAAAAAATGGGTCACTGACTACCAGTAAAGATTTAATGATTTCTATTCTATTGATTTTTTTAATGCATGTAACTGAGTTTTGAGACTGCTGTATTTGCCCAAAGAGTATGAGAAAAGGTAACCACAATCTGAAATTAAACTGAGTGTTCAGCAGCCTGTGAAAGAAACACAGCCCAAAGTCAAAAGGAAATATGCTTGTAGAGAAAGTGAGCAGGTGTCAAGAATAATGAAATGCATGTTTTCTATTTCAGTGTTGCAGTAATTCAGTGAGAACAATATACAGGAACATTCTTTCATGTCACAGAGGAAGCAAGAACAGCACATGCATTATCCAGGTATTTACAAGAAGTGATCCTGAGATAGTTAAACAGTGAGATAATCACGTGTCATCAAATGAATTTCTATTAAGAAGCTGAACTCTATGTATAATCCATTGCAGAATGTAACATGAATATGTTATATACAACAACATATTGGAAGTACAGATAAAATACTAAGAAAAGTGTAACAGTTTTGCATTTTAAGTATATAATCAGGTGTTTCGCTCTCTCTGCAAGGTGCACGATGGAACAGATTATAGTCTTGTGGGACAGTAATTTATAT